>NC_090076.1:1528125-1833750 GCF_038355195.1 Osmerus mordax
TTCAAAGTTGACACAACTATTTGTGAAACATTATATTTAAGGGTACTTGACTCGAGACCAAATCTGCCGATTCACTACTTTATTAGGAGTTGGGATGGGATCGTACTTTGTACAGACAAACATAACAGCTAGTACCACCGTGCTAGCATAAGTAAGCCTAGGGAAAAACCGGCTGCACTGTTAGGCAAATCACATCACGCATGACACGCCCACAACTGGAAGCTTAGGTAAACAAGAACACATAATGAGTATTTAGTGATCCTATACATGTTGTTTATTATATGGCTTCTTCAACACGTTACACGTTTGTAATATGCAAGAAAATGAAAACTGTAAAAAATCTAAACACTATTAGCGTACAATGCGGAATGCCGACAAGAACCCCTTTTCATTGGAGTGTGTCACATATGAGAGGCAAGTGTAACTTGTTTGGAAATTCTCAAATTTAGTCTGAAATTCATCCTTTACTGTACCAGTTTGACTCTAGTTCCCAGTGTGGAGCACGGGCTACAGCGCATTGTGTGCAAACTAAATTTGCATTTGAAAAAGCTGTAATGTTTTGTATGTAGGCGATGTATTGAATGCGATATCCCATTCCCCCTCCTAATCACCAAGTAATGAATAGGCAGATTGGTCTCAAGTCAACTACCGTCCTACAAAGTTTTGTGAAGATTTAAAACTTTTCAGCCTTCATACAGGGACTAAATGGTTGCGAACAACTGGTTTACTACACCCCCAACCACTCCCCCCTAAAAACGTACCTGCCACTTATCTGTAGAGCTTTCATCTGTCATTAACTGACATGTGATTGCTAAATACACATTAAAATAATCTTTCATCCAAAATGTGCATAAAGTTTGTAAAAGATAACTGTACAATTGTGATGTTATTAATGAAAAAGGATATACTTTGTAATTTATTAAAATTATAAAAAGTATTAGATGCTTTTCAAAGAGAGAACGTCAGCGTTCAACAGAATTCAACTGGTATGTCTCTATTCTATGTGATAGCAAACAAAGTGACCAAGTAACGTTCACATTAGACTAGCTACTGTAGCCAAAATTAAAACATTTGCCGAAAAGGCAGAGATTCAGCCCAGAAGAATTGAGATGGAAACACTTGTCAACCAAAATGATCAGATGTGTTTATAGGTAACAGCAAATATTGGACTGATGAACAGTGCACAAGACAAAAATGTATGGTGTATGATTTTAAAAAATGAGTATGATTTGAGTGTCTACTTCCCTGCTCAGATGGCTCAACTGATTGCCTTTTTATATAATTTGATGCACTTCCTCTGTTGTTTTTCTTTTAAAATAGGGTTCCATAAAGCAATGGTGAGGACCATGACTGCAGCCTTAAAGATACCACACTTTGGATATTGTGATGAGGTGGACCTTACACGGCTAGTAGAGCTGCGAGCAGAGCTGAAGAGTTTGTCTGAGTCCCGAGGGGTCAAGCTCAGCTACATGCCCTTCTTTATCAAGGTGTCCATTTTATCATTAACCCCTTTTATGAAATAAGTAAAGTATTTACATGGCACGTCTATAGATGATGACATAAAGCTATATTATATATGAATGTTGTTGACTCAAACTTGTAACAATCAGAATCAGAATCAGAATGGGTTTTTATTCGCCATGAAAGTTTGCACAGACAAGGAATTTACTTTGGCAGGAGAGCCTACCTAGGCAGCCATTTTCGGCGCCAACTAGAAAGTTACAGCATAACATGAGGAGAGAGGAGGAGAGAAAAAGGCAGCACCCAGACAATGCTCCTAGAGGAGTACAGTGTGGGAACAGACAAAAACCTCAGCACATAAGCACAACAACATTTACAAAAACACGTGACTTGCAACGGGGAGTGGGGGGGGGGGTAGACAAGCAGCATCTGGACCTGCAGCCATGGTAGGCGCTGGACACAGACCCGCCAGCCACCCTGGGGAAACAAGCAGGCGAAGGCGTTGGATGGGGGTGGGGATATCTGATCTTTCCTCACTATTGTCTTTGTGTGTATGCAGGCAGCCTCCCTTGGCCTGTTGCATTTCCCAATTCTCAATGCCTCGGTAGATGAATTCTGCCAGAATATCACCTACAAGGTAAAACTGAATCAATTGGTGGTGTTTTGAAGTTCAAAACGTTTTCTCTAAATTAGCCTTTTTTGTGCCTCTTGGATGCTAGGACTCGCATTTTAGATGTTTTTTTCTGTGTGGTGTCTGAGAGCGCAACAATAAAGGACAGACATGTGAAAATGTAATTTATCAAGCTCCATCACCACAGTCACCATCCGTGTAGACAATTTTGGTCTCACTCGAGCTAGATAGGGTTCGCTATGGACTATCACCTTGTATCGATAGGGTGGCTGTTAGTGACCATTTAGCAGCTGGATGATGCAGTGAAAAAGGATACCAAGGCAAGGGTAAGGTGTACGAAATCATGGTGGTGTTTATTCACACAAACCGCTACAGCAGTTCAAGCATGGCAGCAACATAAACACCCATGTGCAGCTAATGCACTTCATATAATTCTCTTAAATTTGAGCAAAATAGCCTTATTAGCTTTCCCCGGTGTGATTTAGAAAACTTTAAAACACTGGTTGATAAAACACATCTAGGAAAAGTCTAGAAGGCAGGGTCTTGGAATTTGAGTGCGAAGATACTATTAAATTTTTCTTCACTGGGGTCAAATGAACCCTGCTCGGCGCTTCTAGTGTTAAATGAAGAGACAGAGGCATGGATGCCAAAACACCGTATCCCAGTTGTATATGTGTCCCAATGGGTGGTGACTTAACACTAATTAACCTCTCTTTTTGCTTGTATCTGTACCCTTGACTCCTCTTTCAGGCAGCCCATAACATTGGCTTAGCAATGGATACAAACCAGGGTCTGCTGGTTCCAAACGTGAAGAACGTACAAGTGCTAAGTGTGTTTGACATTGCTGTTGAGCTCAATCGACTACAGACACTCGGTGCAAATGGGCAGCTTGGAACCGCTGACCTCATGGGGGGCACTTTCAGTCTCTCCAACATTGGCTCAGTAAGTGCAGAAGGGACCTAAGTCGTACAGTTTTTTAAGTTGAGATCCATAGATACTAAAATGAGAAAGTTATAGTACTGGCATAGTCAACTTTCTTATGAAAAACATAATTGTAAAAAAAATAAAAATAATGATTAAATGAATGATGACACCTTTATTATTTTTTTGGACTGTGTTTAGTGGTCATTAAGGAATTTGCTTTGACTTAAAATGTTGACATCCTAAAAAAATATTTAATGTTGCACTTTAATGTTTGTGTTTAACTCAGATTGGAGGCACATATGCAAAGCCTGTGATTCTGCCCCCCGAAGTGGCCATTGGTGCACTGGGAAAGATTCAGGTTTGTGGATAATTACTCAATCAATAAAGTGAAATGTTAATAGCCTTATTATATCAAGAACATGGTGTGTTAATCCCTAAAATATATAGCTAGGCTTGGGAACTTACAAGACACACAAATAAATGAATAATGTGGACAGTGAAGGTTTCTTTTGTAACACATTAGATTACAATAACTACAATGTAACCACAAAACAATACATATTGCAACATTGTAGTTACATAGATTTAGTAGCACTTTACGGTTTAGTAGTAATATTATTATTATGGGAGAGGTTGGGTTTCCCAGGGGTAAGTGGGTGTCAACATTGATCTTGCTTTGGTAACCAAACCTTCAATTGCCCTTTACACCCATCCCCATACTGTGCCTTCTTAGTCTTTTATAATTGGGTGTGCTTGCCTTTGCACTACATAGACAATGTCTTGGTCCCGATTGCATTGCTTGTATCCGTGCAAACATTCTGTTTGACAGTTTAGGCATAATTTTTGTTTTTGTTGAGAAAAGTTAATGGTGGCTGACTAGCAAGCCACAGTCACAAAAGTCACTAACGTCACAAATCTACGCGTGATTACCTAGATTAGCCTAGAACAGTGGTTCTCAAAGTGGGGTCCCCGGACCCCTAGGGGTCCGCAAACCATAGCCAGGGGGTCCGCGAAATTATTTGCCATAAATTATAACATTGTACAATTAATTGTAAAATGTATGTGTATCATTAAAAAGTGAACAAATATATAATAATCTACAGATGGGGGGACCATTTGCATCAATAAAACAAGCATATTGTGTCCATTTAAGAGCACAAAGGGTACGCTGAATGGATGTTTATGGGGGTCCTTGGAAAATGTTAAGCCCTGTAAGGGGTCCCTGGCCCCAAAAAGTTTGAGAACCCCTGGCCTAGAACATTAGTTTAGCAACTTGTTAACTTCTGGGAGATGGCTAGCTACCTAAAACGGCAAGACAGCTGCAGAAATGCCACAGGCAAAGGCCAGGGTGATAACATGTAGCTTAGCAATGGTTCCAGGCTGTGATATTGTGGTGGGAAATTGATTATTGGGAAGGTGGCAACCGGAGAAGTGTACATGGGGTCAGATTTTGGGGCCTAAGATGGCGGACTGAGGCCTGCGCAGTTAGAATTATACTCTGAACAGGATCAAACCAGAACAGGGAAAAAGGCTGATGGGGAAATGGTTTGGCAATATTGGGATGGGAAAAGTGTGTTTTGATAAGAGTGGGCTGTTATTACATAACAATGGATTGCTAGACTCAATCAACAGGATGCTCCTGTCTGAGAAAGGAGGGGGTCCAGATAGCTTACAGCTGTGAACGACCTAAAAGTAAGGACTTGAGAGCTAAAAGTAACCCCCAGGGTCAAAGGCATATAGCACTCCGAAGGCTGTGGGTGCTGAAAACGATTCACCGCCAGAAGAGTAGGTAGCACTTTACTGCGATGCTAGCTAGGTTATCGAAAACTCGGAGCAAATGTACAAATTAGCCGTTTCATCAATAAAATAAGCACATTTTCAGCAACTACACTGCCCATTTCTCGTCACATTTTAATTCAGATGCTGATTTACATGTACTGTTTAGCTGAAATATGAATTTTAAAAACGTACAGCAATGGCGGTCAAAGGATTCTGTTCGTCGTGTTGGTCACGGCAACCCCGCCCTGACGCAAGCGGTTCTTAATACAGACCAATCACAGCCAAGGAGTATCCGTAAAATGACGGACGAACGGACAGTCAGGAAAACGGAGTAGTATAAATTGGCCTTGATAGTTGGGGTGAACTGGAGTTGAGATGAAACAAGGACATTGAGGGGGGGCTTTCTGGGGGCTTTGGAGGAGAGAAAAGTTGATCAACACTATAAGAGCCAGGGGATGCGCACGCAGTTTTGGGATGGATAGGAACGGGTTAAAGATTGTGTAATATTGAGAGGCAGGGCGGGGGTCTGATCCTCATATTTGTCTATATAATGAGATGTCCAAGGAAATGTGAGGGCTTTTTGAACCTTCCGTGTATGTATACCAATGCTGCCGTGCTGAATAAACCACCAAGCCATCGTGAAAGATATTCTGTTTTAGACAATATTTTTGATAATCATTCTGGAAGACGTCTAGTTCTTCAACAATATCAACACCCTGTATAATGATGATCATAAGTCCTGTAGAGCAATCAATGCCATTCTGAAAGATTGGAGTGGATAAGCACGAGGTGGGTTTCCTTACTCACAGTGCGGATAGCCGGTCACATTACATGACCCACTAGTCTTCAGACAGGGACGTTGATACTGACACACAATGATCACTTTTAGGATGTAGGCTAAAATGATCGTATGACAAAAATGTATGGCGAACTTTCAAGGCATTCTTGAAAGTTGACACAACTACTTCGGAAACATTATATTTAAGGGTACTTGACTCAAAACCAATCTGCCGATTCACTACTTGATTAGGAGCGGCGATGAGATCATACTTTTACAGACAAACACAGCCTACATACGGCTGCACCGTGATGCAAATCGAATCACATCACGCATGACGCGCCCACAACTCAACTGGAAGCTTAGGTAAACAAGAACAAATTGAGTATGTAGCGGTCCTAAACATGTTTATTATATTGAGTGGCTTATTCAACATTTTAACATTTGTAATATGCAAGTGAGGAAGTCACAGCACTGACAGTAGCTCACTGGGATAAGATGGTCTCCTGTGAAGTGCAAGGTCATAGGTTCAAATCCAGCCACAGCCTTCAAGTCTGTCATGATACTCATTATCTGTTTAGTGAAACAGGAATCCAGGTACATCACATGGGGGTCAGATGGCTGAGCGGTTAGGGAATTGGGCTATTAATCAGAAGGTTGCCAGTTGGATTCCTGGCCGTGCAAAAAAATGACGTTGTGTCCTTGGGCAAGGCATTTCACCCTACTTGCCTCGGGGGGAATGTCCCTGTACTTACTGTAAGTCGCTCTGGATAAGAGCGTCTGCTAAATGACTACATGTAAATGTAAAATAAAAAAAATATTTTACAAAAAATAAATAAAAAATATATATGTTTTCGGCTTCAATTGTGTAATCCAGTGCACAATGCAATGCCCGAGATCAGCCTATTTATTCTATTAAGTCCGTAGATGTAAAAGGAACAAAAACGTAGGCTATACTAAATTATCTGTCAGGCAAGTTTTAGAAGATATGCACATATGCGCTACTGCTCTTGCGTAACCCGCTATCCACGCTTGGAACTGGAGTCCCAATGTTGGCCTAAAGAAAACCACAATAGACATTCTCCAGCAGTATATTATTCATTGCCTATTATTCATGGATTTCAGTCACGTGACTTTTTTTGTTGCAGCCGCCATCTTGAGGAAAGATTCGCAGCCTCTCCCCAGGTCTCCTCAGTGAGAATGAATGATGTCGCACACGAAAGTAGCATACCTTACCACCGACAAAAAACCTGCCAAATTTGACGTTTGCTGACATCTACATTTACCTCGTTCACAATCCCTCTCCATACACCGGGGAAGCCCATTTAAAAGCACTGAAGCCTACCGCTACTTCACCTCAGGATGGGTTAAAGATCCCAAAATGTATCATCTGGAGATGAAGAAAATGTTCTTGATCACAGAAAGGGTAAATGGCAGTCTGTTAATCAAGCGATATTAACATTACACGAATAGCGTTTATCACTGAACTGAATTGCCATCAGATTCTGTTGTAATATCAGTCACATCAGGACACCAAATGAAAAGTAGTTTAGCATACTAACGCCACTCCAACAAGTAGCAACATAACATAATTCAACCATATAACTGTTACTAATGTAAATATAGCTAATTCTAGCTATAATGGCTAAAACTATATAGCTATATAGGCTTAAGCCTAAAACTTAAAGCCATTGAGGGGCTGCTATATGGACTTAAAACAGTCTATGGCTAGTAAACTAGCTGTCACGCTCTCTTCTAACTTAAACCGCTCCGTAGCTGGCTGTAGAAATCAGACATAGTCATCGTTGCGTTTGATGGTCATTTATTGTTCACACTGTTCTTCCAATGAACTTGCAAGTCCATGTGTCCATTAAGCTCCAACAAACAAACATTTTCATCCACTTGAGCATGTAACGTGTGTAGCGATTTGAAACGGTCAAAAACTATTTGTGCTCCTCCCATAACAGCACCCCCTGTTACCTGTTGAAAGGTTCCTACTTAAATAGGAATCACTCCCAAGCACACTAGTGACACCAGTGGACAAATTGTGGCCTACACCCAAAACCTATGAAAATGGCTCTTACAAACCGGACCCTAATTGTAATAAGGAGTCAGGTGGCTGAGCGGTGAGGGAATCGGGCTAGTAATCCGAAGGTTGCCAGTTCGATTCCCGGTCATGCCAACTGACGTTGTGTCCTTGGGCAAGGCACTTCACCCTACTTGCCTCGGGGGAATGTCCCTGTACTTACTGTAAGTCGCTCTCGATAAGAGCGTCTGCTAAATGACTAAATGTAAATGTAAATGTAATGACGTACAGGCATGACAATTCAAACATTTATAAGGTACAGAGCCATGGTCAAAAGACAAGTAGTCACCTTTCTCATTTCCCTAAACACACATTTTGAATGCACTGCTACCCTGTACCCTCACGCAGCAGGCAAAGTTTAGTCACAGGCTTTGTAAGTACTCCAGACTTTGTCTGCAGATGCACTGAGCGAACAAATCTATTTTTGTCCTGGAAAGCCTCCAACACGCTTCCAAGCGGCCAGGAGCCCCATGGGGCACAGGGATCCATTATGACAATAACATCTCCTGGTTTTAGGTTTCTCTTTGTTTGATTCCATTTTTGTCTTTCCTGCAACAAAGGTAGATATAAACGTATCCAACGTTTCCAGAAAAGATCAGAAATGTACTGAACTTGCTTCCATCTTCGCTTTACATACAGATCATGCGATTCAAACTATCCAGGTGGCAATGATGGTTTCCCTTTCATTAGAAGAATATGGTTGGGAGTGAGTAGCTCAAGATCATGTGGATCACCTTTGAGAGGATAATTGGATGCTTCATTTCCTTTAATGACCAATCAAGGTTCCAACATCTTGGGTGCGTTGCTTCCAATCAACAGGTCCACATTAGCCTTAATGCTGGGGATTTGAACTTTTGACAGATCTCCTTCGGTCACAATGTTATCTGTATTGACATGCATTTTCTCTTGGCTGAGGACTTCTGGTAGATTATAGAAGAGGTTTTTCTCCAACCCAGACACTTCCAAGTCGGAACACTCATATGCCGGCACAACCCTTTCGTGTCCCATGGTTTGCAGCAAAAAGTGTGTTTTTCTACCAGCCAAGTTGAGTCTTTTCATGAGATGTTCTGAACAGAAATTGGCAGTACTGCCAGGGTCCAAAAATGCATAGGTGTTAATTATCCGGTCTCCTTTGATGGATTTGACTTGAACTGGCAAGATGGAAAGAAGGCAGCGATCCCTACCGGCCCCTGTTATGACCACAGGTTTTATGAGATGCTGTAATGTTGCATGTGACCTTTTCTTTGGAATGCTCTTTGTCTGTGTTGGCTTCATTTCTCCAGTTGATATGAAGCACACTTGGATGGTTTTGACCACAACTCCTACAGGTCAGACGCTCACTGCAGTCACGACTCCTATGCCCTGCACATAAGCAACCGATGAAAAGCTCTTTCTACCTCAAAGTCTATTTTATCTCTTACTTTCCTTCTTTTTGAACCTTTGACAGTCTACCAAAGAGTGACCTTGAGAACAACAAACACACGTAGTCAACTGTGGAGACATATGAGACTGTCTTTAAGTCTCTGTGGCTCTCATTTGATGACACAGATGCAACGGTGGTTGCAAAGCTATTTCCCTTAACTGTATTCCCTGTGTGTGGTTTTAACCTGTTAACAACCTTTGAATCAGAATTTCCTGATGACGTGTCCTGAATGTCGCCAAATAAAGGGTCTGAGAGGACTTTGACATGTTTTTCGATGTATGAAACCAAATCCAACAGAGCTCTGCAGTTGGATTTTTCCAGAAAGTCATTTGCAAAAGTTCTTCATCGCTCTCTTAACCTAAATGGTAACTTAGACATCACTGCACTCATGTTGCTTGTCATGTCCAACTCTTGCATGTACTGCAACTTATCCATGACATTACAACATGAACATAGGAACAGAGAGTAGGTTTGTAATGCATTCACATCTTCTGATTTTATTGAGTGCCAAGCCAAAGCCATGTATTCCATGGCTTTCCATGTATGCAGCAGCTATTTTATATGTTTATATGTTTATGTTTATATGTTTTATATGTGTGTTCGTGCAACAGCCTTTTTGCATGAGCATAACTTTAAGCAGGTTCAACATGTTGGCAACTGCGTACCAGCTCCCTTGGCTGCCCTCTAGTAAACTGCTCCAGGTAATACAAGCTCAGGAAAAGGTCACCAGTGCTGACCTTTTCCTCCACACCTTGTTCAAATGCTCTTTTAAATTAGATATATTGAAGAGGATCCCCATCAAATAGAGGAATATCTCTGGCAGGCAATACTATTAAATCTTGCTGTTGAACAAGGGCATTTGTGATCTCATTTTGCCTTTGCATAATGGTGCAAATATCTCCAAGATGCCTATCATCCACTGGTTGAGCATTGAACGCATAGGGCTGACTTTCCTCCTCAGGTTTCCTCCCTCAATGCAGGTTACGCCGAGTAGGATGCCTTTTATCTGCTGGCTGAGCATGAAGCAAAGAGGGTTGTAACTGTGGATCCGTGTAACTGTACTGTTGTGAGTTGCTAGGATTAACCCGGTCTTGTGGTTCAGTCCACTCCCTGGGTTGAGTCATTTGTTGCCACCTAGCCTCCTGTGGCTCCCTAACATTTAGTGTTGGGTTAGTTCCTGGCAATGACCAATCCTTTATTGATTGTGGTTTGTTTTGCTGAACTGGCAACTGGTACTCCTTTGCCATTGCACTCAGCTCACGTGCTTCTTTTCTTTGTGCCCTTTTCAGATAGAAATTCATTGCGTTTGATGATGCCCTCAAAACACTTTGAATGTCAGAGGCCTGTAAAACGGCTAATTTAGCAGTGGATGCTTCTAGCAAAGCTTCCAGCTGTTCCTTTTTAGCTTTTGCTGTTGCTCTTCCAAAGCCTTTATTTTCTTTAAAGCTTCCACACGAACGAGCAGTGCTGCTCTGTCGGCCTCTTCCTTGACTCTGGCAGAGGAAGCAGTGGTTGATTTTCCACTGCACACACTCTTTTTGCTTGTGTGCTTGCTTGAAACATTTTAAACACTGTCCTCTGGATTTACATTATCATCATCAACCTCATCATTGTCAACCTTATTTCCATGCTGTTCAGAATCTGTTACCCACATTTTCACATTGGAAACTAGAGAGGGTAAAATTTCTGGGGAAATTGTAGGGTGTGCTTGCTTGCGTCGGTTGCAGATGGGTCCGTCCCCAAAAGTTTTTCCCTTCAATGATATTTTCAAGCATTTAGCCTTACTCATCTTGCATTAATTCTAGTTCTGTCAGTTAAACGCGTTATTTAACGGCGTTAACGCAAACCCATTTTAACGGCGTCAATTATTTTATCGCGAGATTAACGTTCTTTTTGGCCTGGCAAACTTTTTAGTTTTTTTCACATGCTGTTGCAACAACTGACGTTAGAAAAACTACAACACCACACCGGATCTAGCTAGACCGGAAACAAAACAACAGGCATGCCGCACACACTTGTTTGGGCTTGCGAGCCGGCTAAAGAGTAGTAGGCTAACGTTACGTTTTGAGTGGATGGCGAGCGCGAGACACCGAAATGGATTCCAATAAGCTTTTGAATGGAAAATGTACTTTTAAAAAGTTGCCAAATCGTTCCATTGACAAGACCAAAGGGATCTGTGTGTTTTGTCGTTGTGAACTGAGATATCATCGCAGCACGTCCAGTCAGAAATAGCACTTGATGGCCAAGCAAACAGCTGATGCGAATTCTCTGCCCCCTCGTCTAAGCCAGGCGATTGCAATGTTGTTTTCAATTTAAAAAAAACATTTGCATCCACTTTTCCATGTTGATAAGAGCATTACAATGAGAAAAAATAATGGGACAAAAGAAAGAGACATTTAGTATAGATAAAAATGTGCGATTAATTGCGATTAATCACGAGTTAACTATGACATTAATGCGATTAATCGCGATTAAATAATTTAATCGTTTGACAGCACTAATTAATTCTTTAAGAACCCCCTTTGAAACAAGCTGAACCCCCTTTGAAACAAGCTATTGTAACAACGTTGTCACCGGCAGTATTTCAGATGGAATCGCAATTCAAACAGTACCATCTGCTAACTCAAAATATGACCCCCAAAACGTAAATAAGCTTGACATTTATTTAGGGGGAAATGGCTAGTTCAAAAGAAGTTTACAGGAAGCGATCTTTGTCAGTAGCTAACAATGCCAAATGCGACCATTTGGCCTCAGTCTAGAGCCCTGCATGGAGAAGCTGACCCCAGTAAATTGTGCTACGTGCAAGCTAGCTGCTGTTGCTAGCCAAACTTCACTGAGGGGATTGTTTGAATGCGCCGGAAATGAGAAATGTTTCTTTTGACAAAGTTTAGGCTGTGGCATTGAAGACAGCGACGCACCACACAAGCTTGAGTTTAAATACATGATTTAATGTGACATTACTTACTGTACATGCAAGTCTTGATTTGCATGTATGATGCTTGCTAGTACCCCACGGCACGATACGATACTCGCTGTGCAACAGCACATCTATGCTCGTCGTATCCATGCCGTCGTTGCTAACGTGTGCTGAGATTGTGACGTTGGCACTGGGTTCCCTTTGTGGACACAAGGAACTTTTTGCTATAAAAACATTGTAACCTCTTAAACCGTGCAACGGAATGTAAATCCCAATAGAAGCAACGCAATCGGGACCAAGACGAACATTTTGACACTGAAGTTGTGTATGTAGTCCAAATATTGAGGGATCCTAAGGGGTGGGAAAATAATAATAATATATATGCAGGGCTCAACATTAACATTTTTTGGCACTTTCCCCACCAGTGGGTTTGAAACTTACTGGCCCCAAGACAATTTTTACTGGCCCACCCTCCAAAAGTTGTAATTTATCATTGTTACAACAAAACCAAAGACTTATAAGTTGTGTTATTCTGTTAACATGTTTAACCATTCATTAAACACATTGTGGATATAAAAAGAAAAAAAATTAAATCACATTTCTAGTGATAAAAAATATAAAGGTAATAATCAGCAAAACAATTGACTTTTAACCTCAAACATGACGTGCTCTCTTCCCTGCTGACAGCCATCTCTGCACAACTCTGTCTGGCTGAAACTGAAACCTCTGGTCCCTCAATGCTAATATATAAAAGCTTCCATAGCATTTCATCAGTATGATACTAAGTACCCAAGTCGACACCATTCTTCTGCTGCAGTTCAATAGCCTGGGGGAACGAGGCGAACGGCTGGCCCGTCTTAATTACGTGATATGCCGTTGTTATAAGTCGTGCAATAACACGATGGGCATCTACATTTAAGTTCCTGACCAGCATGGTCAACGGCCTGGAAGATGGATTGTCAACCATCCGCTTAGCTGTCACGCAAACCAGGTGCTGTCTGCTAGCATGGCTGGTCGAAAATTGTCGTTGCCTGTGTAAAAATATCCACTTTTGTCTGCTTTAGACGGGAACATATGACAGACGACACAGTGCATCTTCTTTCCTTAAAAAAAGTTGCTTCCGTTTGAGCTCGTAGCTCTACTTTGCTGCCATCTACACTTTATTGTCTCACGCCAGTCTCGCGCCAGTTGTTAAATGTATTGAGATTAGAGAATTACAATTTGACAACCACTCGTCACTCACTACTCAACTCGTGATTTGCCAGCTGTGCGCCCCACAAGCTCCAACGTTATTTATGCATTTAGCAGATAGCAAAACATATGAAGGATGTTAACTTTTACAATGCAAATTTTTTTTCCAATCAATAATTTGCAGTGGCCCGATTGGGCCAGTGAGTTGCTAGTTTAACTGTCCCGACGTTACTTTTTACTGGCCCCGGGCCATCGGGCCATCGTTATTGTCGAGCCCCATTATGTGAGAGAACAATGGTTGTGCTCGCCAAAGGCGTGAGCACACCCAATAAGATCATTATTACAGAAATGTTTTGCTTGGAACCATACTTTATGCTTTTCCCTTTCATCATCATTTACATTACATTGTAATGTCATCATCAGGTAGCAAACCCATTAACGAACCATGAATACAGTTTGCTTCATCACACAATTTTACCAGATCATCAAGAGCACATTTTACCTCTGATTTATTATCACCTTTTTGTTTAAGCTCTTGTATCTTTTTCCTCAAATTGTTATCCTTATTTAGCTTAGCTTTCCTGTCACTCTGTAACCTTTCCAGCCTTTCAATAAGTGCTTTAGCAGTTAATTTCACAACCCGTTTTTCCCTTTTGTTCTTTTGTGTATCACAGTCATTCGCGCTAATGTTCGTTTCAGCCGACTGCGCAATAGCCTCAGGCCTGTCCACGATTTCACGCGTACCCATTGTTTAGTTCAATCCAGTAGTTCACAAAGTCAATTGTCATTTGCCTTTGACCACCAATGCATTTGGATTTATGACTAGTGTTCACACAAAAAAAATGGCCATTGATAGTGTAGCACTACTCATACCTAGGGTGACCAGACGTCCGGACAGTCCGGTTTTCCAGCCTTTTGTCCGGGCCGCTGTTGCGTGTCCTCCTTTTCGCCCTTTTGAGCTTTTTGACCCTTCCTACCCACGGCGCAATTTACCACTCGCGTAGGCTTTCAGATGCCAAAAAGAAAGACCTCCTTCAAACCTACGTGGAGTTCAGAACTCCACTTTGCCACTAAGAGCAGCAAAGATCAATATCATGCCTTCTGTAAACTCTGTCGCATTGATATAGACGTGAGTAGTAGGGGGAAAGGGGCTTTAGAGCGGCATGCCTGCGCTACCCAACGGCACAAGGATGTTATGCCAGGCACTCTTCCTTAACACAAATTTTTGCTACGAACACAACAACAGCGGATGATAAAACAACCGCTGCTGAGCTGACCAAATTATATATTTTAATTTCTATTACAATTGAAATAGTTTGGGGAATGGTACTGTCTTATTTTCTTATTTATCTTTTGACTAAACTTGTCTCACCTAAGACAACAGAAAATCTGCACTTGTATTGAAGTATTTAATTTGTATTCAAACTACAACTGTTGACTACTAAAATGACAAATTGATTAACACTCCCCCCAGGCCCGGCGCCAGGCATTGATTTGCGGGGGGGCCATACGTTGCCTTGGGGTGGACACGTTTTTTTTTTTTTTTGCAGCCTATGGTAGCATAGTACATTTAGTCATTTACTAGGTCAACTTTTCACCTATAATCCAACTCCGGCACAAAAAGGTGACAAACGGTATTATTTAGAATCTCACAAGCTAATAAATAGGCCAGCTGAGCAGGTTGCCTACCCAACGAATAATACAGCAACAATAATTGTATAATTTGATTTATTTAATGTCTTCATTTTCAAACAAAAACTGATGACCGAAACGGAGCGCAGCGCAGCATCCAGCAACCACAAAAAGGGCCTACCAACAGCTATAGGCCCTATGTTGAAAAGTATTTTTTTTGTATTCAGTGCCGTATTAGAATATAGTTAGAATATAATTTATTGTTTTGTATATCCATATTGAAGGTCCTAACATGTACAAAGTCATCTGTTTCAAAATTAATTTGTAAAGCGTTTATTCAGAATATGGTGTAGTAGCCTTCGTTATTTGTAGAGAATGTAGAGATCTGAGCGATAGCCCGATGGTGGGCCTTCAGCAAGCCGCAGCCAGCGGGGCCAGTAGCCGACGTCTGTCGGTTAGGAGTAGGCTGCCACTGGTGGGCCGCTGGTAAAACGATTAGCAAAATATCAGCCAGCCTATCGGTCACATGCTAGCTGGGTAGCCTACAACAGAATTTCAGAAAACATTGCTTTGCATTACACGTTTGTTTTTCCAAGAAACAACAAACACATAGGCCTACAACCAACAATTTAGCCTAGTCCATATAGGGCCGGCAGGCTGGATAAAACCAGATAACTCACCATTAGTAGAGCTGGAGACGACGATTGGCCGCCGAGTTAAATCTGCGTAGGACAGTGTCCCTCCATTCACTCCTGAACTTCCTTGTCAAGTCCTTCTCGAAAGCTAGCAATATCAGGTTGGCCTTTCGTTTGTGGAGCATCGACTGTCTGTGATCTGAGAGAACATTCTTTAAAGTGGAGAAGGAATTCTCACAGAGGGCCGTGCTTGCCCCAAAAGTTAGTGCATGTTTCAGAGCAGTTATGACGCTTGGCTTGCTTTAAGACAGCCGGGCTGCAGGCAACGCCGGCGCTGCATGAAGTCGAACGCACCTATTGTTTTCCGAGAGGATATCATGGGAGTGCCTACAGTGTTTTCCGCTTCGAATTGAAATCGCAGACGATATTATGAGTAAAGACAAGTTTCTTAATATGTGTTGTCAATATTGTCAATTAAAAGTCAAAACTTTTTTTCTTACGAAGAATTTGTTTGTAGCAGTAACGTGAGTTATTTCAGGAAAGAATTATGTGACCGGTTAGATAGTTAGTTATCATACCTAGCGATAGCGTATTTCGACAGATAGCTAGCTAGCTGCAAGCAGCTTCATTTACTTCGGTGTTTTTTGATATATTGAGTTGGGAGTGGGGTCTCCCACACTGTTTAATCCACAGCCGGCACCTTTCCTCCTGTGTTTTGGACTTTGGAAATATTTTTTTTACGTGTGATAAGTGACTGACTGGCTCGTTCGTCAAGGGCGGGCCCAACCGAGTCCCAGGGCCTATAGCGCTGGGTCTGACTCCCCCCCTCCACGGTCCACAACTTTTTGGGATTGTCCTCCTTTTTTACCCTTTTTCCTCCTTTTTGGACCCATGTGTCCTCCATTTCAGGGTCATGCTTCTGGTCACCCTACTCGTACCTCGTGTTGGAGCCCTGACCCTTAACCTTTGAACGACTCAGCTGTCCGGTATTTGAAGAGCAGAGGGGGTCAGATGGCTGAGCGGTTAGGGAGTCGGGCTATTAATCAGAAGGTTGTTGGTTCGATTCCCGGCCGTGCCAAATGACGTTGTGTCCTTGGGCAAGGCACTTCAACCTACTTGCCTCTGGGAGATGTCCCTGTACTTACTGTAAGTTGCTCTGGATAAGAGCGTCTGCTAAATGTAAATGTAAGAGCAGCTCCTTTCCTGATGCAGCTGAATGGGATCTTGATCCGATGGTTGAAACGTGGTTAACACCGCTAAACCGTATGCCATCCGACGCCCGGCCTCTCGCTGATCAGCTGGTGGCTACAGCTGACTCGGTGAAAGATGTCAATTTCCAGCAGCTTCCGATGTCCTTCACCGCCGTGATGAAACTCCTCCAATGTCCATGTTTTGAGCAAAGTTGACTCGTTTTTGACTTGATATAATGGCTAAGCCTAAAACTTAAAGCCACTGAGGGGCTGCTATCTGGACTTAAAACAAACAGTCTGTGGCTGGGGTGCTCACACTTTTTCAGCATGCAAGCTACTTATAAAATGACCAAGTCAAAATGATCTACCTACTACAAAAATGCAAAACTTTTATTTTATTTTTACAATGTATGTTGATGCATACCCGCATGAGCCCATATTGCACAACACAATTAACTATGTACATTTTTGTCATTACCTGACTTTATTCTGATGACTTGCACTGAATGGAATCAGCTAGGGATGCATAGTCCGGACAGTAGCTGCTGACAGCCAGCCTCAAGCACACTTCCAAATGATCATCAGTCATGGTGGAACGGTACTTTGACTTAATGATCTTCATGTGTGAAAAAGCCGACTCACATAAATAAGTGGAGCAGTATAATGCAGTCAAGGAGGTAGCACATTTCCTCATGCTGGGGTACTTTTCCTCTGTGAGTAAGTTCCAGAACTGTGCATGAGCTCTGGACTTCATCTGAATGTCGGCTTGTAGTTTCAAAATCTCATCTTCCACTTCAGAAGAGTTCAGGTGAAACAGTGTTGCAATTTTTGATGCGAGTGAATCAACCTCAGCATCTTCCCGAAAAGGTTAGCACATGAATGTAGCGACTGGCTCGAGCAAAGAAAAGTCTTGAAAGCGTTTGTGAAACTCTGACAGACAATTGTCAATCTGCTCTGTGTAGCGTACACTGTCAAGTTGCACACAGGCCTTCCCTTGCAACTCCAGCTCTTGACGCCAGGTTCTGGAAGTTTGCCAAATCATGGCACTGTAGCTTTGAGGAGAGATGTTGCATCTTTCATTTGAAAGCATTAACTGAGCTGATCATATTGATCACTGTTTTGTCTTTTCCTTGCAGCTCTAGATTAAGGTCATTCAACATGTTTGTCAGATCTGTTAAAAATGCCAAGTCTAACAGCCACTGACCGTCATTTAGCTGCTTGTATTCTGCATTTCCCGCTACATGGAAAAACTCCTTAATCTCCAGACAGAGCTCTCGGAATCTTTGCAGGAATTTCCCTCGACTAAGCCATCTCACGTCAGTGTGTAGCAACAACTCAGTGTTCGCAGTCAGCCTTCTCCAGATGTTCACGGAATAGCCGTCTTTGGAGAGATCTGGCGCGAATAGAACAGGCGATCTTGCCACGTCCATGATCTCTTTCATGTTGAGCATTTTAGAGCATAACGCTTATGCTCTAAAATGCTTATGCTGATGGATTATGCAGTGGTAATTCAGGAAGTCCGGGAAAGCGTCATCCTGCCTGCACTTGGCAATAAATCCATTCAAGCGGCCAAACATTGCGGGTGCTCCATCTGTAGTGATGGACACCAATTTGTACACCGGGAGCTGGGTTTTCTCGATAAAGTTTTTGAACGACTGAAATATGTCCTCTCCTCGCGTCTGTTCTTTCATGTGCAGTACTGTTAATAGCTCCTCTTTTGCAGTGATTTCAGTAAACACCATACGAATGAAAATGCACATCTGCGCTGTGTCACTCACGTCCGTAGATTCGTCCAACTGCAGTGAGAAACACTCGCAATCTGCGATGTCCTTCCAAAGTTGCTGGGTCAAATCCTCGGCCATGGCTTCACTGCGCCGTGTAACTGTACATCTTGACAGCTGGAGAGCTTTGATCGAAGATAATATTTCTGCCTTGTTTTATAAAGTCTCGGAACAATGAGTCAACTGCTTCAACAAATGCCTCTTTTACCATCTCTCCGTCTTGGAAGGACTTCTTGTTATTAACGATGAGGTGACTCACCCGGAACGATGCTTCGGTGGCGGCTTTTGCTTTTGAAGTATGTTGTGAGAAAAGTGATTGCTGTCCGGACAACTGGCATTTAAGTTCCTTCACTTTTCTATTAACTCGCTTTTCTGCGGGAAGTCAGTGTCGTATTTTCTATGAACAGTCCGAAAATGTCGCTCCACATTTCCCTTCTTTGGTATTGCGATGCTAGACTGGCAGATGAGGCAAACGCACTTCGAAAATGTCATTGTGAGAAAAAGGTGGTCCTCCTCCCATTCCGTATGAAAGTGATACGTTTTTGTCTTCTTACTTGGTCCAGCTTCCCCACTCATTTTTATACCCTTTCTTACAGTAAGTTTAAGAGAAAAAACCGAGGGCTAAAAATTGGAGGTAACTCGCTAGCTAGCTTGTCAGTTTTTCTGACACTTAGGTCACTGCGCATGCACTTACGCAAACGGCGCTAAGTGCCCTGTATATCAGTCAAGTGACGGGATGGATGATAGGTTGACGTCTATTTTTTTTATGTCATGCGATCTACCCACAGTACCTTTTGAGATCGACTGGTTGATCGCGATCGACGTATTGAGCACCCCTGATCTATGGCTAGTAAACTAGCTGACGCACTCTCTTCTAACTTACACCGCTTTGTAGCTGGCTGTAGAAATCAGCGTTTGATGGCCATTTATTGTTCACACTGTTCTTCTAATGAACTTGCAAGTCCATGTGTCCATTAAGCTCCAACAAACAAACATTTTACATCCACTTGAGCGTTTAACATGTGTAGCGATTTGAAGAGGTCAAAAACTATTTGTGCTCCTCCCATAACAGCACCCCCTGTTACCTGTTGAAAGGTTCCTACTTAAATAGGAATCACTCCCAAGCACACTAGTGACGCCAGTGGACAAATTGTGTCCTACACCCAAAACCTATGAAAATGGCTTACACTAGCTGTCCAGAATAATGTTATACATGCTCAAATTTTTTATTACATGTTTTAATCCATTTATCACGACGTTCAGGGTTTTTTGGGACATTGTAAAAGGTTCATCCATTTATTTATCACAGCCCACAGCACAGCAGATAGACGGCATCTTGCTATTCGGTCCTAAAGATGGCGCAGCGATCACTGTGTGACGTCAAATGTAATCTATGAATAACTGCCTGTCTTGTCATTCCAAAAGTTGTTAAATTGAATAGGCTAAGCATCAATATGTAACATCAAGTAAGCCTTATAGCCTAGAATTTCCAAACAATTCACACTTCTGTGCTCTCATTTTTGCAATTCTTGGAATGATTCTTGACAATAAATGAATGCCTTTTTTGTCATTGCACAGCTGTACAATGAAATTCAAATGCAACTCCTTGCACTTAGAAGTAACAGACAACAAGCAGAATACAAAACACTGAATAAATGAAGAACATTACCTGTTTTGCCAGAATAACTGGATCTAATTAGACCATTGAATGTTTATGATGTCCGTGTGTTTATTCTTTTGACTGTGGACATCCCCTATCCACACTAAGTAGGGAAAATTGGCTTGGCGCTTTTAGTGTTAACAATTAACAAACTTTGTTTCACCTCCACTTGAAGGGTACGAAATTATGGTGATAGTGTTATCCCAAAAACTGGTACACCGGTACCAAGTCGGTACTCAAATCAAAAAACGGTACGATACCAGGATTTCTGAAGTACTAGGTTTCAGAGTCGGACGCTGACAAAGCAGTGTTGCCCAAAAAATCTCACCAGAAGTCACTAGTGGCTCTCTGAAAAGTCGCTAGATTTATCACTAGATTTGATTTTTGGTCACTAGGGAAGGCAAAAAGTTACTCTGGCGACAATGTTGCCAGAGTAACTTAAATTGGCAACATTGGACAAGCAGCTAATGCTGCAGGGGCTCTACATAAAAGTGGAATAGCCACGTATGGAAATGGCTTCGGTGTGAGGCAGAAGACAATGAGAACATTGATCACCAGAAAACAATTTGCAAACATCACCGTTCAGGGCTTGTTTTATAAAAGGTTTGGCGTGAGATTACCATACATGTAATGTATGGCGAGAGCCCTGACCATTCATATCCTTTATGGTTTGCCGCAGACTGCAAATGCAATACCTAGCGTGACCATAATTTTAGGAGCGCCATGAAGCGTGTTGAATCCACTCTTCTATTTCTTATAAATCATGTTTAAGTCAAGATTTATATTTTTTGAGCTCTACAAATGAACTCAAATGATTTACATTAATGCTCTGTTGTCATAAGTAGGCTACAGCCTTAGATATTGTAGGAATTGTTATGCATTGTTATTGAAAATGGTATTGAGTACCGTGAAATTTCACTGGTATTGACCTATCGCGAAAGCCATGCCCCAAAACGGCTTTGACCAATCCTACCTTAGCTACCGGTCACTACTTGAAGAAGCTCCGCCAAGCTTTCAGTCGTTGAGGCTCAAAATGACATACGGAACATTCAAATCCGATAGCAAGTACCCCAGGAGTTTAGAGGGGAGAGTCAATTGTCCCCTTTCCACAGCCCAAAATCTAGTAAAACAGTATGGTATCCCTCATTCTCAGCTTAATATCCTAAAGATCAACAAACATACTTTCGTCTGTTTCAACGTAGGCCTACTGTGTTGCTATTGTACTCTCTCTGAAGCCTTATGCTAGCTAGCTATTAAATATAAGATTACATTCGCAAAACTTGATTTAAAAGTGGTTACTATTTATTTGTATGATTAGGCCTACTTCTAATATCTTAATAGTAGCTAGCTTGTAGAGCTACAATTACCAACAAACTAAAATAACCGCTGTAAAGTTAAGCTAGATAGAGCTAGAGGCCACGTAGGTACAGAAACTAAGGTAATGTTGTCAACTGACGCTGTATCTAGCCACTACTACTAGTATGATAATATTATCAGTAGTTAATCATACTAGTAAGTGTCTTTTAAAATCCAGTTTTGTGAAATATGATCTCACATCTAACATAGCGTTAGCTCTAGCGAGACGATAACAGATTACTTGCCAGCTACACTCCAAAAGTACGTATTTAGCTTTAGTAACTGGGTTTGTGCTGTAAATTTCACATTGCCTACTTTAATTCGGAATCGTAGATTATGAACTTGAACATGACGCCATAACGACCAATTACGAATTGATTTGCTTTAATCACTAAAGCAGTTTAACCTTGACACTCTTAGTACTACTGTACTGTAATGTAGTACAGTATGCTTTGCTTTAATTATTGATATGCCCCTTCCTTCTTGATTTGAATATTCTGAAAATGTCCACCGCATATGGCAATTTGTTTTCCCTTGATCTGGAGGTATTACTCCAAAAAGAATGACTTACTCTGACCGGTACAGTATGCAACTTATACAGCAGTTTACAGTTGTACCCGCTATAAAAAGTAATGCTTGACGGACTAACAACGGTAACTAAGGTGGGCGTGCTTACGCGAAAGGTCAATTGGTACCGACTACTGACATTTCGGTACTGTGTCAACACTAGATGGTGATGTATAGATCAGGGGCCCGTTCTCAGGTACGTCGCTTATTACATCCGAGATCAAATGACACATCCAAGATGACATCATCTTGCTTATCATGATCTGGCTAATTCGGTTCTTCGAACACACTTGTTGTTTATGATTAGTATAGCTGGATTGAGTTATACGGTGGTCTAAAAGGGGGTATGTATCGATAGTAGAAACCTTGATCAGCAACGCTGCTATTGGCTGCTCACATAAGTCTATGGCTGCTCACCGTGGCCGGTGAGCAACAGCTTGTTCGAAGGTTACTCCGAATTTGAAGATTTTATCAGAACGCCAGGGAACACCTCAAAGTCTGCAAAATCCAAGAAAGAGGGCTGGCAAAAAGTATCAGACCAAATTAAATGTAGAGGAGTGACGCATTTTATCGCTTATTACAGTATAAGCTGGGCCTATGTTTAAATTTTTATTTTCATACCTTCATATTTTCATTTATCATCTTTAATGTCATATGATGTGGTTTCAACAAATTTATTATGTAAATGACACCCTCACAAAAAAACGATAGGCTATCCTCTCAAAAAGTATAGGCTAGCATAATATCGCGCTGTGCTTAAGGAGCCTATCTATCACGCAATGAGCAATTAATTCGGTTTCATGTTAAATTCTGCTAATTATTCTTGCACCTTCTGCAACAGGTTCCTGTAGTAAAAACGGACAAGACATGTCTGTAACAGACTTCCTGTATCACCTCTGCTTGTAAAGCCTCAATCTAATCGTGTTTACATAAAATAAACCTGCTCCCGAGCAGGTTTAAGCATACGGACCTGTTGCTATGACAGCAAGTCCAGGATGAGCTTCGAAGAACCGAACAATCCAAGATAATGACAAATCGTCAACAATCAAATCCAGCTAACTGAGTTAGCGACGTACGGAGAACGGGCCCCAGGACTGCTACTATTCATTGTTATGCCAACTATGCACTGATGGATGATTAGTCAAATAATCAAAACAAGAAAACATGACTTACAGTACATTTAGTATTATTCCACAAATATTTCTAAACTTAATTATAGTGTGTAAATCAGACGTCTCTTTTTCTACATTTTGTGTAGAATCAAAAAGTAAATGTAATCAGTCTACAAACTGTACCCCATAATGATAAATTGCAAACAAGTGTCCATTAGGGATGGGCACCAGTATTTGATAATTCAAACAGGTATTTGATCGTATATTTTTATAATTTGTTGTGATTCAAGTATATACAGTCATCGTATTTATTTTAGTTTTATCCCCTGCTGATTTTGTACATTTGCCCACTGACAAAGAAATGATCAGTCTATAATTTTAATGGTAGGTTTGTTTGAACAGTGAGAGACAGAATAACAACAACAAATCCTGAACAACACGTCAAAATTGTTATAAATTGATTTGCATTTTAATGAGTGAAATAAGATCCAAGATGGCGCCGATGATGGCTGCCTCGGTCGTTAGGTGCGCTCTTTTTTGTGTTGTTTTGTCTGTTAATTCAGTGTTCTGCCAAGAATTCCGGGGTTCTCTAACTAGAGAAGTACTTCTAAACATCAGGACTACAACTCCTGTGGATTTATCTCCCACTTTTCTGCTTCCAGCGGCAGAATTAGTGGGAATTATAGTCAAAGCCACCCTCGGCTTTGTCCTAGCAGCGAAGCGCCGTAGGAGAGGCAAACGAGCCGGTGCTCTGGTGCGACTCCGTCGGCGTGGGGCACGCACAGCGTTACCGGGGATATTTCTCTCCAACGTGCGTTCACTGAGCAACAAACTGGATGAACTTCAGCTACTGGTGTGGAAAAACAGAGACTTTCATTCATCTTCCGTTTTGTGCTTTACGGAGACATGGCTGAGTGAACTGATCCCAGACTCTGCGCTACAGCTAGCAGGTTTCAAACTGCTGAGAGCGGATCGTGACCCTGTGCTCTCTGGCAAAACGAAAGGCGGTGGTATTTGTTTTTACATTAACAGTGGCTGGTGTGAAGATGTGACAGTGATTCTGCAGCACTGTTCTCCTGATCTGGAATCATTTTTTATTAACTGTAGATCTTTTTACTCGCCACGAGAGTTTGCATCATTCATTCTGGTTGGCGTCTACATGCCTCCGCAGGCTAGCGTCAACGAGGCTCAACGTGTGCTCGCCAGCCAGATACTGAGTGTGGAGCATGAAAATCCGGATTCCTTGGTTATTGTGCTTGGCGACTTTAACAAATGCAATCTCACTCAAGAACTCCCAAAATATAGACAATTCATCAAATGCCCTACCAGAGAAGGAAACACCTTGGATCACTGCTACTCTACAATCAGCAAAGCATACCATGCGGTCCCCCGAGCAGCACTGGGTCACTCTGACCACGCCATGGTCCACCTGATTCCTGCATACAGGCAGAAGCTAAAGCGCTGTAAGCCTGCTGTGAGGACATCAAAACAGTGGACCAGTGAAGCTATGGAGGATCTGCGGGCGTGCTTGGACTGCACTGACTGGGACATGTTCACGACTGCTACCAATAGTCTGGATGAGCTCACAGAGGCTGTGACATCATACATCAGCTTCTGTGAGGACTGCTGTATACCAACACACACCAGGGTAAGCTACAACAACGACAAACCCTGGTTTACAGCTAAACTCAGAAGGTTGAGGTCAGAGAAAGAGGCCGCGTTTAGGAGTGGGGACAAAGACAGTTTCAAGGAGTCGAAGAACAGGTTTAGCAAGGCGGTGAGGGAGGCTAAACGACTGTACTCAGAGAGACTAAAACACCAATTCTCTGCAAACGACTCTGCTTCTGTCTGGAGAGGGCTCAGGCAGATTACCAACTACAAGCCCAGAGCCCCCCACTCCACTAACGACTCCCGCCTGGCCAACGACCTGAATGAGTTCTACTGCAGATTTGAAAGACAATTGGACAGTCCTGAACTACCCCTTCCCACCCAGGAGGCCTCCCACCTCCCCCCCTCTACAGTGACAACTCTCTCCATTCAGGAGGGTGAAGTTAACAGACTTTTCAAGAGGCAGAATCCCCGCAAAGCAGCTGGGCCGGACTCTGTCTCTCCAGCCACCCTCAAGCACTGCGCTGACCAGCTGTCTCCGGTGTTTACCTACATCTTTAACACCTCCCTTGAGACATGCCATGTGCCAGCCTGTCTCAAGTCCTCCACCATCATCCCTGTGCCCAAAAAGCCAAGGCCAACAGGACATAATGACTACAGACCCGTCGCCCTGACCTCTGTGGTAATGAAGTCTTTCGAGCGCCTGGTGCTGGCACACCTTAAATCCATCACTGACCCTCTGCTGGACCCCCTGCAGTTTGCCTACAGAGCCAACAGGTCTGTGGACGATGCAGTTAACATGGCCCTCCACTTCACCCTACAGCACCTGGACTCCCCAGCATCCTATGCCAGGATCCTGTTTGTGGACTTCAGCTCTGCCTTTCAATACCATCATCCCGCCCTGCTTCAGGACAAGCTCTCCCAGCTGAACGTGCCTGATTCCACCTGCAGGTGGATCACAGACTTCCTGTCTGACAGGAAGCAGTGCGTTAAGCTGGGAACACAAGTCTCTGACTCCCGGTCCATCAGCACCGGATCACCTCAGGGCTGCGTCCTTTCTCCTCTGCTATTCTCCCTGTACACCAACAGTTGCACCTCCAGTCATCCATCCGTCAAACTCCTGAAGTTTGCGGACGACACCACCCTTATTGGGCTCATCTCTGGTGGAGACGAGTCCGATTATAGGTGGGAAGCGGCCGACCTGGTGACCTGGTGCAACCAGAACAACTTAGAGCTCAATGCTCTTAAGACAGTGGAGATGTTTGTGGACTTCAGGAGGAACACAGCCCCACTCACCCCCATCACCCTGTGTGACTCCCCAGTCAACACTGTGGAGTCCTTCCGCTTCCTGGGCATTATCCTCTCATAGGACCTCAAGTGGGAACTGAACATCAGCTCCCTCATCAAGAAAGCACAACAGAGGATGTACTTCCTTCGGCAGCTGAAGAAGTTCAACCTGCCAAAGACAATGATGGTGCACTTCTACTCAGCCATCATTGAGTCCATCCTCACCTCCTCCATCACCGTCTGGTACGCTGCTGCCACTGCCAAGGACAAGAGCAGACTGCAGCGTATCATCCGCACTGCTGAGAAGGTGATTGGCTGCAATCTGCCTACCCTCAAGGACCTGCACACCTCGAGGACCCTGAGGCGAGCGAGGAAGATTGTGGCCGACTCCTCCCACCCTGGACACTCCCTGTTTCAGTCACTCCCCTCCGGCAGAAGGCTGTGGTCCATCAGGACCAATACCTCACGCCACAAAAACAGTTTCTTCCCTTCCGCTGTTGGCCTCTTCAACAAGGCCAAGGGACCACACTGACTCTAATGACTTCTTGCTTAAAACACACTGCTTTTTGCACTGCATTACAATAATGGTATCTTGTACATTTGTATTTTTTGTAATATTTGTATTTTTGTATTTTTATATTGTAATTTACGGCAATTTATATTTTATTTTATTGTATATATTGTATATTTAACTCTATTCTAATCCCACTTAGTACTGCTAGTTTATGTACCCTTAGTATAGATAGTCCACATATTTAAATTTTAGGTATATGTTTATTGTATGCACCTTCCTGCCTAAGCAAATTCCTTGTCTGTGCAAACTTTCATGGCGAATAAATCCCATTCTGATTCTGATAAGTATTTGACCCCTCTGCAAAACATGACTTAGTACTTGGTGGCAAAACCCTTGTTGGCAATCAGAGGTCAGACATTTATTGTAGTTGGCCTCCAGGTTTGCACACATCTCAGGAGGGATTTTGTCCCACTCCTCTTTGCAGAACCTCTCCAAGTCATTAAGGTTTCGAGGCTGACTTTGGCAACTCGAACCTTCAGCTCCCTCCACAGATTTTCTATGGGATCAAGGTCTGGAGACTGGCTAGGCCATTCAAGGACCTTAATGTGCTTATTCTTGAGCCACTCCTTTGTTGCCTTGTCCGTGTGTTTTGGATCATTATCATGCTGGAATACCCATCCACAACTCATGTTCAGTGCCCTGGCTGAGGGAAGGAGGTTCTCAACCAAGATTTGCCGGTACATGGCCCCGTCCATCGTCCCTTTAATGTGGTGAAGTTGTCCTGTCCCCTTAGCAGAAAAACACCCCCAAAGCATAATGTTTCCACCTCCATGTATGACGATGGGGGTGGTGTTCTTGGGGTCATAGAGAGACTTGTTGCTCTTGTTGGTTAGTCGTAACGGTTTCAAATTCTTGTACTCGCTGTGAAATATTTTACTGTTGATTGTTACAGGTACACTCTTGCACTCTTGTGGGGAGTTTCATGTTGTTCAATTGTAACTTGTTTAACTGCATGCTCTTATGGTTCTTCCCTTTGGCACTTATTTGATTTTCCACAATGTATGCTTCATCTTTTGGCTGCTCGCAATGTTTGGGGCTATCTCGTTATGATCAGTGACCTATGGTCTTTTGTAAAGCTCTCTCTTGGAAGTCGCTTTGGATAAAAGCGTCTGCTAAATGCATAAATGTAAATTTCATAGGCAGCATTCCTCCTCCTGCAAACACGGCGAGTTGATGCCAAAGAGCTCAATTTTGGTCTCATCTGACCACAACACTTTCACCCAGTTCTCCTCTGAATCATTCAGATGTTCATTGGCAAACTTCAGACGGGCCTGTACATGTGCTTTCGCACACGCGTTACTCAAGATAGTCTTTTGTTCCCGAGCCCTCAGCATGTAGCTAAAAGTCTAGGAAAGTTGAGGCTACTTTTCGCTAGGTACCTACGAAAATGTCTTAATCTGCTAGACAGGTGGGTTCCCCCTCGTTCTTTTGGTGAGCAGTCTCACAAGCCCAACTTACCTGGCGTCATGGAGCCGACCAGGTAAATAGTTATTTAAGACTTGCATGTACAGTAGGCCTACGTAATGTCACATAATGTATTTGAACTCAAGCTTGTGTGATGTGTTGCTGTATCGTTGCAGCGGTTTAGGATTATATGACAGTAAGTTAGTCTGGTTCAGTACATAAGTGAAGTGAACACCATTTTGCTACCATATACATAGCTATAATTAGCTTTGTTTTGCTCCTAGATTCAGACCTAGCCCCCATTAAATGTGCCTTCTGGGCATAAGAGTGACCAAGGTGAATTGTCTTAGAAATCCACAAGGTGAGATCTTGCATGTAGCCCCAGACCGAGGGAGATTGACAGTTCTTTTGTGTTTCTTCGATTTGCGAATAATCACACCAACTGTTGTCACCTTCTCATCAAGCTGCTTGGTGATGGTCTTGTAGCCCATTCCAGTCTTGTGTAGGTCTCCAATCTTGTCCCTGACATCCTTGGACCGCTCTTTGGTCTTGGCCATGGTGGAGAGTTTGGAATTTGATTGATTGGTTGCTTCTGTGGACATTTATACTGTGGTCTTTTATACAGGTAACAAACTGAGATTAGGAGCACTCCCTTTAAAAGTGTGCTCCTAATCTCAGCTCGTCACCTATATAAAAGACACCTGGGAGACAAATCTTTCTGATTGAGAGGGGGTCAAATACTTATTTCACTCATTAAAATGCAATTCAATTTATAACAATAGCGTTTACATGTGTTTTTCTGGATTTTGTTGTTGTTATTCTGTCTCTCATTGTTTAAATAAGCCTACCATTACAATTATAGACTGATCATGTTTTTGTCAGTGGGCAAAGTATAAAATCAGCAGGGGATCAAATATTTTTTCCCCTCAATGTATAGCCAATTAAACTAATATATAAACTAATATAAATTGATATAACTAAATAATATCTTCAAATCAAACTACTCTGTATTTTTATAACTAACCCAGTTTAGACATCACATCTGCGCTGCACATAACCTAGCTATCAAGGAATAATTATTGGGTAACTTGGTATAAATCAAGTCACATTTAATGCAACACTAGAAAGTTAGCTAGGCAGAAGTGGCAAGCGTGCAGCATTAATCCAGTTCACTCAGGCAAGACAAGGGTTAGCCAATTCAGATTGCTTATCAGGCTGTGTTGAAAAGATTCGTATGTAGCTTCTACCAACAACCTCACACAATAAAATAAAATAGTGTTTGTCAGACGATAACTCCAGGGCATGTGATTCCAATGCTTTAAAGGTTCAAGTTTTACAACACTAGTCGATGCTTGGCAGTGACCATTGTGATGTTATGCCATGGAAATAAACGGTTCTTAAGCTGACAATGTCTGCCTTTGGTTTGATCACTCAACATTAATGCACTAAAATGCTTCAGCAATAATTTGAAGGGGACCGGAGATTGAACCATACAGTGGGCAAGTGAGGAAGGATGTGATACTGATGAGCAATGGGATTGACACCTGTGAAAATTGCACAATAGTTTTCAAATCCAAGTATTAGAGTGTTGAGCCAAAACAAACATTCACTGTCCCAATACTTTTCAATGCACTGTAAAATGCTACCTTATATAATATTGTGACCTGGTTTTATACCCCTTCTAGATCCTTCCAAGGTTCAACTCAGCAGGTGATGTAGCAAAAGCCCACATCATGAATGTCAGTTGGTCAGCAGACCACCGGATCATTGACGGGGCTACCATGTGTCGCTTCTCTAACCTATGGAGGTCTTACTTGGAGAACCCTTCCACCATGGTCCTTGATTTGAAATGAACGAACCACACCACCACTGATGCCTAGTCATGCAAAAACAGTCACCATGTATGATTGACTGTCTTGTTTGTATCATCAGCTAGGTTGTATGTGTTTCTATACCGCTGTTACCCATATTTCCCTTCATTATACAGTATCATTGATGGCGATACATAACTTGGACCCAGGTCATATTTCAGAATTTATAATAATCATCTGTGTGTGCTCTTGATTTAAGTCCATCTGTTACTGAAGCAATGGCTCAATCCTGAGGACCTAAATGCTGGTAGACAAATGTTAGTATCATATTTCAAAGGAGAATCCAAGAAGCAAATATGTGTGCGTTTGTGTTGTGGAATTGCTCATTGCGTATTGAGATGAGTTATCAACTAAAAATAATGGTCATAGAGCACTCAGTTTAAGGCTAGTTTGGTGTAAGTGCTGTTTCTAGAATGTTCTGTTTTCTTGAAAATTAACATTGTTTTGATGGAACTATAAAGGTATGAATTGAAAAAAAAGGAGGTCCACTTTATTTGTATTTCTGGTTTTATGGGTGGGTGGGGGGGGGGGCATTGACCACAGATCACTGTACACAAATAATAGTATTAACCTGACTTGCCGTTACAAAATATTATTTACTTCATAGGACCTTTTTCTGGTGCACAATATGCACCCAAAATGTCCAGTAGCACACTGCTGATGTTGAATGACACGTCTTACTGTGATTTGTTGTTTGTTCTGAACACTTTATATTGTGTTTGTGGTTGTTATCTAAGTAAAAATGCTCAAATTTAAACTATAGATGGCTATTTTCTGAAATGTTGGTACTGTCCATGTGTGACGGTGTACTTCTTGTAGCACTTCAGATTTTTGTCCCTTCCACGTACAATCCCAGGCAACTGAATGATTTGAAGGAGACTTTATTTCTGTAACACATTAGTGAGTCACGGTAAGATGACTGCTTGGCTATTCAGGACATCCCACATCACTCCAAACAAGAATGAGCAAAACACATTTACAATAGGACAGAAAATGAGTTATATAGTTGCCTTCGGCAAGGGCACAACCTTTGTTCTCTCATATAAATGTATTTTTTATATTTTATTTTCCCACCCCTAAGGCTCCCTCAATATTTGACCTACATAGACAACGTTGGTGTCAAAATGTTCGTCTTGGTCACGATTACGTTGCTTGTTTTGGGATTTACGTTAGGTTGCACTGTTTAGGAGAATGCAACGTTTTTGTGGCAAAAAGTGCCTTGAATGCTAGCTAGTTTGCTAGCCTAACGTCACAACGTCAGCACACATTAGCAATGACGCATAGATACGACATGCTCGAAAGACAGGCAGCGATATCAGCGAGCCCTCAGCATTAAGGTCTTTGCACACTGGGCGCGACACGAATAACATCACAAAATTGCGAATAATTCAGATGATTATTTTGGAACATTTATGACGCGCCTTATCATACACATCAAGCGCGAAACTTATCAACATGGAAAAGTGGATCAGATTGCTTACAGGAATCCAAGGGAGTTAAATAGTATCACAATGTGGGAGGATATAGGGACAATTAGCATAGCCTTCGCAAGAACAGAAAAAGGACACTGCATGCTGGATAGTTTTTGTTCAGGTCTTTTAGATAGGGCTCCTTGACGTTTGTTCCATTTTCCTTGTTCAAAGTAGCATGGCATTATACACCTTGGTAATATTGTGATCTCTGACCTACACTAGTGTCACAGGCATTAATAATAATTAGTGCTGTCAAACGATTAAAATATTTAATCGCATTGTCATAGTTAACTCGCAATTAATCGCACATTTATCTATTCTAAATGTCACATAATTTTTTCTCATTTTAATGCTCTTAACAACATGGAAAAGTGGATCGGATTGCTTAGTGCAAATGCTTAGTGCCATCCACTCAAAACGTAACGTTAGCCTACTACTCTTTAGCCGTCTCGCAAACCCAAACAAGTGTGTGTGGCGTGCCTGTTGTTTTGTTTCCGGTCTAGCTAGATCCGGTGTGGTGTTGTAGTTTTTCTAACGTCAGTAGTTGTTGCAACAGCATGTGAAAAAAACGATTTACGGTTTGCTAGGCCAAAAAGAACGTTAATCTCGCGATAAAAAAATTGACGCCATTAAAATGTTTGCGTTAACGTCGTTAATAACGTGTTTAACTGACAGCACTAATATAAGAAAATTTAGGGCCTATACTATTATGTACATTTAGTCAAAATGATCATATTTCAGGACATGTACAGTTCTAAATCACAAATCAAATGGATACAATAAGAGGAAGAAAAACATGTCCCATAGTTTAATGATCCACTTTTCTGAACTAAAACCATTTTCTTTACTAGAAGCATGGAATTAATTAGCTGGTCTCTCAAAGCTATTGACACCATCTTCTCGAAGAGAAGCTCGGGTTCGGGGGAACCCAACTGTCCGGATGGGACGTTCGCAGCTGGCTACACGATGGACGCGTGGGAGAATTGGCGTGTCGTGTGTCTAGCGGCGCTTTCCGTGGAGGACGTTGAAGACATCTTCATATTCGGAACCATGATTACAGGCTTTCTGCTGTTTGGAATAGGCGCTGGCTTTGTATATCGGAAAATCAAGGAAACGGCTGCAGCCATCAAAAGCCCCGTTAGGCTCCCCGATATGATTGATGCGGTGGGCAGAGTTGTTGGAGCTCAGACTGTGAACTGACAACGCAGCATTGATTAAAACAGGGATAAGTTTGCGGCTCTGCAAAGGAAGATGGAGGACATGGAGACCTTCCTGAAGGGTGGACGTGAAAATTGAGTTGCGGCTACTCGTCAAAACAACTACCCCAATCTTATCCACTTTCGGCCCCGTAACCAGCACAGGCCTTGGCCAAGGCCGTCGCTGGAAAACAACTCCCCTGGAGAGCGCTGAAGCGAGACTATCTTGCTCCTCCCTTCCCCCCCCCACCGACATCTGTGGTTTGGTCTCTGCCCGGGTCATGACCAAGGATGTCTCCTGGCCAACACAATCTGCAGAGGGAGAATCGGACTGATTGTGGCCTAGGTCGAGGGCGCCAACCCAGACCTACTCACACATTAACTTTCACCTACTACAGATATCACCACCCCCCCATCCAACGCCTTCGCCTGCTTGTTTCCCCAGGGTGGCTGGCGGGTCTGTGTCCAGCGCCTACCATGGCTGCAGGTCCAGATGCTGCTTGTCTACCCCCCCCCACTCCCCGTTGCAAGTCACGTGTTTTTGTAAATGTTGTTGTGCTTATGTGCTGAGGTTTTTGTCTGTTCCCACACTGTACTCCTCTAGGAGCATTGTCGGGGTGTTGCCTTTTTCTCTCCTCCTCTGTAGGCTCTCCTGCCAAAGTAAATTCCTTGTCTGTGCAAATTTTCATGGGGAATAAAAACCAATTCTGATTCTGATTTTAATTAACTAATTTAACAATACTAATCAATTCACACATAAAACAGGCATTAACAACGAGTTAGACAGAAGACACAAATGTTAAGAGGTTAATGCCTCCTTGGCCATGGCCCTGTCTTTGTGGCCGCCTCCCCGGTCAGATGCCATCTTATGGCGTAATAGTCAATCTCACTGTCCGGAGCACTCAGATGATTCTTACTTACAGTTTCTGTTGAGGGAGATTGTCCGTCACTTAATAAACTGTCACTAACAAATATTCTGAATGTTCCACTTAATCCAGCAAATTCTCCATTGTTTTGACAGCTGCTTTATTGTATTTTACAATACTGATTAACAGAGTTCTTGTGAGCATTTCTTTGAAGCATTTATTGCCATTTACTCCTTTCCAATTTATTTTTTTGGCCACTGTCAGAGAAAATCCTTGATAGTACATTCCAGGATATTATTTTGGTGTTCTGTCCTCCTACAGCACCAAGTGCAGAAATCTGACAAGATAAAACAGGTTTTTTTTTTAGATCAAAAGACAAAATATTTGCTACAATTATGCAGTTTTGTTTAGGTGGTGAACTCTATGAAGTTTGCAATTCTGCATCAAATGCTGGGTTTATCTGAACAGAACCCTGCCCTCAACACCAGCTAAACAATATTAGCACGCAGTAGATTAAACAGCATTGATGGATGTCGCTTTAAAGGTGATGTAAAAAGACAATGAAGTTGTCGGTTCTATACCATGTTTTGCTTAGCATGAGTCTTTCAGCCAGGGACGTGCACAGACATTTGGAGGGGCTATTGCTCTAACATGAAAAAAGCCCCCCCCCCCCCCCCCCCCCCCCACATTGGAGCTGAGGACAGGTCGGTAAATTGAGCACATTAAGAACACAGACATTTGATAAAACCTGTGATATGAAATTGGTTATTGAAGTAGGCCTACCTGTGTCACAACCACAGTCAGATTGCCTCCTCAAATCTGGACTATGTCCAGCAGAGAAGTGGTGTGGAGGACTTGGAAGCATGTACGGTGGAGGGCTAGGGACAAGTGTTGCAGGAGCTGTAGTATGCCTTGGGCCTGGCAGAGGTTTACTAGTGGTCTGGCAAACTTCATTGAGGGTAGGTGGAGGAATAGGAGGCAATGGAATGGAGGTGCGTCTTCTCTTGTTCCCCTCATCTGCCTCACTGTCAGTCTGTATCACCAAAAATTATCCTAACAAGCAAAGCACAACAGCTAATCTGGTATATGCAACATAAAAACTAGTTTAGAATTTAAAAACATTGGCTCTTATCCTAATTAAAAACATCATCTGTTTGTAACTCTTAAGTGTTACAGATCAGTGAGGCCCTCAGCTTTTCTCTTGCCTTTATGTAATCACCTGATAAAAATTGAGAAAATAAGAATTATTAGTCTACCTCTGTAAACTCTCATAATGTAGCAATAGTAAGCAAATATTTTATGATATAAATTATGAATAATTTCAGTGCCTAATTAAGTAAACTTTGGAAATGGTTCCGTATCAGTGCTTAAGAGGACTCGAACATCAAACTGTTTCCAGTCTGGTCCTGGTTCCTCCCGTTTTTGGACAGCTTTATTGATGCGTTCATCACTTTTGTAGTTTGGCCACCAAGTCACACCATCTTCAAAACACGAGTCTGATATGTTTACCGTTTTCATTTCAGTAAATTACACAACTATGTACATCTGTAAAAGAACATTTTACAGATTAAAATGTTCCTCCGGTAGGAGGAAATCAATTGTTTTTGTTAGTATTCTTCTTATTAGGGTTCCTCCGGTAGGAGTAGGGATGGGTATCGAGAACCGGTTCTTGTTTAGAACCAGTTCCCAGTGAATCGATTCCTTGGAATCGTTAGCAAAATTCCTTAACGATTCTGTTAACGATTCTCTGTGCCGTTAAACAATTAAAATGTTACGTTTAATAATGGATTAAAAATCGATATGCTCAGTTTAATAATGGGACACGCAAATGTCTGTCTGAATAAACTATAAAAGTTTGCGCATAGACAGACTACAGCAAACATGGCAACTAGGAAGAAGCGTTCTAAAGTTTGGTTGTATTTCACACGACAAAATGACAACAACGCCACTTGTAACGCGTGTAAAAATTATATTTTGTCGAAGGGAGGAAATACTACAAATATGAAGAAGCATTTGAACACACAGCATGGAATGAAGTTACTGGAACGTCATGTGTTCGATGCATGCAGCAGCGCAGCTAACGTTCGCACTTCATCTCTAACTATCTATGGTACAGCTAAACTGTTCAAAAGTGATCACAACCACTTGCAAGGCCAGATTAACCATTAGGGCAACTGGGCACTTGCCCAGGGGCACATGACATCTAAGCAGTACCGCCGCTCCCATAACGCGCACTACGCGCTGTGCGTAGGGCACCAAGTCCAGAGGCGTCACCAAAAAACCCCAGAGGGGTCACGCCCTGTCCTATCTCAGTGGCCTGACGAACTTTGACAGTAGGGTCAACATTTCGAAAATGGCCTCAAAAAGCCAACAGGAGTCAGGGGCAGAAATAAGAAAGAGAAAGAAACTGCGAAATGATGCCAGTGCATCACTTTCAGGTAAGTCCATGTTTAATCATTGTTAAATACGGGAAATGTGCTGCTAATTTAATGGTTAGCCTATGCATACACCTCGAACTACGTCCAACGTCGGGCCGACGTATACAATATACAGGGTTCTTGCAGGTTTCAGTTAGTCAAATTTAAGACCTTTTTAAGACATTTTAAGACCATAAAGATTGAAATTTAAGACCTACACGACGCATCACCCCAACATTTTATTTCAATGAATTCAGTCATTGAAAAAGCAGAAATTTTATTTACAGATAAAACAATCACATTAGTAATTTTTGAATATTTTTTGGGCAAAGTTTGCAGCGAGCCTTGTACCTCGAGCTGGGTACCGCTTGTAACCAACAGCGGAAATCGCTGTGATCTAGCCATGTCTCGTTGAAAGTACACTTTCCCATTTTCCACACGTAGCCGAACTTTAACAAACTCTGTGGAAGCGCAGACGTATTTCACGGGCAGGTATTGCATTTATAACAGGATTTGTAGTTTTATCACCGTGTACATACCAACACCAATATCCCCCAGAAAGAACTACAACACACCGAACCAACGTTCTGAGGGCAGCGTTCTGCTGGTTTCGTTTGTAGAGCTCCGCTTTGTAGGCTGCGACTCAATACTTTTTTGCTACTTTGTCATAACTTTCTGCGGCCAGCGGTTCTGGAAATGAACGAGGGTAAAACCGTTTTTAGACCTGACTAAATGAAATTTAAGACCTCGGATGAAAATCTGGCCGTTTTTAAGACGTTTTAAGGCCTTAAATTTAAAGTTCAGAATTTTAGACTTTTTAAGACTTAAGACCCTGCGGGAACCCTGAATATATACGTCGGGCCGACGTCGTATGGACATCGTTTGCACATTGGCAAGACGTCGCCGAGACGTCGGCAATTGATCGAAATCGACCTCCAGACGATGTCTGGACGATTAATCAAAACTGTACCAACCGGCCGTTCTTCAGATATTTCCTCTTAACTCTACATTTATTTTTTCGTTCGGATCTCTCTGACAGCAAATATTTCACTATCTATCTGAAATGTCACTTTGCAAATGAACGGGCTATTAACAGTAGCTAGCTACTTGATTCAACCTGGATTTTCTGTGTTTGGGTATTATAATGAAGAGACAATTCAAGATAATGATCTTTTATTATCAGACTGGATGTGGATGCCATCAAGCTCTTAAAAGAACTCCAACACAGAAAAGAGAGATCAACGGAACAGAGAAACATAAATATACAGCTTTGCCTACAGTTCTGCGTCTTCCATTGGTCTCCGCCGCCCAGTCTGAATGTCTTGACTGCCATGGTTACAGTAGCTAACTGCCGAAATTAGAAGAAAAAAATCAGACATATCTCTGTTAAACCAGAATGTATTAGCCTATGTGTATGTAGGCCTTGGTTACTTATTAAAATACAACACTTTGACATAACATGTAGTCTATGTTTATTTTGCTCTATTAGCTACTGTAGACTCACGGTGATCCGTACACAACTTTTACTCACGGTGTTCCGTACACGTCACATAAAACACGCCAGCCAATAAAAAATACTTCCTGGCAAAATGTGTAATCGATACTGTTACAAAGTTAATTTTCTCCCGCTTCCAGCCAAATCAAATTGACATCAGTTGGACTTCTGCTGTCAACAAGAGCACAAGTAAGTAGCGAAGCTCCCCCTACCGTTGAATCATGGGCTTTAACCCTTGTGTTATCTTCGGGTCATTCTGACCCATCAGTCATTGTGACCCACCGTCGTATTGCGACAAATTTACCTCATACAAAAACAAAGTGAAGCATTTTCTTTTAACTGTCGGGCTGTCTCAGACCCCCCACATTGGAATGGTTAAAATAAAATTATTTTTATTTGTTTTTGTATTGGGTAAAATTGGGTAAACACAACAATGGTTCGTTATGAACCTTTGGGTCATGTGACCCGAAGGCAGCACGAGGGTTAAAAATGGTGCCAGGAGAGGAATTTGCATAGCAATTAGCTAGGCGGAGCCATATCTCCGTAAGGGAAACTGCTCTCTAAGCCTTGTTTTATCAACTTACAAATGTCTAAATTAAACTAAAACATCTTAAAGTATGTTTTGACGTACCATTTCATACAATTTGTAGTTTTAAAATGACTTTTTACAGTCTTGATTACGTGATGGTTTAATGCTAGAATCACCGCAGGAAAATTGACTGTCATGATGCGTCTTTTTGAGTGAAACCAATATAAATGTATTATGTATTGAATTACGTCAAACTGATCTTATTTTATTTAATGCCAATGTATTCCTTTACAATCATTATCAAAACTACCCAATAAGACCATTTATTTAAAAACCTTACCTCAGGAAACCTTAACTGTCATGTTGCGTCTTGTGCAGCCGCAACCTAAAATCATTAGACTGAACACTACTGTTAGGACGTCATATTTCTCTTACTTAAAATACAATTACGATGCTATAGTCAACCTTATTTAATATATTATGAAATAGAAAACAGGTACAGTAGGGTCTAATACTGTGTGGCGCTCTCTTTGACTCCAGTGGTGGCACTCCTGCTTTGTCAGGACGGGGTTCAAATCCCTGTGGTGTCTTTTGCTTTTATTAGTAGACTTAGGATGATCAATATATATGATCATCAATATACTGTATTGTAGCCTAACTGTGGCGCACCAGCAAAAACAATATCTAGAAGAACTCGAGCTTCATCTATTATGCCACAAACAATAACGCTTAGTTATCATTCTCAGATTGCTCTCCTGTCTGTGTCCCTTGTCAGGACATGTGAAGCACTAGGTCTGGTCCCCTGGTGTTCTCCACCACCATCCACACGTGTGTTCACAATGTGTGATAGGCCTGAATAAAGAATTGTCGTTTTCTTTGTCTATTTCTACAGCTATGACATCAAGAGTCCAAGAGGAGGAGGACCTACACCCCTCAGGAGATGGAGGTAAGGGTGGCAGAGGTGAGGGGGGGGAGGAGTGTGAGGGAAGTGGCCAAGGAAAGTGGCATGCCTGCCACAACCCTCCAGGATTGGGTGACTGGTAAGTACACCCATGGGCCCCACACCAACCTGGCCATCACTCCGGATGAGGAAGAGGAGCTCATCAGGTACTCCCTGTGGATGGCAGACCATGGGTGGCCATTGAGCCAACACGGCTTCCACATGAAACCGCACTTGGTTTTTAATGCCGATGAGACAGGGTTTGGGGACAAACCCAAGTCCAGGGAGCGGGTGCTGGCGCCTAAGGGCAAGAGGCACATCTACCGGCAGCAGGTGACCACCCGGGAGCACATCACTGTGCACAGCTGCATCAGTGCTGCAGGGGCAGACATCCCCCCCTTTGTCATCTTCACTGGCTGCCTCCCGAGTGCTCCATATGCCCCTGGTGCCATCTATGGCAGGTCAGAGAAAGGCTATATGGACAGTGGCCCGTGGTCGACCAGGCGGAGCCACATATGAACACGGAAGCCATCCGGTTCTGCAGGGAGAACATGGTGATGGTTGTGTGCCTCCCTGCGCACACCACCCACGTGATGCAGCCACTGCATGTGGGGGTGTTTGGTCCTCTGAAGAGGATTTTTGACCGGGATGCTGCCCGTCTACTTGCCTCAGGGGAATGTCCCTGTACTTACTGTAAGTCACTCTGGATAAGAGCGTCTGCTAAATGACTAAAAATGTAAATGTAATAAAGGAATTATGCTTAGGGAACCAAAATGGCTTGCAGCGGCACTGCATCTAAGGGGCCCTGGACAATGTCAACTAAAATGTTATATCACTTTATGAACGCAGTCCTAACTTTACTTAATGTGAGTACTTTATTGCAACTCGTTCGATCAAAATATTATGTTAAATCACGTCAAAAACAGTGTTTGTGTAGTCTAGTAGTCAGTGCCGCCGCTCCCATAACGCGCACTACGCGCTGTGCGTAGGGCACCAACTCCTGAGGGGGCACCAAAAATTAGCCAACTGAAAAATCATCATAGTTATAATACTTATAATGCTGATATTATTTTAGTATAGAAATATTAGGCAGGTATATTACAAAACAGGCAGAACAAGAGATATAGCCTATTTAAATGCTCAAAAAAAGTTACGATGGTGCCCCCCCCAAAAAAAAACAAATACACACTCAACTTCCCAAGCTCGCTGTGGGTGCCCTTCCCTATCTCAGTGGCCTGACGAACTTTGACAGCAGGCTAGTTCAACTTTTCTAAAATTGGCTTAAAAAGATAACAGGAGTCAGGGGAAGAAAAAAAGAAAGAAATAGACTGCGAGATGGTGCCTGTGCATGTTTAATCATTGTTAAATACGGGAAATGTGCTGCTAATTTAATGGTTAGCCTATGCATAAACCTCAAACTAGCTGACGTTATTGCTAATGTTAGCACACTCAAATATGTTTTAATTTAGGTGCAAGCTAAATTGAGATGTTACTGTTAAACATTATATATGCATTTTACAAATAACTGACGCCAGCTAGCTGTTACCTTACATTCTATGATGCTTTTATATTCGATTTTTCAAATAGTTTTAAAATGAGTAAGGTGGAGAGCTCCTTGGCTAAACCAGGCTAAGAAGCGCAAGGTAGCTACGTAGGGCTGAAAAATTAAGAGACAAAAAGACATCACCTTCTCTAGACAAGATTAAGGAGGGGGGGGGGGGGGCTTGAGCCTTGTTGCCCAGGGCACAGAAAATTGCAGCAGCGGTTAGAACCGAAACTGTACTGTACTGTGGCGAGTGGTACGTGACAGTGGAGCGAGTGGTACGTGACAGTAGCTAGTGGTACATGCAGGTGCCTCCACTGGCACGTGACAGTGGCTAGTGGTGTGTGCCAGTGCCTCCACTGGTACGTGACTTTAGCTAGTGGTACATGCCAGTGCCTCTACTGGCACCTAGTGGTACGTGCCAGTGGAGCTAGTGGTATGTGCCAGTGGAGCTAGTGGTACGTGACAGTAGCTAGTGGTACGTGACAGTAGCTAGTGGTACATGCCAGTGCCTCCGCTGGTACATGACAGTAGCTAGTGGTACGTGACAGCGCCTCCACTGGTACATGACAGTTACTGTTCTGTTGATAGTGGTATGCAAGTGTCTCGTGGCAGTTGCATTGGGTGTCTTGCAGCTTTTGTTTACTGCCGTGTAACTGCCCCGCGGCCATTTTAGAATAGGAGAACAGGCTATAAACTTTTATTTAAAAAAATAAGTTAAACTGTTCGTGCCAACAGACTCCAAACGATGTCTCACTACAAGCTCACCATACAAAGTAGTCGATTTAAACATTATATTGCATATAGTGTAATGGTGTGACTAATGTAAAGCAGACTTGTAAACACGTAGTGAATTAGTAACAAATTCTTTTACTCAGAGTAACTGAATTTAAGCGTGCACATGAGCCACCGTTGTAGACTCTCGCCTCTAATGCACATCGTTGTGTTGTTATCAGCGCCTCTTAGTGGCGTATATCATTAATTGTAATAACTGAAGTCAATATAGGTAGCCTACATTTGCATTTCGATACTCTAAGTAAATATAGTTGTTAATAATAGTCCATTATTTTCATATGAAGAACCTTGTCAATTAATGACACCCTATGATTGCAAATGTACTTTCTGGGTATTATACATATTGGAAACTACAAACTCCTGTAATACAAAATACAAATCCGTTTAAATCACTCAGATATCTTTATCACAACTGAAGTTACATCATTTTAAAGTCGACCTGTGTCAAAAAGTGATATGGGAGAAAACTCTTTTGTTCGTAATGACGTTGTGAATGTAAATGTCAGTTTAAGTATAGACTACATTAATAACTTCTCAGCAAGTTATTTCATTGATCAGTTGTTATGGGCTGCTGCAGCACTCAAAAGAGCAGGCAAACTAAGCATTTGATTTGACATGGCTTGAAAATCTTGCTAGCTGACATGTCCAAAAACCGTTGAAATTAATAGTTTTTCATAAGTAATCATATACTTTTTGTACATTAAAATTGAAGTTTAGGGTGTTAACGATACAAAACATCAAAAATCTAAATTTTGACAGAAAACGATTTTCGATCTTTTATGGCTTATAGCCAACAATGAGCGGCCGCGACATCCACGGGTTTCCGCAGGCCGCCACACATACTTAAACAATTCTATTCTAAAATGGCCACGGGGCAGTTAGGCATGACAGTAAACAAAAGCTGCAAGACACCCAATGCAACTGCCACGAGACACTTGCATACCACTATCAACAGAACAGTAACTGTCATGTACCAGTGGAGGCACTGGCATGTACCACTAGCTACTGTCACGTACCACTAGCTCCACTGGCACATACCACTAGGTGCCAGTAGAGGCACTGGCATGTACCACTAGCTACTGTCATGTACCAGCGGAGGCACTGGCATGTACCACTAGCTACTGTCACGTACCACTAGCTCCACTGGCACATACCACTAGGTGCCAGTAGAGGCACTGGCATGTACCAGTGGAGGCACTGGCATGTACCACTAGCCACTGTCACGTACCACTCGCTCCACTGGCACGTACCACTAGCTACAGTACAGTACAGCTTCGGTTCTAACTGCCTCTCGAAAATTGTTAATCTGGCCCTGACCACTTGTTACTGTGTGAAGCAATTTGCCTTTATTGTGTGTAGTCGATCTAGTTATCTTCTGTCCCGTCGTTTGAAGCATACATTTTAGCTCCGGCATTCGTCTCCCATTAGTATTGATCTTATTGATCATTTCACGTTATCGGGGCGGCGTGTGTTATCAGCAAACGTTCGCGTGTCGCATTATTAAACTGAGCATATCGATTTTTTATCCATTATGAAACTTAACATTTTAATTGTTTAACCTTTTAATAGTCCTGTTAAATGTGCCTGAAAACGCCTAAACAACATACCCAAAGTACATTGAAAGCTGTTGTTGAACCATTTGGAGTACATGCATGTAAATGGCCTCTTTTGAAAGGTGACACTGAAGTTATTTTCCCTGTTGTTAGGACCCCTGTAAGACCTACTGGTGTTGAGTGATGGAAGCTTGAACACAAGGAAACTGAAAGTTTCTATCTACGACTAGATTTGTTTTTGAAAATAGAGGCCTGAAGAGGTCTAGAGGTGGTAGGTATTAGCTCATTTCAGAGCCAGTCAAAGCCAGTTTGAGAAATTCGTTTAGAACGAGTGTGTGTGTGGGGGGGGTGCAGGACGCAAATACCTATGGCTGTAGAGGGGAACATCGATAAGAGAATCGATAAGGAATCGAATCGATAAGCAGGAATTGATAAGGAGTCGGAATCGTTAAAATCTTATCAATATGCATCCCTAGGTAGGAGGGAACCTATTGTTTTTGTTAGTATTCCTATTATTATAATTTTTCCTCTTCTCCGCTAAATGGCTCTACAGCTCATAAAGTCCTCGACCCGATTTTTTCAAATTTGGCCAATGATACAACAGGTCACTCACTACTCCCAGACGGCTAGTGGCCCACGTACGCCCATAGGTGGCGCTATAAGCCACACCCAAAGTATGTGATTTCCCCAGCGCCCCATTATTCCAAAATGACTGAAAATTGGTATACATGCCTTATTTCTCATGGGGAACAAATAAGCCTCAAGGACCCATAAGGTCCGCCATGATAGATTTTGCTGTACTGTCCCAATTTGGTACAACCTTCAAAACCCTTCTCATGAGGTTCATGAGGAGAAGGGTGACATAGGGTGACACGGAATAAGAAATGCAATACAAAATGTCTGAAAGGCGTGTATTTATGTAAATTTACACATTGCCTCAATATCTTTGTGTCAATAAATCAAATATAATTTTGACTGATGTTTTTTTCAAACCTAATAGGGTTCAAGATGACATCCCTCTGAAGTACCATAAACAATTTCACCTTGGTATGTCAAAATATGATTGAATTCAATTTAATTGCTCCACAGCGCGCACGCTCCAAATTCTCACAGACTCATCCTGCCCCTGGACACTAGGGTGACCACCTGTCCCGCTTTGCATTGTGTTGCACAGCATTTTCACCCCTTGTCCCACATGTCGCATATTACATTTAGACATTTACATTTAGTCATTTAGCAGACGCTCTTATCCAGAGCGACTTACAGTAAGTACAGGGACATTCCCCCGAGGCAAGTAGGGTGAAGTGCCTTGCCCAAGGACACAACGTTAGTTGGCATGACCGGGAATCGAACTGGCAACCTTCGGATTACTAGTCCGACTCCCTCACCGCTCAGCCACCTGACTCCACCTATTGAAATATTGAAAATGCTGTGCGATACAGCGCAAAGCGGGACAGGTGGTCACCCTACTTGACACACGCGGGAGCTTGGCGAGACACACACACATCCTTTCTGGAAATTGTGTGCTGACCTAGCCCCCACCCTCGGTTTTTAGCTCCTGTTCCATTTCGCTTCCAATCGCAGCTCGCCGTTACAAATATAAATTCTTTTTCGGCGGCCATTGTTGTTTTCAACTGGAATCGCCTGATAGCCGAGGCAGCCATGGTCAGTAAGTCATGTCATCGATTTTTACACATTTTAAGCTAGAATCAATGATTGGGTTCGTGAAAGTACACTACTCTTGAATTATGGTGAGGGTTTGTGCACTTTTAGACCTTTAGATCGTGAGTCTGAAGTGACGGAAAACCGAACTTGAAAAGTAGCTAGCTCTAGCTATTTTCCTCTGTGTTTTTAATTTGTGAATAATTTTGCATCTCAGAGAATTCTTCATCAAAAAGGTCGAAGAGGGCAGCCTCTAGGGGAAAAAGCAATTCCCCACAGACCTGTCGGCTCAGAATTTAGATTTGGTCGTGAAAGTCTTTGTAATAAGCCTATGCGCCAGGGAGACCGCATAGGCTTAAGGCCGCAATATGCTTCTCCGACTCCGTTTACGGATGGGCGGGCATACGAATAAGGACGGATACGGACGGATAGACTGCGTTTATGGTTCTCCGTAGGCTGTGGGTGCTGAAAACAATTCACCGCTAGAAGAGTAGGTGGCGCAACGGTTTTTTGTAAGTCGTCGTCGAGTGTTTATTTACCTAGGTCCTATGTTATCTAGAAGTCGGAGCAAATTTACAAATTAGGAGTCTCTACTTGAGAACTACTTGTGAACTATGACCAATTAAGAAAGAATAACCAATGAATTACTTATCACAAAAGTAATGTCTAAAAAGTGAACAATTGTGGGGTTTTTTTACTCTTAACATGGTCATAACATTTCAGAAGCTTGTGCCTCAAATGAGTTCTTTGTGGAAACCAGTTTATGAATATTAACGTTATAACACGTCCCCCCCCCCCCCCCCCAATATTTGATCATACTGTATGATTATGGGACACGTCCTCCCCAATATTTGATCATACTGTATGATTATGAGGGAAATGTCGATGTGACTGCTATTACGTCTTTCTGCAGCTTAGAAAATATCAAATCCCGGCCGGTCCATTTTCCAAATCCAGTCGACTTAGCTTAACGAAACCTATTTGTCCTGAAATCCAAGTCATGTTTTCCCTAAACCTATACTCTGGTGCAACGTCAATGTTTGGAGCGCGAAATAATTTGGCACATTTGTATGGATGGTAAATATCCAGTATTTGGCTCACATAATCCCTTAGATAACGACTAGGTGAATTTCACTAGAATTTCGAATTGTAGAATTACAAGCTAGCCGACAGCTAGCCTGGCTTTACAGCTAGCAACAAAAGGACTGTAGCTAGCGTTTTGGGCCTGTTCCTGTTCTCTGAATTGGGTTATCTAGCAAGTTATTTTACAGTCCTGCCATTTGTTCTTTCATCCTTCATCATTTTCATCCCTTTGGAATTGCGTTGCTGTTGTATTTCGCAGTAGTGGCCAATGCCACTATAGAGTGAGTAGTTAATTTGGGTTAGGGTTAGCCATGTACTATTACTTGTTTAGCCATTATGTTTGATTCAGTTTCTCATCACAGTTTGTTGAATGTGTATGTTTCATTCCAAAATACAGATTTTTTTTGTTTAAATGCTAGGTTTCATCATTGTGCCAAACAAAAAATGTTTCATTCAGACATATTTTACAAAATTCTTTATTCTTGCATGCCCATGTGCATTTTTGCATTATGTAGGATTTTATTTTACGATTTCATGGAAAACGTCCAGTGCATATAATTAAAAAAAATGTTACCAATCACTGCAGTTGTTTTATGTAGTAGATCTTGCGAGGTGACATGTTAGTGAGATGTTAACATGTTTTTCACTTTGAAATAATGGTCCAGATTACAGTTACTATGGGATGACAGGGTAACGCTTGAGTAATTAGTGAGGAGTTAACATGTTTGTCACTTTAAAATAATGGTCCACATCACAAGTAGTTCCTGCAGGATGACATGGTAACGCTTGAGTAATTAGTGAGGAGTTAACATGTTTGTCACTTTCAAATAATGGTCCACATCACAAGTAGTTCCTGCAGGATGACAAGGTAACGCATGCGTAATTAGTGAGTAGTTATACTGGTTTTCACAAGTTATATGATAAGTCTAATTTTATATTTGACACATACGGTACAGGCATACATTTCTCTGAGGCACTAGTGATATTCTAACAAACATTGTAATCTGGAAGATGTGGTTTTACTCTTATCGCAACATAAATGCAGGATGCAAATTGTTTTTGACAAGAGAACATCCATGTTTATATTCATATTCTATAGAGAAGTCCTCCTCAGGCGGCTACTGTAACATAAAGGTAGGTCTTTGGAGTCTGAGACATATTGAACTGACACTTAAGAGCTCATAATAGTAAACTAATCCAATCATGAGCGTTTCAGCATCACTTCCTAATTATTAAAAAGTTATCATTATTTGTATTATACCATGTTTAAGTTTGAAATAAACAGAGAACATACATCCATCCTTTGGTAAGTAGTCACAATGTCAACCTGTAGCTAACAAATTTGGGGGGATATAATATTCATAAACTGGTTTCCACAAAGAACCCATTTGAGGCACAAGCTTCTGAAAAGTTATGACCATGTTAAGAGTAAAAAAAACAAATTGTTCACTTTTTAGACATGTTACTTTTGTGATTAGTAATTAATTGGTTATTCTTTCTTAATCATAATCAGAATCAGAAAGGCATTTATTCGCCATGAAAGTTTGCACAGACAAGGAATTTGCTTTGGCAGGAAGGTGCATACAATAAACATATACCTAAAATTTAAATATGTGGACTAACTATACTAAGGGTACATAAACTAGCAGTACTAAGTGGGATTAGAATAGAATTAAATATACAATAAAATATAAGTTGCCGTAAATTACAATATAAAAATACAAAAATACAAATATTACAAAAAATACAAATGTACAAGATACCATGTTGTGGTGCAGTGCAAAAGCAGAGTGTTTTAAGCAATAAGTCATTTGAGTCAGTGTGGTCCCTTGGCCTTGTTGAAGAGGCCAACAGCGGAAGGGAAGAAACTGTTTTTGTGGCGTGAGGTATTGTTCCTGATAGACCGCAGCCTTCTGCCGGAGGGGAGTGACTGAAACAGGGAGTGTCCAGGGTGGGAGGAGTCGGCCACAATCTTCCTCGCTCGCCTCAGGGTCCTCGAGGTGTGCAGGTCCTCGAGGGTAGGCAGATTGCAGCCAATCACCTTCTCAGCAGTGCGGATGATACACTGCAGTCTGCTCTTGTCCTTGGCAGTGGCAGCAGCGTACCAGACGGTGATGGAGGAGGTGAGGATGGACTCAATGATGGCTGAGTAGAAGTGCACCATCATTGTCTTTGGCAGGTTGAACTTCTTCAGCTGCCGAAGGAAGTACATCCTCTGTTGTGCTTTCTTGATGATGCTTGATGATGCTTTGGGAGCTGATGTTCAGTTCCCACTTGAGGTCCTGGGAGAGGATAGTGCCCAGGAAGCGGAAGGACTCCACAGTGTTGACTGGGGAGTCACACAGGGTGATGGGGGTGAGTGGGGCTGTGTTCTTCCTGAAGTCCACAACCATCTCCACTGTTTTAAGAGCATTGAGCTCTAAGTTGTTCTGGCTGCACCAGGTCACCAGGTTGGCCGCTTCCCACCTATAATTAGACTCGTCTCCACCAGAGATGAGCCCAATAAGGGTGGTGTCGTCCGCAAACTTCAGGAGTTTGACGGACGGATGACTGCAGGTGCAGCTGTTGGTGTACAAATCCAGATCCATGATAGGCCCTACACTAACATATAGAAGAGGTTAGTTCATAAATATATTTATGGCACACTTACTTTGAAATGCTGAAGTAGGTCCTGGGCAGTTGCATGGCCCATGAACTGTGATCCATAAAATCTTGACTGGACGTGGTCATTTAACCAATAACGCACATGCAGGTCCAGTTGTTTGGTTTTGGTTGTCTGGTTCAGCGTCTCGCTGAACATGAGGACAAATGCACCGCATTTTTGGACTTCGGTGATGAGCTTTTTTTTTATGTACGGCGCCAATCCAAATTTAGCCACGTATCTTGTCTTGTCTGTTCCACAAGTAAATGACTGTACAAGCCCCGAATCTGGGAACATTGCTTTGAACACTTCTTCAATACCGTCATTAGACCTGCATGAATGGTGGCTTGTCACAGTCCTCAGCACCCTAATTACCTCAGCTTTTAGTGTTGGCGTAGAGCCACACATTGCTCGGAGGTCAGATGGCACGGTTGAGACGGTTGGCTCTGGATTTACTATGGTGACATCCAGAGTTGTGTTGACGTCGTTGCTAGCGGTGGAGCAGAAACTAGCGATTGCAGGCTGCTGGCGTGCCTTTGCGTAGTCTCTGTGCTTCTTGCTCTGCAGGTGAGATTCCACCGCTCTGATCCCCATTGTCCCAAGTTTGAATGTTTTCCGACACATAATGCAGCTTGCTTCAGAAGCATTTCCAGGTACCAACCTTAACCAGAAATACTCGTTCTTTTCAAGCCATTTAGTGTTGAACTTGCATTTCCCCATGTTTTGTAAGTTCAGTGGCTGATAGCCACCTGTATGGCCGATGCTCTAACCCTAACCCTCATCAAAAGATGCACAGTACACTACGCTCTGACGTAACCATAGACAACGCAGCGGATAGCCTACCGGACAAAAATATTCGACCTGGCAGAACGGACGCATTTTCGCAGTGACATGACAAAAAAAAAAATTAAGACCCATCCAATCTGAATTTAAGACAACTTTTTAAGGCCTTATTTTTAGGAATAGCGATTTAAGACTTTTTAAGACTTTTTAAGGACCCGCGGCCACCCTGGCATGCTCTGTTGCACTCTGTTGAGCAGGCCTCTGCATGACCTGTAAAAGTGAAGAAAGGGTCCATGTCAGTGGTGAAAAATGAAGCTTTTTCCATCTACACTTGATACAGACTTCAGTTTTGACTGTGAAATCCAGTGGCACTACTTGAACTTGAATCCAAATGTGTTGGAGACCCATGCAAAGTTACTCAAAACACTGGTTCGATTCCAGGCTCTAGCAAGAGTATTTAGCTCTAAACTGGTCAATATACACATCTGACCAAAGACTAGCTCGACCTTTGCCTGTAAACAATGATTCTGACTGTCAGAGACTTGACCTAGTGAAATTGGCAAAACTAGCCTAGCTAACATAGGTCGTTTTCTCAGGGCATATGACGAATGAAACAGATCTTTAGCAGGCTCTTGTCTACAAAAAACAGTCCTCCCTGATGTTTTTGGAGTAGAATTGAGTGAAATACAAAATTGTTTACACAATGCCAGTGGGCGAGCAGAGTCTGACACTGAGGCTAACGAAACCATCTGGCTAAAACCATCTGGCTAAAAGCACAATTCCCACATCTCTTGAAGGCTGCCCTGCTCGTCTTTTTTGGTGTAGACCGAACTGTAAAATGGTGAATTTATGAACATGACGCGACCAAAGCATGGCTGCCACCTAAGCCTATGCGGTCTCGCTTGCGTCCGAACTCACTCCAATTACAAAGACGTTCACGACCCAGATCACAATTCTGAGCCTACAGGTCTGTGGGGAATCGCTTGTTCTCCCAAAAGCTGCCCTCCTCTACCTTTTTGATGAAGAATTCACCGAGATGCTAAATGATTCTCTAACTAGAGAGGGTACAATTTCTGGGGAAATTGTAGGGTGTGCTTGCTTGCGTCGGTTGCACAGGGGTCCGTTTTTGAATGACATTTTTACAACTATTTTATATGTAAATGCATACTTATTATTTATAAAGATTAAATAGATTTAACTGAATTTTTTTTTGCTGCTCATTTACAACTGAAAATACGAGTGAAGTGTAGAATGAAATAGATGTCTTCTCATTTCCCCTGCAAGAGGCAGCCTCATCGTTGAATCAAAACGAATAAATTTGGCAGACCGGTGTAAAAATGGACCTAATCTCTATGACTTAAACGTCATTTTAAGTTTTTCCCTTCTCGTGATATTTTCAGGCATGTAGCCTACTCATTGCATTCATTCATTAATAAAGAACCCCCTTTGAAGATTATTCTACGACGTTACCCGGCAGTAGAAGATGGAATCGCGATTCAGACAGTCCCATCTGCTAACTGAAAATATGCCCCCCAAAACGTAAATAAGCTTGACATTTATTTAGAGGAAAATCGCTCATTCATAAAAAGCTCACTGGTAGCGATCATTGTCAGTAACAACGCAAAATGCGATATAGCCCTGTGTGGAGAAGCTGCCCCGGTAAATTGTACTACTACGGTACAGTACTAGTAGACTACTGCTGTGTTCGTCTTGGTAGCGATTGCGTTGGTTGAATTGGATTTAACGTTCCGTTGTACGGTTTAGGCTGAAATTAATTATTTTCATGAACAGATTGGCAACATTTAGGCTGTGGCAATGAAGTTCAGGTTAGTAGTTAGATAGACTTTTGATTAAGTAAGGGGAGTGCTGAACATGTTCTGTCGCCGTTTGACTTCCTACAGCTGTGTAGATGTTTTTGTAGTGTCTCGCGTAGGCTACAGCATTGCAGTGAGCAACATTGGTTTGAAACCACAGGTAATGATAATTTCACCCACAAATCATTTACTTGTAATGTAATGTCATAATAAATCCTACAACGAAAATGTATTTGTGAGGAATGTTTATTTTAAAGATTGAAAACAGATGCATCATAGACCACTGTAGTATGTGTTGCCCGGGCAACAGAGGCTAATGTCATGATGCTAATGCTTCAGTGAAATAGTAGACTACCGTTTCCAAAAGTAGATGTGGGCCTACTTCCTTAATAATATCAGCTAATATTGTACATTACATTTCATAATTGTGTTTCACATCACAAAGTAAAATGAGTAAATAGTTATCACCCTGGTCTCTTTGCTTGTGGCGTTCCTGCAGCTGCCTTGCAGTAAAGCTATAGTTAGCCTAGCTATCCCCCAAGTTAACAGATGTGAAACGAATGTTCTGCTACAGGTAGTCACGAGTGTTTTCATGACGTTAGTGACGTAGTGACGTTAGTAACGTCAGTGACTGTGGCTAGCAAATTAGCCACCGTTAGCTTCACTTTTCACCACAAAAACGCAATTTCTACTTAAACCATGCAACGGAACGTAAATAAAAATACAACCAACGCAATCGCTACCAAGACGAACCTTTTGACACCGCCGTTGTGTATGTAGTCCAAATATTGACTGATCCTTAGGGGGGCGAAAATAAATAATAATAATAAATAAATAAATAAATATATATGTGAGAGAACAAAGGTCGTGCTCTCGCCGAAGGCTTGAGCACACCCAATTATAAACACAGAGGGAAAAAGCTAGTGCTACTTTTCGAGTTCGGTTTTCCGTCACTTCAAACTCACGATCTAAAGGTCTAAAAGTGCTCAAACCTTCACCATAATTCAAGAGTAGTGTACTTTCACAAACCCAACCATTGATTATATCTTAAAATGTGTAACAATAGGACTTACCGAAAGTGGCTGCCTCCAACATGGCTATCAGGCGACTCCAGTTGAAAACAACAATGGCCGCCGAAAAAGAATTTATATTCCTAATGGCGAGCTGCGATTGGAAGCAAAATGAAACAGGAGCTAAAAACTGAGGGTGGGGGCTTGGTCAGCACACAATTTCTAGAAAGCATGTGTGTGTGTCTCGCCAAGCTCGCTCGTGTGTCAAGGGGCAGGATGAGTGTGCGCGCGCTATGGAGCAATTCAATTTGATTCAATCATATATTGACATATCAAGGTGAAATTGCGTATGGTAGTTCAGAATGATGTCAACTTGAAGGCACTAACGTTTGAAAAACCATCAGTCAAAATTGTATTTTATTTATTAACACAAAGATATTGTGGCAATGTGGACATTTACATAAATACACTTCTTTCAGCCATTTTGTATTGCATTCCTTATAAAATTTGACCCTATAGGAAAACATGTATTTTACAAATCTGTAACAAATTTCAAGTCGATTTGATCTATGTTTCATGAGCAGAAGGGTTTTGAAGGTTGTAGCAAATTTGGACAGTACAAGAAAATTCATAATTCTGACAATATGGGTCCTTGTAGCTTTTTTGTTCCCCATAAGAAATAAGGCTGTCTACCAATTTACAGGCATTTTGGACTAATGGGGCGCTGGTGAAATCACGTAGACTTCGGGCGTGTTTTACAGCGCCACCTATGGGCGTACATGGGCCAAGTGACCGTCTGGGAGTAATGAGTGACCTACCGGAGGAACCCTAATAAGAATACTAACAAAAACAATAGGTTCCCTCCTACCGGAGGAACCCTAATACATTTACATTTAAACATTTAGCAGACGCTTTTATCCAAAGCGACTTCCAAGAGAGAGCTTTACAAAAGAGCATAGGTCACTGATCATAACAACAAGATAGCCCCAAACATTGCGAGCAGACAAAACATGAAGCATACATTGTGAAAAACCAAATAAGTGCCAAAGGGAAGAACCATAAGAGCATGCAGTTAAACAAGTTACAATTAAACAACATGAAACTCAAAAAAGTGCAAGAGTGTACTTGTAGAAAAACAATCAACAGTAAAATATTTCACAGCGAGTACAAGAATTTAAAACCGTTACAAATAACCAACAAGAGCAACAAGTCTCCCAATACGAGTCATTGTGATCCTGGAGGAAACTAACATCAGGTCCAGCCAAGCATTCCTAAGTGCCGTTGTACTCCCGGAACAAGTGCGTCTTGAGCCTTTTCTTGAAGGTCGGGAGACAGTCAGTGTCCCTGATGGAGGTGGGGAGTTGATTCCACCATTGGGGGGCCAGACAGGAGAAGAGCTTGTGTTGGGACAGAGCGCGCTTGAGCGATGGGACCACCAGACGGTTGTCAGAAGAAGACGTAGGTGGCGGGTGTAAGGCTGAAGGAGAGACTTGATGTAGTCGGGTGCAGTCCCGTTCACCGCTCGGAAGGTCAGTACCAGGGTCTTACATTTACATTTTACATTTACATTAAGTTATCCAGAGCGACTTACAGTAAGTACAGGGACATTCCCCCGAGGCAAGTAGGGTGAAGTGCCTTGCCCAAGGACTTTCCTTGGGCAAGGACTTTCCTTGGGCAAGGCCACGCATTCTGAATCCTCTGGAAAGGGCGGGTTGCGCATGCTGGGAGACCGGCGAACAGCGAGTTGCAGTAGTCCAACTTTGAGAGGACAAGTGCTTGGACTAGCAGCTGGGTGGAATGCTCAGACAGGTCACCCCGAGGTTCCTGGCAGAGGATGAAGGAGTCACCGTCGCAGATCCCAGGGTGATTGAGAGATCGTGGGAGATGGAGGGTTTGAAACCCTCTGCTGGAACCGACTGCTAATGTCAGCAACTTTGTTCTCAAAGAAGGAGGAGAAGTCGTCTGCTGTCAGGGTGGAGGGGGGGGGTGGGGGAGGTGGGTTTAGAAAGGTGGAGAAGGTAGAGAAAAGTTTGTGAGGGTTTGAAGCAGTTAATTTTGTTCAGGAAGTAGTGGGTTTTAGCATCAGTTATGCTGGCAGAGAAGGATTTAAGGAGGGAGTGATACTTATCAAGGTCCAGACCATCTTTGGACTAGCGCCATCTCCTCTCAGCTGCCCGAAGGATGGACCGTTCTTCACAAACAACATCCGTGATCCATGGGCAAGAGGGAGAAGATCGTGCGGGCCTGGTTGACAGGGGACAGTGTCCAATGATGCAGTTAAAGTGGATAACAGGGTGTTGGTGGCAGTGTCAGTGGGGTGGGACATGAACTTGTCAATGGGAGGGAGGATGTTACAATGGAGGACAAATGGGAGGGGGATAGGGAGCGGAGGTTGCGGCGGAAAGTTACAAGGGGAGGGGAGGTAGGAGGAGTTGGAGGGAGAGAGACAGAGAATTGGATAAAGGAGTGATCAGAGATGTGTAGTGGGGTTACAGAGGTTAAGTCAGTGATACAGTTACGTGTCAGGATGAGGTCGAGCTGTTTTCCTGCCTGGTGAGTCGCCGGTGTGTTCAGCAGCGTTAGGTCAAAGGAAGTCAGAAGAGACGAAGTCGACGGCCTGCGTTCCTTAGAGGTGGATGTTGAAGTCCCCAAGGACTATCAGCGGTGTTCCATCATCCGGTAGGACGCTGAGGAGCATGTCCAGCTCCTCCACAAAGTTGACTAGCGGCCCTGGTGGGCGATAGAGGACAACTAAAAATGCTTTGATAGGATCAGTTAGCATCACATAATGGTGTTCAAATGATTTGGCAGTAACAGAAAGTGGGGTGGATGTGTATTTAATATGAGGGGAAAGAAGCAAACCTGTCCCACCACCTCGCCCGGTTGAGCAGGGTGAGTGAGAGAACGAGTGGTTGACGGAGAGAGCAGCTGGAGTTGCAGTGTTCTCTGGGCGGTTCCATGTCTCTGGCAGCGCGAGGGCGTGTAGAGAAGCATTGGACCAGCTAGTTACCATAAACCAATCTAGCTCTTGTATATTTTGTATAAATAATAAGTATGCATTTTTATATAAAATATACTGAAATATAAATTGTAAACATTTATATTATATATATTTAAACACCCATCTGCAACCGACCCCACAATTTCCCCAGAAATTGTACCCGCTCTAGTTATTATTATTATTGGGTGTGCTTTGCCTTCGGCAAGGGCACAACCTTTGTTCTCTCACATATATATTATTATTATTATTATTTATTTTCCCACCCCTAAGGATCCCTCAATATTTGGACTACATAGACAATGTTGGTGTCAAAAGGTTCGTCTTGGCAGCGATTGCGTTGCTTGTATTCGATTTTACGTTCCGTTGCACAGTTGAAGTTTTTGTGGTGAAAAGTCAAACTAACGGTGGCTAACTTGCTATCCACAGTCACTTACATCACTAACGTCAGAAACACACACGCACAGCTTTGCTGCTTGGCCACTAATGAAACAAACTTTTTTCACTTTGTCATTTTGGGGTTTTCTGTGTAGAATTTTGATGGAAAACAATTATTGAATCTATTTTGGAATAAGGCTTGTAACATAACCAAATATGGAAAACGTGAAGCGCTGTGAATACTGGATGCACTGCAATGGTTGGACTGGCAGACATGAACGCATGTTCTTTCCTATGGTCCCTGCATGATGAATACATTCAATTAGAGTAAGTAAGTAAGTAAGTAAGTAAGACTTTATTTATATAGCACATTTCATACAAGAATTGTAGCTCAATGTGCTTTACATAAAATCAATAAAAACAATAATACAAGTGATAAATAATTCAAACAATAATAAAAATCCCAATAAGATCTCTGTTCAAGAGAGAAAACAACTTTAAAAGTAGGAAAACCCTTTTGAGATAAAATTACTTAAATGCTTCGGTAAAAAGGTAGGTTTTAAGCTGTCTTTTAAAAATGTCTAGAGTGTTAGCTTCCCTAATATTTATGGGTAATTTGTTGAGAGATTTATAAACTTTTATTAAAAGTTGCATTCAAAAACTTGACTTTACATACTGAAGTGGAATAATATCACACTGTTGTAATTATGAAAGATGAAGAAAGAGTATGGATTATATGATTGAAATACGCCTTTAAATCACTTTTATACTTTTATACCTTTATATGTTACACTACTGAAAAAAGCCTGATGCAAAGCCATTGACAGGTTAGCAATTCCCCTAAAATATAGAAGGAAAATTAAGCCCAAAAGTGTTAATCTGGATGATTGGGGCTGGGTGTGAGAAAAGGCTATGTGATCAGGCCCCTATTATAGAAAAACTACAAAACCCAGCAGTAATGAGGCAATTTTACGGCCCACGGCCCGGAGCCCAGTGTGACTGGCCGTCAAGGTCAGAGCAGGTCTACAAAAAATAGATGAATTCTCTATGCACCTGTAATCTGAAGCCTTTAGAGAGAGAGACCAATAGAGTGTAAAATGAATTATGCATTTGTGATAAACAATATTGTACCAATAGCAAATTTACAGAACTGATAAGGTTTAGATATAAAAAAGAATGTCCGGAGAAGATTTCTCAGTCTGATTCTGCAGAATCTGGCTCACGTTTGAAAGGCATCACCCTGTTGTATTGGATTCTGATTAAACACTTTGCATCAAACTCTGTGGAAGTTTCAGTGCTGTTTCAAACTTAGAGAAATTAACCCAAGGACTTAGTACTTTGAATTTTCTTCATCAATACATTACTCTAGACTTGGGTTGCATTCATCGATCAAGCAATGATATGAACTAGGTAAGAGTACTAAAGACAATTTATGTTAAGACTTTCACATTTGTTATCAGCTATGTTATTTGAGACTCTTCAGGTGCTTAGGTTTACCTTGCCCTGATTCTCCTACAACATTTAAAGCCTTGACCATAAAAACCATGTGAAGTAATTATGTGATTTAATAATGATTCTTTTTGTAGTTTATACTACAGCCATTACTATAGTAGATAATTCAACTTTTATAAAAAATGGTCAACATATTGAGCACTCCCTGGATCAGTTGACCTCATTTCAACTACCAGTATGTTCCACCAACAAAGTAAGTAAATGATGATCTGTTCTCTCATGGCAAATTACCATATACAATAAGTTAACACCCAATCAACTAACCGAATGGCTGCATCACGGGAGATGCGAGCACTGTTCTAGTTAATGTAATAGTGAAATGTGAGCAAGCTTATGACCTGCGTATTGAAATGGTATGCTTCAGCGATCACTTAAATTAATTCTGTATTTAGGAGAAACATGATATGTGAATGTCATCTCCATCAACTAGCTGATTTACAAAAGACCATATGAGAAACCATTTTCTGACAGTTCAGACTAGTGAATATACATTGTCCCAAAATGTCAGTAATGCCTTGACAAGAGATTACCCTAGAAGAAGATGAAGAGAGATTTGTGACCACAATGAACGCTCACAAGCTATTATTAATTTTATTGAATATAAAATATATATATATAATAATTTGTCATAAAAAAAATCTTAATGATCAGGAACACCTATCACCATGTATCACTGCAGTTAGAAATTGTATTAACATAAGCTTAGACTGAGCAGTGTGTTTACAGCAATTCATTTTCTACATATCTGTCAAACTTTTCTCATCAAATCTTGATTCTCAGCATGTATTTACAAGTAAAGTTGTATAAACCGAAGAACATGTCAAACTTCTTTCAAGTTATTGTATTGCATAATTATAATGTAAATAATTATAATGTACATTTAGCTAATTATTTGTATGTCTATGCTATTTATAATCATAATCACGAAAGCCTTTCGTGCAAAAATAAATAAAATATCAGTTAAGGACAATATTTCTCAGCAGTATTCTCAGTTTGGTCCATCATTGACACAAAAAACTCCACTCTCCAGTAGGGTTGGGTATTGTTTCAATTTGACCAATTCCGATTCCGGTTCTAGTTTTAAAATCCGGTTCTTATCAAATCTTGGTTCCGATTCCAAGAATTCTTTGGAGAGAAAAAACATAAGAATATGATCTTATGTTACATCTTATTCTGATGTGGAGATAGGCAAATGAGAATATCCATTGATATTTCTGTGAAAAACAAAAAATGTCATGCTTTTTGTATTTATTCAACAAAATGTGTAGGCCAATTATCTTATCCTGTACTATACACTATAACTACAAAAAGCATCAAAAGTTGATGTCAAATTATGAGATGGAAATAAATAAATAAATACAAGTGAGTGGTAGCCTAACCTACAATTTCTATTTCTGGGGAAATTGTTATGTTTTCCTGCGGGCCGACCCATTTGTGCGTAGTGTCCGTGCTGCTATCAACTACCAAATGTACATGAACACTGCTGATACAGCTCTGCAGCTAGCTAGCTAACTTACTATCGGAACATACACACAGCTAAATAACTCCTACGTTCAACAAGACTCAGTTGTTTTCTGTCATCTTAGAACGTCAAAGCTGGAGTTGCCAGATAGCTACACTCAGCTACACTATGTTTATTGTATGCACCTTCCTGCCAAAGCAAATTCCTTGTCTGTGCAAACTTTCATGGCGAATAAATCCTGTTCTGATTCTGATTCTGATTGAAATCCTCAACATCCATCCATTCATTTCTATTGCCCATATTTCGCTACAAATATTTCGGAACTCTCCAACTAATTCGTTTGAGAAATCTTGCCTTTTTTGTGCCCCACACAGCATTTGGCTTTAGCCTTTATTTGAGCTGTAAAGTCAATCAATCAGCCTCTAGCCATGCGAAAGGCTCAACTTGGGGAGTACAAGCGATGGTGCGGAAGAAACCTGTTGCAAATTAGAAAATTTATTAACAGAAAAATACCACCAAGGGATCGTAGCCTAATCAACCCTCAACCCTTTGTAATGAAGTCAGGAACCGAAATGAGGAATCAAAATGTGCGTGTCTTATCGAATCCACGGTTCTTGGAAATTTGGAACCGGTTCTAAAATGGAACCAGTTGTCAATACCCAACCTTACTTTCCAGGGAGGGAAGTGCTGAAGTCTACATAAGCCAGAGGCAACACACCACTAGTAGTTCAGAAGAACATGAATGCCAGGTTGCAGTTTGGAACAAATGTATGAAAATATAGCTGTTTACAATTTAACCTTAACCTCATGAGCGAAGCCTAGTTCAGGCATGGCACTTGGGCAGCGAGCGTCATCCGCTTATTAACGGCACCTGTGTTTGCCCGCTCAAGCCCATTGGGCTACGTCCGATAAGGTGTAATTAAAAGGCCTCACGGATACGCACACACTCATCCATGTTGTATGATCTGTGGTGCTGTGGTTTCTATACATCAGGGAGATTATTACTCATATTGCTCCCTATGTATGTGCTTGCAAATGCTAGAGGGCTTCCCCGAGACACACCCACTCCGCCCAAGTCAAACCTATTTCCATGTCTATGGTTATCAATAAATGCTAATCAATACGTGAGTGAGAAGACTGTCTTGACTGAAATAGTTTTAATATCCTGCTAAACTCAAAGTGGTAAACTGCAGAACCAAAATGTGTCATGATATGCTGCTTAAGCTTGCATTATATACTGATTTTGTTTTGCATTTCAATGAATTCAATTGAAACTCCCCTGAAAGCAAAATAGTTGCAGAATGACTAAAGCGAATGGACATAATTGTTACACCTGTAGATTACATGCCAACCTCACATGGACTGAACACATTTGTACACTCAACATTATATTCAGAAAACAATTAAAGTTCCCTTTTCTCTCATATAAACGTAACTGTACTAACATGTTAACTAATCATTGTCCCCAAAGCTATTCCTATCTAAACCCACCGTCATTTTGGAATCATTACCAATTATTATGTAACTAGCATTCTCAATATGAATATTAGGTCTAGGGGACGTCAAGGGATGTTGGATGTTGAGTTCACCCAGTGGCAAATTAGGCTTCCATTCCTGCTGTATCTTATCAGCCTCCTTGCTTTCACAGATTAAATCCATTTGTAGCTTGATATCTTCACGCGCTCTCTCCTTTCTTCTCATTTGTTCCTTCACCCTTTGCTCTTTCCTCCACACCTGCCTCTGGTCTTCAATCTTTGCTGGGTTGATGGCTTTTTTTGCTTTTTTCTCAAACATCTCATTCTCTTTTAATGGAACCAAAATCTGCAGAAGTTTTGGCATTCTTTCTTTGAGCATACAATTTTCTTTTGGGTGCAGAGGGATGACAGTGTTGTACTTATGTCGGTTGTTAATAGAGTTCATTAGAGCTGAATTAGTTTCAATTTCCAGAAGACGGGTGTTGAAGTTACTCGTAAGTAGCAGAAGAGTGAAGGCTGAGTTGTCAATGGCTTCTTCTATGCACGTAAGAGTGCTCCTGCCAGGGATTGCAAAGTCATGGGAGAAAGTTGCTCCTAAAGCAATGTTCAGAGCCTCTAATTTTTCTTTCATCCTTTCAGCCAAATCTATATCCTCTTCAGCATGCAGGATCACAAACGAGTAAAAGACTGACTCTTCTTCCTCCACATTTGTTTTACATTTTGGAAAAGTGTTCGGATTTGTCTCAGTTTTCATGGAGGGGGAACAATTCTGAGCTGAAGAAGAGGGAATGTGAGGTGAGATGGATGTATTAACTCTGTTAATGGGTGGAGGTCCATTTGTCATCTGAGATTTACTGTAGTATTGTAATACATCTTTTTCTGTATTATCAAAATGTGCAGCAGGTGATTCCATCTGGTTAGGTGGGAGCTTGGAAAATATTTTATCTTCAGATACACTGATCTCTAAATGAGTGGGGAGACCTTGGGAGATGTACGTCTGTAGAGAAGAAGGCAGACTTTGGTTGCTCAGTGGATGATTTCCAGAAGTTTGAGTTTTCAAAGCTGTATTTGATTCATGTAATGAAGAACAGTACTCTCCTGATGGTAAGTTCTTGAAGGAAAATGTATCCTGAATGACATCTTCAATCCGAGGACCACAGACCTTTTTTGCTTCTTTTTTCAGCTGATCCAAGTGTGTGTACTTTTGACCTTCCTTATAAGTACCTTCCGTGTGCCTGCAAGCTTTAAGGGCCCTCTTATATGCACAATCTCTTAGAAATGTTTCGCACAACCTCTCCTCAGCCAACAACTTGAAAATCCTGGCCAGATATATTAAGTTGTCTTCTGCCATTGCTGTTCTGTCCACTCTGAAGTTATTTAACGTCACTCCACAAATGTTTACCCTTTCAGATAGATATTTAGCAATGCCATTTCCTTCTAGGGTCTGGAGCTTATCCAGGGCCTCTGTCCCTCTCCTAAGACTAATAAGGGACATGGCATGTGTGAGCTTCTCAGCTGGGCTGCTGCCCAACTTTAATGTCAGGCTATGCAGTCTCTCCTTTGGTAAATCTGAGAGTATCCTAAAGACATCCACCAGTTCTGTCCCACCTTCAAGACTGTCTTCTCTTATCGTTCTATCTTCTCTCTCCATCTTTTTCTGAAGTGTAATAATTGTTTTGTCTTCTTTCAAGGGATACACTGAAAGAGAAACAAACAGTTTGTTAGTAATACTCATTCAGACTGTATGATGACCAAATGTTGTGAACTTCAATAATAGGAAAGGACATTAGGAGGCAGCAAATACTAAATGAAGCACACAGAGAGGAGCTTGCCAAGAAACAGCTATAGTTTCAAGCAATATGGGAAAGAAAAAGGATCTCTCTGCTGCCGAAAAGTGCAATGCCTTGGACAAGGTATGAAAACATTAGATATTTCACAAAAACTGGTTTAGAGCACAGGCAGGTTTGTGCAGATAAAGGCATAAGGAGGAAGGTTTAGACAAATTCATCTGATTAAGAGAGCAGCGGCTAAAATACCATTACAAAGCAGCAAACAGGTATTTGAAGCTGCTGGTGCCTCTGGAGTCCCACGAACCTCAAGGTGTAGGATCCTCCAGAGGCTTGCAGTTGTGCATAAACCTACTATTTGGCTAACAGTCTTGTTTACTAATGAGTGCCGTGCAACCCTGGATGATCCAGATGGATGGAGTAGTGGATGGTTGGTGGATGTCAACCATGTCCCAACAAGGCTGTGACGTCAGCAAGGAGGTGGCAGAGTTATGTTTTGGGCCGGAATCATGGGGAGAGAGCTGGTAGGTCCCTTTAGGGTCCGTGAAGGTGTGAAAATGATTTTGGCAAAGTATATAGAGTTTCTGACTGACCACGTTCTTCCATAGTACAAAAAGAAGAACCGTGCCTCCCGTAGCAAAATCATCAGGAGTCAGGTGGCTGAGTGGTGAGGGAATCGGGCTAGTAATCCGAAGGTTGCGGGTTCGATTCCCGATCATGCCAACTGACGTTGTGTCCTTGGGCAAGGCACTTCACCCTACTTGCCTCGGGGGAATGTCCCTGTACTTACTGTAAGTCGCTCTGGATAAGAGTGTCTGCTAAAATGACTAAATGTAAATGTAAAATCTTCATGATGACAATGCACCATATCATGCTGCAAAGAATACCTCTGTGTCATTGGCTGCTATGGGCATAAAAGGAGAGAAACTCATGGTGTGGCCACCATCCTCCCCTGACCTCAACGCTATTGAGAACCTTTGGCGCATCCTCAAGCAAAAGATCTATGAGGGTGGGAGGCAGTTCGCATCAAAACAGCAGCTCTGGGAAGCTATTCTGACATCCTGCAAAGAAATTCAAGCAGAAACTCTCTAAAAAGTTCAATGGATGCAAAAATTGTGGTGATATCAAAGAAGGGGTCCTATGTTAACATGTAATTTGCCCTGTTATGATGTTATTGATTGAAATAGCTTTTGATTTCAGTAAATAGGCTGCAAATTCAACAAATGACAATTGTTTTTAACATTTTTAAAAAGGGAGTCAGGTGGCTGAGCGGTGAGGGAGTCGGGCTAGTAATCTGAAGGTCGCCAGTTCGATTCCCGGCCATGCCAAATGACGTTGTGTCCTTGGGCAAGGCACTTCACCCTACTTGCTTTGGGGGATTGTCCCTGTACTTACTGTAAGTCGCTCTGGATAAGAGTGTCTGCTAAATGACTAAATGTAAATGTAATTGTAAATTAATGAAGTAAAGCTCTATAAAACGTTCTACGTTCCTACCCTCACCTATGGTCACGAACTGTGGGTAGTGACCGAAAGAACGAGATCGTGGCCGGCCGAAATGAGTTTTCTCCGCAGGGTGTCCGGGCTCTCCCTTAGAGATAGGGTGAGAAGCTCGGTCATCCGGGAGGGGCTCAGAGTAGAACCGCTGCTCCTCCGTGTCGAGAGGGGCCAGTTGAGGTGGCTCGGGCATCTGATAAGGATGCCTCCTGGACGCCTCCCTGGTGAGGTGTTCTGGGCACGTCCCACTGGGAAGAGGCCCCGGGGAAGACCCAGGACACGCTGGAGGGACTATGTCTCTCGGCTGGCCTGGGAACGCCTCGGGGTCCCCCAGGAAGAGCTGGTGGAAGTGGCCGGGGAGAGGGAAGTCTGGGCCTCCCTGCTTAGGTTGCTGCCCCCGCGACCCGACTCCCGGAAAAGCGGCAGATGATGGATGGATGGACTTGAAAATTATACTGACTGTCATTTGCATCGACTATTTAGGAAAATCAGAGAAAGATATCATTTGCATAATAATTTGAAACGCGGTGTATAATGAAACCTATGCCCGAGTATAGCAACCCTTTGTAGAATCTCATGGCTTACATAGTTTATAGATTTTTTGTTTTTTTTACAACAATGTAAATTAAACTTGCCAACATGCCTCTTCCTCAACGATTATGTTAATGAGGATTGACACATTTTGGCTAGTATTTACTAATATGTGGCCACAGAGAGTAACGGTGGTGGGTAACAACAAAAACAATTGTCATTTTGTGTTAGTTTTTTTCTTTCTCAAAATCTATTTGATACAACCATGGTGGCCACATTTGAGCTTAAAATGCTTATAGGGTCACTGTACCCTCAATAGAATGCATTTTACTTCAGACTTACTGTCTGTTCTCTCTGATATTGCCAGCTGTGACATGACAGTTGTTAAGGCCTTCCAACCGCCTTTTTTAGGCTATAAACTCATCTGTTACTGGTATTTATTTAATGTTCCCCAAACTGTGTCAGTAAACAGTAAACGTTCTATAGATCATGATGGGCGCTGCTCTTTGTGGCGACCGGTAGCAGGTGTCCGTGTCTGTTTGTTTGTTCAATTTGTATATTGTCTGCAACCCTATTTTTTTTTTTTTTTTTTTTTTTATCTACTCAAACTATTTTTTATCTAGTTTTTGTCTACGGTATCATGACCAACAATGGAGATATTTTCCTTCTTACTCCTGGCAATTGTGCTGAACATCGCTCAGGGTTTGTCAAGCCCGATTGGATCTAATATACGAGGGATCTAATATACGAGGGTCCTGGGATTTAAATCAAGCTATTACGTGGATCAAGATCTAACCCGGTTATTAAGTCGTGGGAAGCTTAATCGTTATGTTTTAATCCGTGACAATGCTTCGACACAAAGTTTAAGGCGTCCTACTACTTCTGGTAAACAAACCAAGAAGAGGGGGAAATGGGGCGGAGTGCGGCAACGACTAAGTTGCCGCACTCCGCCGCACTAATGCCGCACTAATTTAAAAGAAATGTCTTCCCTTACCGTCAATGCTGCTGGCTAATGTCCAGTCCCTAAAGAATAAGACTGATGAACTGCAAACGTGTGTGGCCTCGATGCGCGAGTTCAGGGTGGTGGCTTTCACCGAGACTTGGCTGACAGACACTGACTCGGATTCTACAGTGAGCATTGATGGTTTTGGGGTTCCGATCCGTCTGGATCGTGACCCAGAGGTGACGGGGAAGTGCCACGGCGGGGGTGTTTGCCTGTACATCAACCCCAAGTGGTGCAATGGTGCCACTGTGCGCGATCGGATTTGTTTACCGGACATCGAGCTGCTGTCTGTGTCTGTTAGACCTTTCTACCTGCCTTGGGAATTCCCCCAAATATTCCTAACAGTAGTGTACATCCACCCGAGAGCGGACTCTAAAACCACTTCTGACGTCATCTTCTCCGTTGCTCAAAGACTCAAATCTATCTCTCCCGATGCCCTTTGCTTCTTTTTTGGTGATTTTAATCATGTCAACTGTAAAAAACGCTGAACAGATTCACCCAGTACGTCACCTGCCCCACTTGGGGTAACAGAACATTGGATCTCTGCTATGGTTCTATCAAGGGAGCCTATAAGTCTGTGGTAGGTCCCCCTATTGTTTTTTTCTGACCACAACGTGGTGCACCTACTCCCCACATACAGACCTGTGCTGCAGAGTCAAAGTGCAGACACGTGTGGTCCAGGTGTGGAATGAGGAGAGCACTCTGGCCCTACAGGGCTGCTTTGACTGTACCGACTGGTCCGCCCTTCAGGATTAATGCGGCAGCATTGATGAACTGACAGATGTTGTATGCAGCTACATCTCTTTCTGTGTGGACAGTGTGATCCCATCTAAGACAATGTTTCTTACCCCAATAATAAGCCCTGGATATCTAAGGAACTGAAAAATCTGTTGAGGGAAAAGAGGACTATTTTTAATAGTGGCGACCAGATTGCATATGCTGAAATTAGTAAGGTTGTGCGGGCGGAAATTGTAAAGGCCAAACTTAAGTATAAGAGTAAAATCGAGTCTAAATTCAGTGAGTCGGACATCAGATCTGTGTGGAACGGCATGAAATTGATGACAGGCCTACATAAAGGCAGTAACACTGTCTCCTTAAATGGTTTTAATTCAGACGAGCAGCTAGCTAATGAACTAAACAGTTTTTATATGAGATTTTCTAATAGTGATTTTAGTGAGAGAATTAGTCACATGCGTGATAATCTTTCCAGTGACTCCTCTGTTTTTGATATTGATGTCTCTAAGGTTGAAATATTATTTAAACAAATTAAGGTTAGGAAAAGTCCTGGCCCTGACAACATCAGTGGTCGTGTGCTTAAGTCCTGTGCTGGTCAGTTAAGTGAGATTTTCAAAGTGATTTTCAATCCTTCCAGACGAAAACAGTGCGAAGAATCTGGAAACATTCTATCATCATTCCTGTGGCTAAGTGTAACAACCCCAAAATCTTGAATGATTTTCGACCTGTAGCTCTTACCTCATTGGTGATGAAAACCTTTGAGAAGTTGGTTAAGCAGGTGTTATTGGAGCAGGTGGAGAAACAGTTAGATCCACTGCAGTTTGCCTATAGGGCTAGCAGAAACTTGCCTTGTTAAATTCTCTCTATAAACATCTGGAGGTCCCAAAAACTCATGCTAGGCTCCTTTTTATCGATTTTTCATCAGCATTCAACACTATTCAGCCATGCTTGTTGGCTGAAAAACTTCAGGCTCTTTTTAACTTGAATTCTACCCTAATTGGCTGGTTACTGGATTTTCTGTCAGATAGGTCGCAGTGTGTGAGGGTTAATGGTGCCTTATCCTTAAAAGTCCTTTGTTCCACAGGCTATCCTCAGGGCTGTGTCCTTTCACCATTGCTTTTTATTTTATATACTAATGACTGTAGGAGTAGGTTTGAGAATAGGCAATGTGTGAAGTTTGCAGATGACACAGTTATAGTGAGCCTTTTGAACAATGAGGAGGAGGGGCACGGTCCTGTTGTTGATGATTTCATTGCTTGGTGTGATAACTTTTGTTTGTCTATCAATGTTTTTAAGACCAAGGATGTGATTTTTGATTTCTGTAAGTCACAGCACAATGTTCCGCAAACTGTTATTCATAACAAGAATGTTGACATTGTAGCTGAATACAAATATTTAGGAACCATCATCGACAAAAAATTATTTTTTGAGAGCAATACTGAGGCTGTCTGTAAAAAGTCCAAACAGAGACTTTTCTTTTTGAGGAAGATTAAATCATTCAGGGTGTGCATGACTATGATGACTTTGTTTTACTGTGTTTTATTGAATCTGTCTTGACTTTTGGCATTGTGGTGTGGTACAGTGGTCTTCCATTGATCAGCAAGCGTAAGCTTACAAAGCTGATAAATGTAGCATCTAAGGTGGTTGGGGTACAGTTAGCCCAGTTGCAAGATATATATGATAAACGGGTTATGGGTAAGGCTAAACAAATTTTAAACTGCCCTGATCACCCACTTTCCGGAGAGTTTAATTTGCTCCCTTCTGGTCGCCGCTTTAGGCTACCTAGGTTAAGAACTGGTCGTGCCAGAGATTCCTTCATTCCTGAGGCTATTAGGAACCTGAGTTCACTTGGCTGACATCAAGATTTTTTTATTATTTATTTTTTGCCAATGGCCATTACTGTCCCAATTGGACCCTGTCATGGGGTTTGGGGGAAGGTGTGTCTCTATTGTGTGTTCTGTGTTGTGTAATGTTGTTGGCATTTGGCTCTGTTCTGTTCTGTGTTGTGTATGTGTTTCTGACCCCTGCTGCACACTAATTTCCTTTTGAAGGATAAATAAAGTTGAAAGTTAACAGCGAAAGTTGACAGACCAATTATTTGTTTGTAAACATTCGGGATGCACGCGCAGCATGGTGGCAGAAAACTGGGAAAAGATAGCCTTTATAATGGCTAGAGAGTTACACGGATTATACAAATAGTTCGATAAAAAAAAATACCAAAAAGGTCGAGGAGCACAGCTTTTAAGAGAAAGCCCATTGCCCATTGATCTGTCACATCAGAATTTTGCGGCACAAAAGTCTTGAAATTTGAGTGAGAATGTCACCCGGTAGGCCGCATAGTCTTGGGCGGCAGCCATGTCTTCACGTCATGTCACAAAATTAATATTTTTTTACAGTTTTACAGTCAATTCTACACCAAAAAGGTCGATCAGGGCAGCTTTCAAGAGATATGGGAATTCTGCTTTTAGCCAGCTGGTCCGATTATTTTTGTTATTTGTGTACAATCTGAGTGAGACTGCGTCCCCGTTACAGTACACTGTTTTGACGTTAGCCTCAGTCAGACTCGGGTCACTCATTGGCAGTGTGCATAATGTTGTATTTCACTCCATTCTACACTTAAAACGTCAGGGAGGACTGTTTTAAGTAGATACGAGCCTGCTGAAGATAGCCAGCATCTCGGATTTCTTTAACCAAGCCTGTTTCATTCATCATTTGCCTGAGAAAGCGACTACGAGTGACGTTATTACTAGCCAGGGCTGCGTTTCCCGATAACGATGGATCGTAGCAACAATCGAGCAAAATAACAAAACCATAGATATTTCTTACGTGCGTTTCCCATGCTCTTAAGGAGTAGGCTAATCTATGCGCTTTCAAGAGATACGAATTTTCAAGAGACACTTTAGCTACGGTGTCTTTGGGAACGGCCCGTAAAACTAAGATTTGTCGTACGATGGATTCTACGATCAACTTACAACGCTTTCGGGAAACGCAGCCCAGGCTAATTTGGCCAGTTTCACTCGTCAGGCTATTTAAAGGTCTGGGGGGACAAGTGACCTTTGTGCATGGACAAGTGAAACGTAAATGTACTTGTCCAAATGACAAGTGATTCAGAAAGTTAATATCAAGCCCTGCAATCCAGTGTCCAGAGATATATAATCGACACTCTAAGTGTATATACCCGGGAGAAGTTCGTCTTTTGCCACCGACATGCGCAGTTGAGCCTGCTCGACGTCGTGTGACGTAGGGTGATAATTGGTCTATAGTGCAACAGTCAGGGCTTAATTTGAGCCAGAACACGCGTGTTCGACGTTGAATCCAGAACCTTTTTTATTGGATCCGGAACCTCCTGTGTCACTATGAAAAATGATTTGCCTAAATGAAAATGAAAGAAAAAAAATTACTGTTTGTGTAGTGTTCAATGTTGTTACCTTGCTTGTGAGTCTTTATTTCCCATTGAAGTTCCACAAGAATCTTGTGTTTGCATTTTCGATGCATTTTGAGGTTAATTTTCAGGGTAAGACAGGGGGAAGTAGGTGGTGGGCCGAGCCCGCGTATCTGCTTTAGTTTTTGAAATGACCTTTCCCTGCCGATGGAGGTGCTGGATTTTTGATATTATAATTTTTGTCGTTTTTATTGTCGTTGTTTTTTTCTTCGTTTGTTGGCACATCCAATTCTTGCACATTTTTTCTGTAGTAGTGATGGGTAGTTCGCGAACGATCCGGCTCTAAGAGCCGGCTCTTGAAGGTGAACGTCGGGAGCTGGCTCGCATATCTGAAGAGCCGACTCTATTTTTAATAGATTAATACAGCCTATAAAAACTAAATTATTATGAAATAATGAATCTTAATTGTATTTAAAATAATTGACTAATTCAAAGAACAACAAAAAAATACTTGTAGTCTTAAAGGCGCACACAATCATCCTCACATTCTGTTCCTGTCAATCCTGCATGAGGGAGGGCCGAGCCAACTCACACACAGTCAGAGAGTAGTCAAAACTCGGAGGAGAGCCATGACAAATCAATGCATTTTTAAAGATATGTGGTTATGGTCGAGTATGATTTCATTTCATAATTTAATTCAAATTGTTTTCACACCCATCATAGTCAAATTCATAGATAAAACATGTATTTTTTAAAGAGCCATTCGGGAGCCAAAAGAGCCGGCTCTTTTTGGTGAGCTGAGCCATACGAGCCGGCTCACGAAAAAGAGCTGGAATGCCCATCACTTTTCTGTAGCTTAGTTCAAAGTTAGCAACTTTATCAGGCAATCGTCTCAACTACCTAACTCTCCAACCAACCAGAACTCGTGTATCATCTTGTTAGCTAATCGAATGGTTCGTAACAGGATCAGCTGATAGTAAAAACAACCTAGGTGACCATGCGTCAAGTACCTAGCCTAGTAAGCCTACAAGTCTCTGCACCACAATGGTAGCTCGGTGAGCTTTAATTAAATACTTGCTTTCCGTGTCACTGTCTGTCTTTAATTTAATTTACCTTATTTTCTTCATTTTTTAAATCAGTGGCGGTGATTAAAACTGTTGGGCACTCACTGACCTGGAGATTTAGCTGGCTGAGCTCAGGATAGCCAAAAAACACAAAGAAATATGAGAACATTATTGAGACGTTTTTATACAACGAATACCATAATATGAAGCATGTTGAAAGTGTTTATGTAGTCTTGGCTCTTCCTCTTGTGTTTAGAGGAGACTTAAAATCGACACTGGCTGACCCTGAATGGGGTAGCCCTTGCAAGTGATCCCCAAAAACCCTGTAAAAAGTAATACACAACATCCGAGTTGGACTGTTTTTAAACATCTGATGCTATAATGTGTTCCAGGTAGAGGGTGTAAGCTGTCTTGTGTCTACCTCTTGTTGGACTGGATGATAGTAGACTGAGCTGGCTGGTGAAGGGACCCTGAGCTGACTTGAGATGGTAGACTGAGCTGGCTGGTGATGGGACCCTGAGCTGACTTGAGATCTGGATAAGAGCTCTGGATAAGAGCGTCTGCTAAATGACTAAATGAGATGGTAGACTGAGCTGGCTGGTGATGGGACCCTGAGCTGACTTGAGATGGTAGACTGAGCTGGCTGGTGATGGGACCCTGAGCTGACTAGAGATGGTAGACTGAGCTGGCTGGTGATGGGACCCTGAGCTGACTGGAGATAGTAGGCTGAGCTGGCTGGTGATGGGAGACTGAGCTGTGTCAACATAATCAAACGAGCGATAGGCCTCGGTCTGCTCTAAAAGTTATTTCCCGACCTTTAACCTTCGTCATTGTCTTTCTTGCTCTGTCCTTAAACATCTAAAGATTATATTTTTTAATCTCTTCACTCTATAGCCTTTACTGTACAAAAACCATGGGAGCAGACACTCTGACGACTAGAGGGGCATGGTATTCCACATCAGATTATAGGTCTTCTTTGTCCTGCCCATCCTCTCCTCTGCCCTGCCCGTCCTGTCTGTGCTTTTAATAAGCATGCAATGTATGTTAACTAATTTTCAAATAAAATGTGGTGCACTTAAGATTGTAACAGCAAAATTGATTTTGCAGTAGGTTATTTGTATACATTGACCCCACTGTACATTTTGCTATACAACATACGGGGGTCAGATGGCTGAGCGGTTAGGGAGTCTGGCTAGTAATCCGAAGGTTACCAGTTCGATTCCCGGCTGTGCAAAATGACGTTGTGTCCTTGGGCAAGGCACTTCACCCTACTTGCCTCGGGGGAAATGTCCCTGTACTTACTGTAAGTCGCTCTGGATAAGAGCATCTGCTAAATGACTAAATGTAAATGTAAAAATACAGAAAACCTTCTCCAGAGCTGCATTTTCACTCTTACGTGCTTTAGCTATATTTATTGTGTTGGTGAAGTTACTGTAACACCCCTGTGAAATCCAGCATTACCTAGCACAGTGGTTCCCAACCCTGGTCCTCGGGGCTCCCCTGTCCTGCATGTTTTAGATGTTTCCCTGCTCCAACACACCTGATTCAAATGAATGGTCATAAGCAGGCTTCTGCAGAGCTGGATAACGACCCATTCATTTGAATCAGGTGTGTTGGAGCAGGGAAACATCTAAAACATGCAGGACAGGCGTGCCCTGAGGACCAGGGTTGGGAACCACTGACCTAGCATAATGGTTCTGAGGTGCTGAATTTAAGTTGAATCTTTCCACTGCTTTTTCTGCAAGAATGCTTTCCTTGCTGTCAATTTTGCAATTGCAATGGACTCTGAACAAACTTGGACCAACTAGCTTCAGTAAATGGGTAGATTACATCTTTTGGTTTGCTACCTACATGCATACAGCATGATTGCAACTACTTGTGGCCTTGAATACACTGCTAGCAATACAATTAATTGTGCACATGCGTGTATTATGCTAATGAGGTTCGTTTTCCAAGTGTGCAGAGATGTCAATGTGTATTGATAAGTGTTACTGATGTGGTATACCTACTCTTGACCAATTATAATTACGTATGTCATTGATTCATGTCATTATTATATGTTTAGGCAACACACATATAAAACAATACTGTACATTTATTTGAACAATGTTCTGCACATTTCATTATCACCTAACTGTTCTGATGACTTGCTCTGATGACAAATTGCAGAGCAATAATATAACAAATATGCTCGTTTAAGTGGAATGATGCAATGTTTGTTTAGAGAATACCTGAATTAGCCATTTGTTTTACTTTTTTCCATATATTTGAAGCCCAGTCGACCACTGAAAAAATACCGGCTCACTAAAATGCACATGTGAATGTTTACTTCCTACTTTACTCGTCTTGAATATCGGGGTATACGATTGGTGGATTTTATGAAGGTGTCATGTGCTCTTATTGGATGCGGACCATAGTTGTCCAGAAAACATGCCTGTGTCGATAAAGAAACTAAATGTTTGTTCCTTGAAAAATGTGCAAGAACTGGACATGCCCAAAAAAAATTAAGGGTTGTAGAAAAGTTTTAAAGCGATACAGAAAAATCCAGCTCCTCCATCACCAGGGATCGTTCAAATGCACGATTTTGAGCTTCAGCCCACCACCTAAAGCACTTCAAGTGACTTTTTCAAATACGCTGGCCATCTGGATCCCAAACAAGCAAAAATTGTTTCCGCCGATCAAGAATGCGGAGACCAGGGTGGACACAGCAGTTATAATAGTCCGATGGATAATTGCTGCTTGTAAAAACGATTGTTCCAGTGTATAAAAAAAAAAACATTTCGCGCCCATGCAGTGCATGTTCTGAAATTAAAATAAACATTGCCCTGATGTACACATAGCGTTGTTTAGGTTTTCTTAGTCAGAGATGCTACGTAGGAAGTGTATTTTTATTTTTTGTTCCGTTACCTCCAACCCCTGTTTTCAGTCGCCGGATCCACCCAGCTGCGCTCCGGGACCTCCCACTTTACAAATTAAGCACTGACAACAGTATATTCTCCTAAACACCCAAATACTAGATCTGGGGCCTGTACTACGAATCAAGATCAACATGCTCTGGATCACTTTCAGTTACCCGGCTGAAACAATCGCAGTCACGATAAGTTGTATCACGACGGCGGTTATCAACTCTCTAACGCTGCGTTCACACTGCAGCGGAGCGGGCGGCGCGGGGCGTCGGCTTCCAATTCATTTTCATGAAACCAGGCGTTGACGCTCGCGCAGAGCATTGTGGGAAGGCGAGCGGAGCGGAGCGGAGCGTTGCAAGTTGGATTTTCTCAACTTTATGTAAATGAGGAGCGTGAAAACGCTAGCGTTGGCCAATCGGATTGGTTTCTTGTAACGTGTTCGTCATGGTAAACATTTCTAGGTTTGACAATTTCAAGATGGAGGAGAAACTTTTCGTATGTGTCTGCACACCCAGTTCTGTTCAGAACAAAGTTACTAATGTGACGAGCCTGAATTTAAAGAATAAATTAAACTAATAATGCATGGTGCATGGTTGCCGATGTTGTCATTGTTCCTAGTGTGTTTTTATAGCCTACTTTAAAATTTAGTCTCGTCACATTACGTGACTGTTCTGTGCCACTGCTAGCTCGCTAGCCCAGCCTACAAACGACTGGTTGAGTGACCGGTGGCGTAACATGTATTCTACTGTAATCTTGCACTAGTAAAATCTTGCACTTACATAAATGTTGTGTAAAAGTGGTATTTTGATCGATATTGTGAGTACATGAACCCAAATCTGCACGCTTGGCCATGACTACAACAGTGACCTTAGAGAACTACAACTCTGTATTAACTTGTCTAACACGCCCCCGAGCGTGGTGTACTGTGGGAAGGCAAGCGATGCAGAGCGTTAAAAAACGCTGCAGTGTGAACGCAGCGTAACTCAACCCAGATCTTTCCAATCTAGAGACGTGCGCGTTCACTTAAAGGGGCAGTGTTTGCACCGTATGTCCAATCGCAAACATGGACAAAACAAGAGCCGCATATTTCACGCAGGAGGAGCCGACAATAATCTTCTAAACTTTGTCTACTCCTCCTGCGTGAAATATTGTAATACAAACATATCAGGAATACAGACATATAATACAGACAAAAATCAACAAAGTCGCTGTTGCCAAGCTGGCAGAAAATAGCAGACGCTGTAAATGCGTAAGCTACATGATTTATTGATATATTGTGCCCCAGGCACAAGATGTGACCATAATTACACGTGTGAATTCCATAACGTTAAACTGTTGCCGTATTATTTTAGTTGCAATCCTGGCAGTGGCAAACAATCGTGGGAGCAAATAAAAAATAAATATAAAACCATAATTCAAAACGGTAAGAAGGCAATACTTGCACAGATTTTAAGGCCAACAAGTACAAGGCTGAATTGCCTGAGTCAGTCCCTTTTGTAGGATATTGGTATAGCTACAAAGGGCCTATAGAACAATGAAATTGCTTGTAGCCAACTGGAAGAAAAATTAGGCAAAGAAAACTGGGGGGGGGGGGGGGGTATCAGGGTCACCCCATGATGGAAAGAGTGACAGGGGGCATTTTCTTCAGACCCTGGTGGCAGCAGCTCGGAAACCCAAGCATATGTATGTTTCAAGCAATCTATGTGACCATGTTCATTCAACAATTATTTATGAATATTGTAGGAGTGAAATGGATTACTGTTCTCTGCAGTGACAGGAAATACAGTGGTGTTGCTGCCACCACCCACTGTTGTCCCACTGTGCCATACAGAGGTAACAGTAAAACTAATAGTCATACGCCAGTATGTATGCCATGTGGTTGCTGAATATTGATCAAATATGCCATTTACTTTCTCAAGTGGAGGTCCTAGATGATCAGGAAACTGATCACGATCAGTGTCTGCCTGCTCAGAGAGCATTTTTTGTTTTTTTTACCACTTGCAACACAGATGGTGAGAGTGTGTGAACGTGTGGCTGTGATTTAAGTGTCTGTAATGACTTGCTAATGGTGGTGGTCTGAACATGAGACACAAATCCTCAAATATGACTCAATTGATTAAATTGCTATTGGTGTTAAACTGAGCAGGAAGAGGAACTTCTTCCTCCCCCTGAGCCTAGGGTCTCCACTTTAAGGCCAAGACAAAGACACAAGGTATAAGCAATGAACCTTGAAACACAGTAGTCAAATGGACACCTTCAACTTTCTCCAAGTGTGCCTTGCAAAGAGACGATGTTCTTTATTTGTTTCAGGTTGGAGCAGACAATGTGAGGGCCCTGTATAAAAGAACCCTGGAGCTTGATATAGAGTATAAGAGGCTTTTAATTAAAAAAACAAGGCTGGCTTTTCTGTGTTCCTAGGGAAGGGAGAACACATGATTATGTATTTGTTATACTTTTTTCTACGTTTTGATCTTTTTATACCTTTTTGTTGTACATTTTTTGTCTTTTGTGGGGGTTTTCACCATTTCTTTCTTTCAATGTCCTATTTATTCTTTTTTTTAAATGCTATAAAAGTGAATGAAACATCCAAATTCAATGAAAGTAGTGAAATTTTCATTTATTTAACTTGTGAAGAGCATTGTATGGTACCATACACATTGTTCTTTTTGGTTTGAAATGTTTTGGTTGAAAGAAACACACTTTTCTGATATGGAAATGATTAGAAAATGGCTCAAAGCAACCCAAGGACAACAGAATGGGTTAAGGGGAGACACCCCAGTGAATAGGGAACATATCAACATGAAACCTCTCCAGTTGATAACTAATATTAGGTAAAATATTGTTTTCATTACTAGTTTCCTGTAAATGTATGTTTAAATGAGCAAATGATGCATTAAGTTGTAAAATATGATATAATTTGCATACATTTCCAGAACGGAAATCAGAACATTGCATGAAGACAGAATGAAAATCCTTGTTTCATTTTGTGAACATAGAGTCCAACGTTTTTACAAAGGGCACTTTGGATATCTATTTTTCATCACTCCATTAATCAGAATATGGTGGCAACAGCCATTAAAGAAAATAATTTGCAAATTGCGCGGCAGACCGTGTTCTTGCTGAGGTTCTCCGAATCACCCACACTATAAAAGTAGGCTACCCGTAGCGAAATAACGAAACGCTATGCATGTGGGACTGTGAGCGCACGGCTTCGATGTGTCGCATTGGCAACATACGGCTCAAGAAGCTGGCAAAGATACGCCAGCTCTGCTGAGAATCTATATCTTTCATAAAGATACTCATGAGGGAATGCGAAAGGGTTTTGTCGGTCTCTAAATGTTCTGTCTCTTCTGAGCGCGCCTCTCACTATCCGCGCAGCAAGCTCCACAGGATCTTCTATGAAAGGTGACGGCATTATCCTCAAGAATGAGTTAGTGGGCGGGGCTTTTATACCGGTTGATCTCTGATCTCCAACTTAACCTGCTCCCGACCAGGTTAGGCGGTCAGCATGTGTTACCATGGCGATCTACCCCGGTAACAATTGATCCACCGTCGTAGTACAGAAAACCCTGGGTTGAACCTGAAGTTACCTCGCTAACGCCAAATCTTGATTCGTAGTACAGGCCCCAGGTCTTCCCAAACCTGTTCCTACAGTCCTGTAGGTTTTCATTCCAATTCTAATCCAACACACTTGAATGTAATACTTATCTGGTTGACAAGGTAATTCCTATTTGCTAGAACAGGGATTGGAGCGAAAATATACAAGAGGGTAGATCCCCAGGAGCAGGTTTGGCCAGCACTGCATTTGATTGTCTACTTGCATAACTGGCTCTTAACCAGGAACTACAAAGTATGTGATACATCTGTGTTTTCATAAAAGTGGCATAGCTATACAGTAATTTATGAAAATGTTAGGGGATTTGCTTATTATCAGAGGTTTCTGAACCATTATTTACATTTACCGCTTCAAGTGAAAGTGGACATATTGTAGCAATATGTTAAAGTTTTACTACATAATCCTGCCTTAATCTCTTCTCTTCATCTGTGCTTTAGGTTAGACTTTTACTGGGTTCCTTTTTTGACTCTGCAAGACCATTTAGAAGCTTTTTATTCTGTAAAATTGATTTACAAACCCCCCCAAAAAACATAAAACATTATTACTTACCAGCAAGAACGGGCAGAAGAAAAATGGAGAGCGTGAAAGACTCAACCCTGGCAACCCTCGGCTAACTACAACCTAAACACGGAAGTGATTCCCATTTCCTGTTTTCCATTTAACCCTGTAAGACCCAAACATAAAAATAATGTCTAAAAACATTTTTTTTTTGTCAGATGATGTTGTAAGAGTCTTCTGATGAAAATAAAGAAGGATTAATTCAAAAAATATGTTTTTGTACGTTTTTAGGGAAACGTAATAATGCAACGTTGGGCCTAGTTGGGAGCAGAATTTCAGCATTTGCTCTCAAACTGTCAGAACAAATACACAAAACAACTAATGGTTAATTTGGAGTGTGGATTGCTTACATAGCACTATAACAGTACATTTAATTAATAATAATCACCCAACAGTCATATTTTGATGAATCAGAATTTATGGGAAAAAAAACAACTGGATAAATATTATAAAACAGAATGAAAACTTCAAAGACCACGGGTCCATTGTTGACGTGCAATGGTAGTCCCAAAAGCAGTTCCTTTCCTCTGAAAAGCAGAGACGGATATTGCACTTTCTGCAGAGCGTATTAGAATATCCTTTTATGCAGTGTCTGCAGCGTCCACTTGTCCTCTCAAAGTTTGACTACTGCAACTCGCTGCTCGCCGGTCTCCCAGCATGCGCAACCCGCCCTCTCCAGAGGATTCAGAACGCGGCGGCCCGTCTGGTCTTCAATCTACCCAGACGCTCACATGTTACCCCGCTCCTCATCTCCCTCCACTGGCTTCCCATCACGGCCCGTATCAGATTCAAGACTCTGGTACTGACCTTCAGAGCGGTGAACGGGACTGCACCCGACTACATCAAGTCTCTCCTCCAGCCTTACACCCCCACCTGCCACCTATGGTCTTCTTCTGACAACCGTCTGGTGGTCCCACCGCTCAAGAGCGCCCGGTCCCAACACAAGCTCTTCTCCTGTCTGGCCCCCCAATGGTGGAATCAACTCCCCACCTCCATCAGGGACACTGACTGTCTCCCCACCTTCAAGAAAAGGCTCAAGACGCACTTGTTCTGGGAGTACAACGGCACTTAGGAATGCTTGGCTGGACCTGATGTTAGTTTGCTCCAGGATCACAATGACTCGAATTGGGAGACTTGTTGCTCTTGTTGGTTAGTTGTAACGGTTTCAAATTCTTGTACTCGCTGTGAAATATTTTACTGTTGATTATTTTTTCTACAGTTGCACTCTTGTGGGGAGTTTCATGTTGTTCAATTGTAACTTGTTTAACTGCATGCTCTTATGGTTCTTCCCTTTGGCACTTATTTGGTTTTCCACCATGTATGTTTCATGTTTTGGCTGCTCGCAATGTTTGGGGCTAGCTCGTTGTTATGATCAGTGACCTATGCTCTTTTGTAAAGCTCTCTCTTGGAAGTCGCTTTGGATAAAAGCGTCTGCTAAATGCATAAATGTAAATGTCCTCTCGTTGTCTTCACCGGAAATGTGCGATGCACATCCGTTGGTGGTTCACATGCCCTCTTGGCTGGGACCCCATTTGGTGGACCCCATTACCTGAGGATGGTCTCTTCTGAGCAGTCACAGGTCTCTGAGGTGTCATAGTTATCGATGTCAAAGGGCTCCCACTGGCTGAAGATGGCCACCCTCTCCTTGGTGTGTTGACAGCTGTGTTTGTCAGGATGAGAGAGGAAGCTAGTTGCGCCTGAAACAGTCTCCTGTTCAACATCTTTTTCTTGGGAATATTGAGAGCCTTGCAGTCCCGTTTGTAGAGGAGACAGGCGTTGATCACAGCAATGATAATAATGTGCCAGAAGATGTAACTATCAGCGGCGCAATTTCATGAGGAACTTGGATTTGGCTCCAAATGAGTCCAGTAAATCCACACCGCCCATGTATTTGTTGTATGCACCCACAATATGAGGTCTCTCAACTTCAATGTAAGATTTGGTGGCTTTGTTCCAGCGTTGGATCTTTTGCACAGGATCAATGCCAGCAAAGGATGACACAAGTGTGACTGCCCTGTTGTCATATCACTTGACAGCGCATATGTTGTGGTTTGGTTGGCTTGTGTTGGTTTGCTCGATGTCCTTACCATCATCATCATTAGTTGGACAATCAGTGGGTCTCTGATTTTCTTTTTCCACTTCCTCAACATTTTCAACCACCTGCTCATCACTCGAATCACTGGTGTCTGACTCCATGTCAAAATCACTTTCTCCATTTTGGATAGCATCAATGACATCATGTATACTGAAGTAAACTCTCCATGCTGGTGCCATTCTGAAATGGAAATAATAGTTAGAGTATGTTCAAGTATACCTAATTCCAATGCAAATGAATCTTATTCATGCAATACATTCCACTGAAGGCACACAATACTGTCTGGCTAGCCTAATGTGCTCTCTACTTAACATTCTAAAAGGAAGATACAACCCCCCAGACCTCTTACATCCCCATATTTCAGAACATTCACACCTGTCCCTGAACAATGCACCATACATGCAACCCCCAAATTCCAAAACATTTACACTTGTCCCGAAACAACCATCCTCCAAAGCATTCCACAAACAGTATCTGCCAAGATTTAAAAAAACAGTTGACTATATTTCACTTCTAACATAGAAATAACATTGATTTAGAAATCTTCAAACCTGGTCTAAACTGAAAATTATAACAAATAACCCATTTGTAAAGTGTGAATCATCAAATACATTATATTTCTGTAAGTATCCTGTATCTGAACATTCGAGAAGTGTAATGTCTCAATGTAGAGTGCAAGGTGCAATTGCTATTTTAGCTACCATTTTGACCCAACGTTGTAAAATTACAACAAAGACAAAACAATCTGAAAATCAAATGTGATGCATGAATTCCACAATAACTTAGTATTTACATGAACTACATATTCTAACAATCACCCCCAAAAATGTTTCATGGAATTTACTTACTTTAATGTTGATATATCCAGTCCAATGAAACAAGGAGATTTGCTTCCAGGAAAGTTGGCTGGTGGAATGAGTTCATGGCCTTATAGCCAGATCTATATACACATTTAGTATCCAATGGCATTGCAAGGCAATACAATAAGACCCAATGGCTACGAAAATGTGGTCTTTCAAAAAAATTGGTTACAGGGTTAAAGTGGCCACTCACATTTACAATCTACTGAAGTAAACCTCTATGAAGTTCAACAGTCATTTAAGCAATCAAAGGGCACAGTTATGTAATTCATTCCATTCTATGGAATTTTATCCAAAATAAACAAAAGCAGTAAACCAATGACTCAGGGTACTGAACGTTGTCTAAACCCAGTGGTGGGCCGTGCATTTCACGCCTAGGCCTTCAGTGACGTCATACTTAGTCCTACCTAAATTAATACACCTCATTTTAGGTGTGTTTGACTTCATGCAGCGCCGGCGGCGGAAGCAGGCAATTATGGGGACAGTGGCGGAACCAGAGTTTTATATATGGGGTGGCCAGGGCTACTACAGGGGGTCCACAGACCAAGACTGAAAATGTGTGTGTAACCTTAGCCTGGCATCTAAGCAGTGTAAATTATTCATATGATTGCTGATGAGAAATATAAATTCTAATTCACTTAAGCCTGAGTTCTTCAGTGTGGCCTAGTATGGTCCACTAGGGTTACTTTAATCAAATTCTACATTTACTATGAATAGACTGTGTCTCTACATCTGAATTGCAACTCATTTCTTTCTTACACACACTGTACTGTACTCACAAACTGGAGAGACTTTGGTCACTCTGTTTTCATGAATATATAATCTGGGTCTAACCAGGTTAGAGGTTAGATCCTTTGATGAATCTTTTACATTAAAACACAGCTGTTAGTGTATACTCACACAAAAAATTCCACAGCCATCAAAACAAGAACACTCATGAATCAATAACCAACATCTTAAAGTGAGGCTTAATCGGAAAAAAACTTTTGTGTAGGCTTACATGTGTGGCCTACAAACACAAGCTAAACTTGGCATGTGACTGACTGCCTAGTATGCTCTGACCTGGTGCCTGTAGCCTCGGGGAGGGAGCTGCTCTGAGGTCTTGGGGTGGTGCAAGGACTGGGGTCTATTTCCACCTGATCCTGTTTGCTCAGCTTTTTGAAGAAGTCACCCCTTCTTTTAATGTTTGAAGTAGTGCTGTCAGTTAAACGCATTATTAACGGAGTTTACGCAAACCCATTTTAACAGCGTTAATTTCATTATCGCGAGATTAACGTTCTTTTTGGCCTAGCAAACTTTGTAGTTTTTTTCACATGCTGTTGCAACGACTACTGACGTTAGAAAAACTACCACACCGGATCTAGCTAGACCGGAAACAAAACAACAGGCACGCCGCACACACTCTACACGTTAACCTACTACCAGAGCCTATTAACATACATTAATAGGGAGTAGCAAGGCTCTCCTTAAGCCCCATTGGACCGAATTTGGCTGCAGTTCCACCAGAGTTCCACTGGGGGTGATCGCGAGCGAGTGCATGTTGAATGGGAGTCTATGGAGCTAAACGGCTAAATTTGTCTCTTTCGCCTGATTGTCGTTGAGAAATCTCCGATTTTATTGTAGTTTTTGCATGTTCAACATGGATTATAGGTCGAAAGTTGAATGAACGAGTACTTATGTCCTTTTGATTTCTTACAGGGTGAGTCGTTGTTGCCCATAACATGCTAGCATTCTGCTAATGAATGCTGATTGGTTAGTGAAGGACTGATACGACCAGAGCTCCCGCTTGATGGCATCCGAAGCGGAATCAGAATGTCAGAGCATTAGCAACATTAGCAACAACATTAGCAAGCCAAAACTCTTTCTAGCATGTGTATTGACAGGGAGAGCCTAACCTGTCAGTTGTGTTGTCGATGCCTTGAGAGAAAAAAGGAAGTGACCAGAGCTTGCCGTAAAGCAGTAGTAAAGCTATGTTCGTCGTACGATGTGTATGACGTCAATGACATTTTCAAAGGCTTTTTAGAACAGAAAGGCGACTTTAAAAAAAATCTAACAGCCAGCAGTGTGTATTTTTTTGCCTCCCCTTTCGAATTCAGAATTCAAATGACTAGACAAAAAATTATATCCTGAGAAAAGTGGATTTTGAGGGGTACAGCTCCATAGACCTCCATTCATTCTGCACTCGCTCATTAGCGCCCTCACATGGAACTGCAACCAGTTCAGAACCCGGAAGTTTCCCAAGAGTGGCAGTTCTCCCTATAGAGCTCCGGACGTCACGTGACTTTACTGTTTATGTCGCCATTTTGGCAGGAAAGTAGTGGCAAAAATGAACGGCGCCAGCAGGCATTTCAACTTGTCCGAGTTCACTGCGCACTTTAATTCAAAAGACATAGGCAACTATAAAGCAAAACTTGATCGATTAAACATTAGTGATTCATATAATGCTCCCGGAGTTATTTTTACGACCTTTACGGCTTGGCATTTAAGCGACGGACACAATCAAATACTAAGGGAAAGATATAGACTGGCAGTTTATGAATTAACTTGTCCCTTTTAAGCACGAATTGTGGTTATTTTGTTACTTATGAGGTAACGGAGTTGAGGAAATTATTGTATGCGCGTCCCATGATCGAGCGCCGGAGGGCGAGGATAGTTTGGCTTGAAAAAGGCCATATTTGTAGTTCACTACCACATGATATTGTAGTTCTTTTATTCTTCAATATTGTGACCGTTTTACAGTGCTATGAGATTGTGCGACTGTTTTATAGTGCCATGTGATTTTGTGACTATATTCTAAAGTGTTGTGTGATTCTTGCTGCAGTAAATCATAAGAGTTGGCTACATAGCCTACCGTTATGAGATTTGTTACAGATACTTTGTATTCAGATACATTGTAATTCAGTATGAGTAATCTAGCTTCCAGTACAGGAGCGATAGAGACGTTGTTAGTCCAGCCCGATATATGATTTGATTTACATGGAATTCAAGCAGTGTCAAGCATTGAGAGATGGCATGCGTGGATTAATCATGACCCGAGACATTGTTTTCCGCTGGAGTGAACGTTTGATGTAAAATAAAATATATATAGGAGAATTTAAAAGCGGTTTTGAAAGACAAGGAAACAAGTCGGACGTGTAAACAATTTGTCAGCTGGCCAATGTTTATGATATGGTTAACTGAAGCTACGAGACAACGTGGCATTGTCTATCTTGAGAAAATACAATCAGATCAAGCTAAAACTGATTCTGATAGAGAAGCAAGAAATGACCCGGAGCATCTTGAGACAGAGAAAAGATGATCAGACTGAACAAAGTCATAAAGTGAGGGAACTCAAGACATTGCTCGAACATGTTAACATGAAGTTGCTTGAACAGACTAACAGTGCCAAAACTAATTGTGAGAAGTCAGTAGTTGTGAAACAGGCTGAAGGTAGCGCTAATTTTCAAGGGAAACAAGAGAGTCTACCAAAGATTTGTAGCCTATTTACCTACGATGAAGATGATGTTGTTGCTATAGCTGTGGCTATGCAGAGGAGAGCCAGAGACAGAGAAAATGCATTATTAGGGGAAGCAGCGGATCAGGTGCAGCCAGAACAGAACCTACAAGAGAAGGTTTATATCACAGCAAAACATGATGGGTGAAGTTAATCAGGAAGGCCTGTCAGTTGAACCCCCAGGTATCAATGAACCCTATGTGTGCATATCCAGGTCATGATGTATGACAGCCTATGTACCTTTATCGCCCATGGTCAGTGACTGAGCTGAGGGAGCTAGGAAAGGGATTTCCTGACATGAGAGGACTCAGCAACATTTATAAGAGATTTTCAAATAGTTATCAATGCCAACATACCTACCTTTATTGATTTGAATCAAGGCTTAGAGGGTGAACTCCAGACCGGTATGTTGAGAAAACTTAAAGCATAGATTTCTGATGGTGTTTAATGGCAGTAATACTGGAGGGGTGTTGCTTGATTGGAGCAAAGTGTATGATTGGAAACAGAAAAGATGAGGATCCTACAGATGATCTGGAAAGACTTACTAGGATTTTTTTGTTGGAAAAAAAAACTTTCTGGTTTTACAGCAGCTGCATCCCCATGCCACTTTATCATGTGTTCATATGTTGATTGCTTCCTGAACTCCAGGTAGAAGTTAAGAAACAGGTTCTAAATTGGGAGAACAAAAACTGTTGATATGATTATGGATTATGTCAAACATAATTGTACATTGATGCAGGAGAATGCAGGAAAGAAAGTTGAGAAATTAATGACATTGCAAATGAATGTCTTACGGAGAATAATAATAATATGTACGTACATTTAAAAAAATAAAATAAAAAAAATAGGTTCATTGAGGTTAGAGTCCTCTAAAAAATAGGGTTAGAATCCCTGAGGTTAGAGTCCTCTAAAGTAAAGAAAGAAATAGGTTCAAATCCTTGAGGTTAGAGTCCTCTAAAAATAATAATAATCAAGAATACGGGAGGCAGAGAGCTTCTCTTTTTCAAGTAAGACCCAGAGCTACTAGGTTAGCCAGTTCAACAGTATACAGTACCCAAATCAATGAGATGATAGTGGTAGTTTTTGGGGTTCCTGTGGACACAACTGTCAGTTAGCTCTTATGGGTGGATAAATGGATCTTTGAAAGATGAACATGTATTTCTTTCAGTAAGTAACAAGTAAATCTGTTGGAAAGGAATTTGTTGTGCAAACTGAACCGAAATAAAATGCACTACTGACCTTTTCTTATCTATTCCTTAAGATAAAGAACACTTGGTCTAGCAATCCCATACACATCCCCCAGCAGTGGAATGCAGAGATTTTAGCGACCGCAGATGTGGCCTTGCTAGAAGCTGGGCCTGAGCTACTGTGGTCCACACACGCTTATCATATTGGGTGCATTAAGAATGCTACCCCAGTGTTATCATTGTTTGTAGTACGACTCTTGAGAACCGTACCTCAGTATGCTAGTAATAGAGAAGTAGGGAAAGGTATTGTCCCAGTTATTGATGCTTTGTTGAAACAAGGAGTCATAGGTAGACTTAAGGTCAATTTGATCCTTTAAGGCTAATAAAATACTTGGAAGTTTATTATGGGTTTATAAGCAGGTAATGCCTGTGTTATAAATCCTGTTGTGCCGAACCCTGTTACGATACTTAGCAAGTAACCCTGTTACTTTCTAGCTCTGTGAATGACTATTGTTTGCTTTCTTTTCTGTTCCCATTGCAGAAGAGAGCCAGTATCTGTTTGCATTCACGTTTTGCCAGGTCCACTATACATTTCAGTTCTACCACAGGGGTACACCAAATCACCTACGTTGTTTAGTCAAGCATTACGAGAGGACTTCCAGGATGTCACCTTAGCAGCCGGCTCTACTCTGGTGCAGTATATTAATGACCTTTTTTTATATGTTCTAAGAATCTTGCCTCCTGCCAACAGGACACTATTGCTGTGCTACAGGCACTGGCTGAGAAGGGCCACAAGGCCTCAAAGGCAAAACTGCAGTTATGGTCTTAGGAGGTCAAGTATCTGGGCCATACACTCAAAGGTACAGAGCATCTATTGACGCCTGATAGAGTGGAGGCCATCCGATGGATACCGAAGCCTAGAACACCAAAACAACTCAAGTCTTTTTCTAGGTTCAGCCGGGTATTGTCGTTAGTAGATCCTTGATTATGCTGTGTTGGCTAGACCTCTCCTTGATTTAAGGAAGGAGACTGATACTCATTTGTTGTGGAAAACTGAAGCTGATAAATCATTTGTATCTCTCAAGCAGGCCTGGGCCCAGGCGCCAGCTCTCGGTCTGCCAGACTACACCAGGGTGTACTGACCCAGGAGCATGGTAATCTTAGGAGGCCTATCGCCTATGTGAGTTCTTCTTTAGATACTGTGGCAGCAGGTTTCCCCCCGTGCTTACGAGCAGTCTGTGCTGCGGCAACATGTGTGGAAGCAACTTCAGATATACTGCTGGGGTCGCCCTTGGCAGTGATGGTTCCTCATGCAGTAAGTGCTTTTCTGTTACGCACCAAAACTCAACACCTGTCAGCCACTAGAGCTACAAAGTATGAACTGGAATTGTTGACTCAAAGTAACATTACAATCCATAGATGCTCCCCATTGAATCCAGCTTCATTGTTGCCCACCCCTGATGATGGTGAACCACATGACTGTGAGATGGTTGTCGATAAAGTGCTAACACCCAGACCTGATATGTTTGACAAACCTATGGATAATGCTGAACTTGTGTTGTACGTAGATGGATCTTTATCCCGAGCATGGGATGGCTCTCTAAACTCCGGATATGCGGTCTGCACGGACAGTGAGACATTCAAATCTGGTAAACTGTCTCCACAATGCACTGCACAGCAGGCATAGTTTTGCTTTGACAAGGGCATGTTGTTTGTCAGAAGGCAAGGTCGTAAATATTCACACTGACTCAAGGTATTGATTTGGAGTTACTTACGATTTTGGTGCCATATGGCGAGAAAGAGGTTTCATTAACTCCTCAGGTGGAGCAATCAAGAATGGAAAGATGATTGATAATTTGTTGTCTGCAATACTACTACAGAGAAAGCTAGCTATTGTTACTAAGTGTGAGGCTCATACTAACAATACAGATGATGTTTCAAGAGGAAATGCTAGAGCTGATTTAGCAGCAAAGGCTGCGGCCAACTCCTCTGATGTGTCCCAGGTCTCTATTTGTTTGTGTCTCAGCAACTGGAAACACGCACTCCCTCTCTTCATGTTGTGGCGGACCTTCGAGCCGCTGCTGATAACACTGAGAGGGATGATTGGTTATCTGTAGGCTGTGTGAAAGATTCCATGTGCATTGTTCCCTTGGTTGGTTCGCATGGCGCACGGATGTGCCCATACGAGCAAGGGGGGTATGGTTTCAATAGTAAATACAGATTGGTTTGCACCTGGTTTTTCCACAAAGGCTTAGCAACATTGTGCTCAGTGTCATATTTACCAGCAGCATAATCCCGAAAAGGGACCAAAGAGAAGAGACGCAGCCCACCCACCACCAAGTGGTCCTTTTATTAATTTACAAATTGATTTTATGCAGATGAACAAGTGTTGTAATTTTGAGTATGTACTTGTAATTGTTGACATGTTCTCGAAATGGGTAGAAGCCTACCCATGTCGGAAAGTTGATGCTACCACGATAGCCAAGATTCTTATTATTAGAGATGTGATCTGTAGATATGGGATCCTCACAAGACTGTCCAGTGATAGAGGTTCACATTTCACGGGTCAAATTGTTCAGGAACTTTGTAAAGCGCTCCAGATCAACCAGCATTTTCACTGACCCTACCACCCACAGTCTGCAGGGGCAGTGGAGAGGCAAAATGGAACTTTGAAAAACAAACTAGCCAAGATATGTGAAGAGAATGGCCTAAAATGGCCTGATGCACTCCCACTAGCTCATATGGCCATGAGCCCAGAGGAGGAATGGACTTTCCCCACACAAAATAGTTTTAGGGAGACCAATGAAATTGCCTGTCTCTCCCCCACTATCATTGAAACAGATGGATATCCACCAGATGGATGATACAATGTTAAACTTTTGTTTTGCCCTAACTAGAGCAACCAGGGTTGTGCATTCACAGGTGAAAGCTGCCCGCTGGGGAGCCATGTCATCCCTATCAACCGGGAGACTATGTGAAAGTGCACAAACGGAGGACTGCCCTCTCACCAAGATGGACCGGTCCATACCTGGTTTCTCTTGGTGACTCACACAGCTGTAAAAGTGGAAGGTCGTCCGACATGGATTCATGCAACGGAGTGCAAAATGGCCCCTCCACTGAACAACACGGTGGAGGGTCCCAACGGAGAGCCAGGGGCCGGTGGAGGAGCAGGTGCACCTCCAAATGGTGCCTGCTCCAACTTGTCATTTGTCACATCCCCACTGGGTTACTCCTCCAGGAGTTCACCAAGGGGGGTGGAGACCCGTTTTCAGCGGCTGATCCGGGAGCAGGTTCCAGTCCAGCGGACCGATTTGAGCCAAAACCAGGATCCCGCCATCCAGCACTCCAATCCAGGGGCGCTGAGAAGGAGGTCCCAAAGAGCACCCACCCGGAGGTGTTGAAGACGTCGAAAGGTGAGTCACATAAGGAGAAAGCCAGAGAGGGGCTGCTGTTGCTACCATGCCTCTCTTCCCCATGTGTGATTCATGAAGCAGATGACAGCACCCAGACGGGAAACCAGAGAGAGGAGCCTGGAGAGGGGAAGACACTTTCAGTCTTCCTCCGGCCTCTACATGAAGCAGATGACAGCACCCAGAATGGGGACGAGAGGATACTGTGGTGGAGGCCCTCGGTTGTTTCAAGGAAACCGAGGCCGCTGCCGGAGCTACGATGAGAGATGAGATCCAGCCATACTGACGCACACACCTGACAGACATTTACTGATACTGGACGCATGAGTCCACAGACATCGCATACATGAGCCACACCGAGAGTCACTATTGCACGCTCCCAATTATACTGATGTGAACATTGAGATTCATTATAAAGCACACATGAAGAACAATCTGTACAACAACACCTTACCGTGGGCGAAAAAAAAAATGACTGGACGGTGGACGCAGCATTAGAGGGGACAGACCTTGCAGGGTTTGTGGTTAGAGTCCCAAGCATTCTGGAGGTTATCCAGGGGTCTGTCCCTCTGTCAATGGCTGATATGTGTAAGGTCAAGAAGTGGCCTTGTGTAGGGTTGGATGTTACAAATGTGACTGTTCTGTCGAATGAGTCAGTCATCTTTTGAATATGCCCCACCTGCATTGTTTTGTGTATGGCATAGTGGTACAGTGAGAGTGAAAAAATACATGCAAGGATACGGTTTCTATGTATGCTCACACTCTACTGGATGATTTGTAAGTTCAATTGTATTTGAGTTCAATGTTACTTGTCCTGTATACCATTTGGGCGGGTGACATAAATTCCTGATGTTGCTGACTATGCTATTCCTACACTTTTAGCATACTACAGAAGATGTAGTATATGGTTTATTAAATGTTTAAATAATTATGGGAAGGTATTTGGGAAAATACATGTAACCACACTGTGGTATGTATGCTAACAGCCTGTTGCATGATTTGCCTGTTGCAGATGGACCTGTAAGTAAAAGGGCATCACCATTTTGGGTTCCTCGTGCAGCTAACAATGGCACCATGTGGGTATGTGGTAAGAGTCCTTATTATTTCCTGCCGGCCAACTGGTCAGGAACGTGTTACCTTGGGTTTATTGTAGGAGCCCTCAGACCTGTAGATGGGTTGCCCCTGCACCCCTTTCCCAAACATTGGTGGCACCGCCACAAGAGAAGTATTATTAATGCAGATGCTAAGAAGCTGGGATCACATCACGTGGATTCAATAGTACACAGTCACTTTTCACGTTTTTCAGCTGCCATTCTCCCTGTGTATGGTGTTATCACTGCCTTTAGAGATATTAGGAGCTTAGCAGTAGGGTTGGAGTCCATTGGTAATGAGACAGCCGATGCCTTAACTGCGGTTGCTTCTGAGATGAAGGCCATGAGGCAGGTAGTGCTACAGAACCGTATGGCACTGGATTATCTGTTGTCAGCTCAGGGAGGTAGCTGTGCTGTGATAGGTCATGACTGTTGTACTTTTATCCATGATGAATCTGCTAATATCACAAGTATGGCTGCTCACATTAAAACATAATGTCAGCTTTGGGGGAACCTGAAGCTAGGAATTGTGCTGACTGACCTCCTCTGTTCGGGGTTTCTTTTTCGACTATCATTCAAATAGGAATCACTGGATTGGGCATGTTAATCGTTGTTGTGCTGATTGTGTTTTGCGCTTGGAAGATGTGTACTACCTGCTGTGTACAGTAGGCTCTCGTAAGGCTGCCAGTAAGATTATGGTAGCCCAAATCAAGCCACAGACAAAAGCAAGCAAGACTGATGATAACTTTATTGCCCTGGGAATGATTGAAATGTCTGATATGTAATCTCAAGTACCAAGTGACTATTTTGCCAATGTAATAAAGATGGCCATTTGCCTCCTTCTATTTTCCAACTGATATACAATGCTGTATGCAATGTGAATAGATCTGTCCTTGACCACAGATCAGTTAACAATAATTAAAGATGGTTAATTTATTACTTTTTATACTGTTTGAAATACTCTGAATTTAATGAACAGTGTTTGACCTATACCCTGATGTGTTGAGCTCACGAGAGCATGACCAGTGGGTATGTCCAGCAGAGAAATATGCCTATGTTTCTAGAACTATTGATAAACTGTCATTATGCTGTTTGCTTAAGAAGTGAATAGCTAGAAACTGGTTCTTTTTTGGGGTCTTAGGAAATGCCTGTGTTACTAGGATGAATCAGAGGTCACAATATCGCCAAAGTGTATAATGCCATGCAACTTTGAACAAGGAAAATAGAAGGAGCGTTAAGGTCATTTCTGGGAGCCCTATCTTGAGAACTAAGCAAAAAGCTATTCACTTCATTGACTTTGTACCTTTTCACCTGTGATTTGGTACTACCTAATATTTCTTCAAATCCTATAATCATGTATGCTGTGCTGAGTAGTTACAGATACTGTATTGTTTGATTGTTAAGGTTTTTAAATGGTATGAAACTTGTGAAATGTAAGGCACTACAGCAGGCCCCAGATAAACAGTTGATGAATGGTTGTTGTGTTGACGTTAAACGTCAAAAGGGGGGGACTGTGGAAGAAATTGCGATTTCCGGTGTATTTACATTATTCACTAATCAATATAACTAGTCATTGGATACTAGTTAGTATGTTCTCATGTAAGCTTGCTATTAATAAGAGTAGATTGTGTCTATGTGTCAGGGTTAATAGATGTTCGTGATCAGGAGAAAGTACTGGGTAAACGTCCTTTGTCATGACTACAAGGAGAGCGCCAACTATGATCTCTCTAGTCTGAGTGGTCATGTGTTGGGAGCTGTGAATCTCTTCCTCTGAGACTGTTGTAACGTCATTACTGCCTGACTGTCACTATCTATGTTTACATTCCTGTGCCCTATAAAAGATGGTCCTCCGGCTTTCAGAGCGGAGAGAGACATGATTGAGACCTAAGCCTGGTGTTGTGTTGTCATTTATTGTCAGAGGTCTGGTTTTCTCTCCCAATCTGCAGATTGATAATACTTATTAAAATCCAGAACTCAACTGAACTTAGTCACTCCGTTTATGAAGAGACGGACAAAACACTTTCTTTATCAAGGCCTACACATCCAATTACCCACATTTGAGTCCAATCTCAATCTTAAACATATCCCCCTTATTATCTTCAGTCAACTACCAGCCTTTAAGTTACTAGATCATGGCTAGCCTCTGAAATACGTATTTCAAACAGGCATTAAACAATAGCAAACAGCTAAAATAGCTATCTGACTGCAGTGTTAATCTTTTGTAACGTTAATAGATTGATAAGGCATCTCATCAAGGAATCTTAGCAGTTAAAGGACAAAAATAGTGTCGCAACCCACACAGAAAGACGTGTGTTAGGCTATATGTTAGGCTGTTGGTTGTTTACCAACAGTGTTCGCGTGGTCCGACATGCCAATCAACCTGCTGTCTGACAATCACGGGAATGCCCGGAATGTTCGGATGCCGGGCAGCCTGGTGGTTGGCGAAGGGGCATGGTGGGGGGTTGGGCAGGGGGGATGGAGCATTCGAAGTTAAGACCAGGTTTAGCGTCTGTTCTTTCTGTTACGTCTGGATTTTACAAGAGATTGGTCACTGTTGTTTTGTGGGCTACCTTTCTTTTATTTAGCGTGGGCTAGGGCCAAACAGCTGTTTGGCTTACTAGTAGCCTGTGTACCGTGTGGTTAATAAACGTCAATTCGGGAACTTCATCTTATACCTGGACGACTGTTCCTTTCTGACCTAGTCAGGTCATCACAATAGATTTCAAATGGCTAAATGATACTGTTGTTGTTTTAAAAGTGTGCTATATAAATGAAAATGAAAAAACAAACAAAATTGAATCAACTGTACAACAACTGCGCTGTTAGCTACTATGGTAGTGCTAAGTGCTAAACAAAAACAGAGACATTTCTCTTATCTGAATATGTTATGGAACCAAATTGCCAATATGCATCTTTTTCTATGGCTCTGCGGCCCAGCAACTCAACTTTTATAACATTTTGTTCAGGTTAACCTCAACCCCAATGCTAAACCTTAAAACGATAGTCTAACTTTAATATGATGCTCTTGTCTTCCGTCGCTGGCGCTGTATCAGACGCTGGCGTAGTGATTTGTGACTGACTGGTGAACTGTGGAAATATCCTCGATTGAAAAAATGCGCTGGAAGGTGTCAAAAGAAACACTTCTTTTATCAAGATAAATTAAATGTCAATCAGCATCCAAATGCCAGGGATAGCGAATGACATTTGGGGTGGCACCTGGGGTGGCCAGTTCGATATCAGGGGGGTCCAGAGCCACCCGGCCACCCCTTTGGCTCAGCGACTGTATGGGGAGCGGAAAGAGACATGGAGAACCTGCCTAACGCCTGGGACACAGTGGCTGCAAAGCGCCTGGACGTGCACGGACGCGTCACGATCGGCTACGAATGGCTCAAGGCTGTTCACCCCAGCTGCGCATTTCTCCGCCCTGGTCACCAAGCCTTTCAGCTACTCTGAGCTTTCCTTTTTCACTGACATGGTACATAAACATGGCATAGGCTATATTTAGGAAACATGTTGTTCCAACAGCCGCCCCAACAGCATCCCAACATTGTCCCTTCTCTACGTTGTCCTTGTAAAATTGGTGCTGGGGGTAATACAAGTCCCTATGCTTTTCAACTTCGAGAAATTATTTAATGTCGTCCATCTCCTTGAATTTCTCGCTGATTTTCAAAATCGACTTGGGGGTTCTCTCTCGGTAGACTATGTCTGCACGTGTGTGTGTTGTGTGCAACGCGTGACAACTCGTTTCTCTCAAACAAACAACAACTACGGGCATGCTGGCTCAACAGATCAATCCGTTTATATTCATTCGTTGTTATCATGGTAACCACATGGAATGGCCGTTCGTTACCAACATTGTGTAGTTAGGTTTTATATAGAGTGAATATTACGTAGGCCTCCAAAGTAAAATTAAAAAAAGAAATATAAAGTCTACAACTTTACAAATGTTCACCGTAGTCTACAATTAATGTAGTAAAATCTTAATAACATGTTTTTTAATTCAAATATCAACTAATACGGTGTATTTTCTCATCCTGCAGCCGCTTTCGCAATCGTCTCGCAAAACAATCCGACCAGCTGCCGAAACGATCGCAGCAGATCGCAGCTAATCGCAGGAAGTGTGTCCCAGGCGTAAGGAGACTGTCGTGTGACATCTACTTCTGGATAAGTAGCCTACGCTGTTGCATCTACTTGTGGATAAGTATGTCGTCGCCATATTTTAAAGTACATTTTACAGTAAATTTATAGTTAAAACGTTTTTGCCAGTTCGTAATTTTAGAGCTTTGAACATGTAGCAAAGACAATGTCAGAAGATAACTTGCCTTCTCAATGTGTCATTCACTTCCGTGTTGTTAGTCGTGATTCATTCGAACATTGTTTATCCCTTCAATCTCTCAGCAAAATATAGGCTAAAGGATGCCACACACGTTGCGTATCAGACAGAAGTTGTTCTATAAATGCGTATCCCGACTTTAAAAACATTTTATAGTCGGTGGACTGATCGCGTTGTTGTACCCATTCAAAGGAATAAACACACAGGAACATCATAACTTTCAATGGTCTAGCAAGTTATCCTGGCAAAACATGTAGCCTAATGTTCTTCATTTATTGTCAGGACACGGTCCAAGTTATGGAATGCTGTGTTTGTCAAAATTAAATAAATAAATAGCTACGTAAATAAATAAATATATAAATACATAAATAAATAAATATGGCTATGAAATAAACCCTGAAATTAAAAAAAAGATGGCAATAAATATATAAATATAGCACCATATAATTATATAGCTGAATCCATTTACTTATTTCAAAAGGACGTTTTTGTAAAGAAAACATTTATTTATTTAATGGGATTTTATTTCCTAATGCCAAATTGTTGTGTATTCGGTCTATATTGTATAGCCTATTGTTCATTCATTACAATATCAGCACGCCACCGGAGGGCGCTGTAGCCTGTTATGTATGCTGTGTGTAATGCCATTGGACTTGAATGAAGAAGTCAGATAAAGTATGGACGTTGAATATACGGTGCACGTTCCTGCCAAGTTCTTATTTTACAATACTCAACTACAATACTAGTACCAGTGTTTACATCTAGGGATAGAACACACATGTATTTATTTTTTGAGACTTTTATTTCTTAACGTCACATATATTTCCGAACATCACATTTATTTCTGTGCTGTATTTATTTCCAATCCAACATATTAATATTGTTGTCAAAGATTCTATAGCCCGCCCACCCACACATGTTGCGATTGTTTCCCATCCTGTTGTGTTATGTTGCATTGCGTGTTGAGTAAGCGATAAGTAGGCTACCCCATGCCCTTCAAACACAAAAGTGGCTGCAGGAAGCGGCACGAACACAAAGAGCAGAATGAAAGGGTGGCAAAACTGGCAAAATTATCTTCATTTGGATTTGTGGCGAAGTGTGTTCAAGAGGACGCTACGTCTGACCCCCAGCCCAACAGCAATGAGTGTGAAACTCAGCCACCAGGGTAGGCTAATCACATAACGTTTACTGTCTGGTATAGCCTAATTGAATGCATTTAGATATATAAAATGCATCTATAGGCTAAGGCAGCAGCCAGGTTAGATAGGCTATTGTAAACTATGTGCAGGATGTAGTCGGAAAATAGCTAAAGCTAGATAGGCTAAACGTTACGCTAGCATATCTAACGAAAATAAAATCAAACATTCACCATTAAAATTACAGTATTTTTTTTTTGACTATAGCTCAACACTCAATAATTTCACCTGACGATAGGTTGGTTAAGGGGCCCGTCGGTGAGATCTGCACTCAGGCCCGCCCGAGTGCATTGTTACGCCTGCCAGCCTAGCTAGAGTCTAGTTACCACAGAACAAAGTTACGTAATGTGAAGAGACTGAATTTGAAAGTACAAAAAACCCACCAGGAGCACCGACAACGTCGGCAACCCTGCGCCAGGCCTCATTCTTTTTGTTAATGTATTTGTACAAAATACAGAGAGGTATCATACAGGACTGGATATGCAGCCACACAGGCGATTAATTTCTCCTCCATCTTGAAACTGAAAGCTATAAATGTTAACCATGGTTGCTACGTTACGAGAAACAAGAACACTCCGATTGGCCATCGGTAGCGAAAATCGTTCCTCATTTGCATAAAGTTGAGAAAATCTCAACCCGAATCGCGTCGCTACCCACAATGCACCACGCAAGCGATTCGCCTGGCTCCATTGAAAATAAATGGAAAGCATTGCTTTCCAAAGCATCGCTCGCGTCGCTGCAGTGTGAACGTACTGTTCAGAATCAGAATGGGATTTATTTGCCATGAAAGTTTGCACAGACAAGGAATTTGCTTTGGCAGGAAGGTGCATACAATAAACATATACCTAAAATTTAAATATGTGGACTAACTATACTAAGGGTACATAAACTAGCAGTACTAAGTGGGATTAGAATAGAATTAAATATTCAATAAAATAAAATATAAGTTGCCGTAAATTACAATATAAAAATACAAATATTACAAAAAATACAAATGTACAAGATACCATGTTGTAATGCAGTGCAAAAAGCAGTGTGTTTTGAGCAAGAAGTCATTAGAGTCAGTGTGGTCCCTTGGCCTTGTTGAAGAGGCCAACAGCGGAAGGGAAGAAACTGTTTTTGTGGCGTGAGGTATTTGTCCTGATGGACCGCAGCCTTCTGCCGGAGGGGAGTGACTGAAACAGGGAGTGTCCAGGGTGGGAGGAGTCGGCCACAATCTTCCTCGCTCGCCTCAGGGTCCTCAAGGTGTGCAGGTTCTCGAGGGTAGGCAGATTGCAGCCAATCACCTTCTCAGCAGTACGGATGATACGCTGCAGTCTGCTCTTGTCCTTGGCAGTGGCAGCAGCGTACCAGACGGTGATGGAGGAGGTGAGGATGGACTCAATGATGGCTGAGTAGAAGTGCACCATCATTGTCTTTGGCAGGTTGAACTTCTTCAACTGCCGAAGGAAGTACATCCTCTGTTGTGCTTTCTTGATGATGCTTTGGGAGCTGATGTTCAGTTCCCACTTGAGGTCCTGGGAGAGGATAGTGCCCAGGAAGCGGAAGGACTCCACAGTGTTGACTGGGGAGTCACACAGGGTGATGGGGGTGAGTGGGGCTGTGTTCTTCCTGAAGTCCACAACCATCTCCACTGTCTTAAGAGCATTGAGCTCTAAGTTGTTCTGGCTGCACCAGGTCACCAGGTTGGCCGCTTCCTACCTATAATTAGACTCGTCTCCACCAGAGATGAGCCCAATAAGGGTGGTGTCGTCCGCAAACTTCAGGAGTTTGACGGACGGATGACTGGAGGTGCAGCTGTTGGTGTACAGGGAGAAGAGCAGAGGAGAAAGTTTAGAAGTACTTCTCTAGTTAGAGAACCCCGGAAATCTTGGCAGAACACTGAATTAACAGACAAAACAAGACAAAAAAGAGCGCACCTAACGACCGAGGCAGCCATCATCGGCGCCATCTTGGTTGAGTGAGTCTGTTAGTTTGGAAACCAGTAGGGACATAACACCGGTATTGGCCGCGCTTCCCAGATTCGCTAAGAAGCTCTTAGCGCTAAGAGCTTCTTATCTGGGAAACGCGGCCATTGCCATTTAGTGAGACGAGACCTGAAGTGAAGCCAGACCATTCAAGACACAGGGCTCTCAAGTGTCACGCATTGAGCGTGACAGTCACTCATTTCGGTCTTTTGTCACGCACTCCCGCAAAAAAAAAGAGCATATCCTGGAATTGTTCACGTGATTCTGCTACAACGTCTTCCGAAAGTTTCGTTCACCCACAGAGCAAACCACTGGAGCTCGAGCATCACTTTGAGCACAGAGTAAGTCATAATCTCCTGTTTTAATGTTACAACTTATTCACAACTTGTTTGACACAAATAATGACAACTTAAAAATGTTAGAAAATATTTCCCAGATAATTAGCATCAGTTTTTCATGAGTGTCTGTAACTTAACCAACAGTTTTACAGCCTGTTCACTGATAACACCTGCTCAGAACAAGTAGTCTAGCCAGTGGCGATTTTAGACCCTCTAAAAAGGGTCTAAAATCACCTAAAAATCGCCCTTGAGTCTACCCATACACAAAAGAAATATATTTGAAATATATTTTCAGAATAGATTTGAAATATATTTTTGGAATATATGCAAATATTAGAAATTGGCCCAATAAATATATTTTAGTTAAATATATCTAAATATATATATATTTTTGAAAATATATTTTAATTAAATATGTGAATTTATATGTCAATATATTTACTAACAACATATGTTCATATATGTTTTAAAAAGTTAACATTTATTTAAACAGGAGTCAGGTGAGTCAGGTGGCTGAGCGGATAGAGCATCGGGCTAGTAATCTGAAGGTTGTCAGTTCGATTCCCTGCATATGCAATGACGTTGTGTCCCTTGGGCATGGCACTTCGCCCTACTTGCCTCGGGGGGACTGTCCCTGTACTTACTGTAAGTCGCTCTGGATAAGAGCGTCTGCTAAATGACTAAATGTAAATGTAATCACATTTTTTATTTTATTTTTTATTTTAATTTATTTCATTTTAAATCTGAGCTCAGCTATTTTTGAGTTGACAGCTGTCCCCAGTTGTCCCTTGGTGGCCTGTGGACATTTCTTCAACACTGCGTCTGGGGGTAGAAGGATAAACACTTTGTTTAGGTTTAGCTATTAGATGTGATCAGTGTTTCAGCATAGTTAGCAACTGCATTTGTTTCAGTATATCTAATAAACTGGCAACTGAGTGTGTAACTGTGTTAACATCACATTTCACATTGTAACATTATCACCACCTGACTGAATGTTAAGTAAATCAATTGCCATCTCACCAAAAATAACATTGATGGTGTTTGAGTCCAGTGCTTCCCGCTGCAGATCAGTCTCATCCCTTCTGGATTTTCCACCTAAGACAAAGTATAAACAGTACAGAATATTTATGGGATTTAATTAGGGTTGTTTTTGGTGTAGTTATTTGTTTGTCTGTCTGTGTGCAGGATTACGTAACAACTACAGGCCAATTTTCAAGGACCTCAATACTGCACTAAACAGCATATGGCCTTGGTGAAGGTCTAAGCCCAACCCCTCCCCCACCCTTCTTCTTTTGAGATAAATACATTTTATTTTATTAATGCAGCCTATATGAAGCCTATATGAACAAAGGAAACAATACCTTTGAGGTTACTTTGAAGGAGGACATCCACTGGAAACACCCCTAGCAGCAGAGTCCATAGCTGTTGCAGTTGATGCATGGACTGCTGCCTTCCAGGCATTTTTGTTGCATAGTACATGCGTGTTCTTCCCAATTTCAACCTAAGTGGAAATAAACACTAACTCAGTCAAAATTAATAAATCGACCATGTCTGTTGTATAGGGACAGTAATAAAGTTACATTTAAATGTTCCAATCGTCATTTCCGTTAAGTGCACTGATTTGATGTTCGATATGAGACGACACTATTATGTTGAAATCAGGGATGGAAATAAAAAAAATTGTCCACCTGCCACTGTGGCTGGTGGATTTCAAAATCTACCGGCCACTCAATGTTTTTACCAGCCACTTTCTTGTTTTTAACCGACAATGTGTAACTGCATGTGAAAATTAATACTACAAGAGTAGTTTATTTAATCTCAAGTCTCAATGAAACACTGACACTTTCTCTTTCTCTCTTATACATACACAAACCACGAACTGATATACATTTAATTAAATGAGTAGGGCAGATTAAACAACAAACTAACATTCCTCCACCCATCCTCCCCACTCCCAGTACAATTTACTCCTGCTCATCAGAATCAGATTCTGAAGTTTCAGAGGTGCTTTCCTGAGCGTAGTAGCCGTGGTAATGGTGTGACTGCTCTTGGCAGACCAAAAAGGAAAAAAATTGATAATGATGATTGCTTGGCAATGCACAGTGTCTTCCATACATTCGATAGGATCTCTGTGAGATATTACAGGAGAATAGTGGGCACTAGGACAATTAGACGCAACTCGTACACTGTTGTACTTAACGATGACAGTTTGTTTTCAGTGAAAACTTTCCTCATGTTACATACTGAGACTGACAACACTTGTTATGCAATAGGGCAGTACTTCAACAAAACAAAACATAGTTTCTTCAGTAGTCGACCTAATCCTTCCTACTTTATACCTGTGATGAGGTGTCTTGGGCATCTCACAGCTATTCCTGCATCATCAATTAAAGGTAAATGTGTTTTCCTTTCTACACCCCATTTGCCAGTGAATTACATATTAAGATTTGTGAATAGTGTGGAGATGATGTTTTAATGGATTTTGTGTGAGATTACAGCTGTGTTTTACTGTCATATTGTATATAAATATACAAAGAATGTATATAAATGTAAACTAAATGAATATATTGTATATGAAATACTATTATTTGAGTTATTTTTTACAGAATGTAATAGTTATTTAGCAGTGAGTGTATGCAGTGTTAGACACTGAGTTCCATCTATTGTTTAAGTGTACTTCATTGTTGGTCATAAGTCACTGTTATACTTGCATCATAAATATTGTGCATATTTTCAATATTTAAATGACTTCAAGAAAGATGTAAATAAAACACAACAAAAATCATTTTACATTGCACTCATTTAAATGTAAGTACAGTATGTATTATAGCTGTCATAATACAGTAGTGATATATGGTAGCCTACTGTTGTGTATAGTGGAAAATGTAGAGGAATTACTTTGACCAAAATACATTTTCGACCCTTCAAGCTAAACATTTTATGACCATATATTTTGTCATATATTTTACATTACATGTTATAAATGTGAATACATTTCAAATTGATCAATATAAGTGAACAACAATGCAAATACATTTACATGTATTTGGAGGGGGGGGGGGGGGGGGGGGGTCACTCTTGCCTGTCTTTAAAACTTGAAAGCCCTGAAGACATTACCCATACCTTTGGATTTACTGCTTCAAATTTAAGTCAAGTTTCTTAACGCGTTGTCAATATTGGCAATGAAAAGTTGCAACTAACCAAGACGTGTCCAGACCAAGACCCATTCAACACGGTACACAATACCCAAACCCGGATATTATAATTTATGTAATTCTTCAATATTAAATCAAATCACTCCCAGTCGACTCGTTTTAATGACCAGTTAGTGACAAAACGGGTTTGGCTGTTCAGGTCTGTGCCAATACAGCCCAACACTAACTAGCTGAAATGGCCACATTGATGTCGTCCTTTATCATTTTTCCCATTGATAGCTAGGCGGCCACTTAGCCTACAGTTGTCGACTTGAGAACGGTTATAGCTAACATAACACCTAGGAAAACGTAGTGGTGGCAGTGATTGTTAGCTTTGCAGACGAGTTACACGTCGCACGAGCTAAAGCAATAGGTGTGTTCAACTTCATGCAGCCGGCTCTAGCCGGCTGACTTGAAGCAGTGAATTCTGGTTAGACTTTTTGTCTGACTTGAGATTGCGCCGAGGCTAGGTCACTGTGACGTATCCATCAAAGTACCATGAGATCGATTCAAGAACAGCCGGCTGTGTAGCCGAGCGCATTTTCTCAAGAGCAACTGCTCGGGTTCTAATGACGACACAGCTATTTTGACGTGTGTTTTGTATTTATTCTGACACCTTCAGTTTCGCCAACGCTCAAATCCGGACCAAACTGTTTAATTGAATTAAATATTTGTTGAAGGGTTTTAGTCCGCTTTTTCGCTAACGGAAAGAATAAGTTAAATCGAGTTCTGGTTGTATTATCAATCTGCAGATTGGAGAAAGAGTTTAACATAGCCCAATACACAGTGCAGCCACTCCCACCACGCGCATTCCACGCTGTGCGTAGGCAGTGGCGGCTGGGAAGCCCCCGCAGCCCCCGCAAGGCGGGGGGCCCCCACGCCCTACGGGCCCCGCCCTGCATATCAAAAAACAGACTAGGCCTATATAAAAAAAAATATATAAAAAAAACCAAGGAAAACACTTTGAGGGCGGTCATTTAGAGCCCCAAGTTTCAACTGCCAGGTAAAGGAATTCCGTAATGTAGGCAACGTAACAGATCTAAATAGGCTAAATAGTCTCAAAATCCCTGAATCTGGCAACAATGGCTTTTGCGTATCTTACGTGCCTTTTGGGCCATTACGCCTATTGAACGCGCACATTTAAAAAATGCTAATCATTAGGCTACGTTCTGCTAGATGACGGTAGAGACATGAGTAAAAGAAAATATGCTCGCGGTGCTCAAAAGCGCAGCAATAAACTGTTGTCTGAATAAGCTCGAGCAAAACACCCGAAGATTACACACTTATTTAGACCAGCCAGAGAGGAATATTATCAACATTTCCAGACGAAACACTACCGCAGCCGCAGGTAGCTAGCAGCAGCACGTCTTCACCAGCAACCAACAATAAATATACTTGCTTAGCCTACTTATTGGCAAGAATAAATGTTTTCCTTTCCTCCATTGATTGTGTGTTATTTCGACGATGCTATCCTTGGTGCTGAACTATCAGAAGGCTAGTGCTGTCTTTGGTTTTGAACAATGACAAATGTGTGGCGGCCTGCGGAAACTCTTCACATCGTGAACATTTGGGTCTTTCTGGGTATTATACATATTTGGAAACTACAAACTATCCTGAATACAAATATGTTTAAATCACTCAGATATCTTTATCACAACTGAAGTTACATAATTTTAAAGTTGACCTGTGTCAATAAAGTGATAACCGAGAAAATTGCATTCCACTCCACTTTCATTCTAATTCTGTGGCGAATATGGAAAGTAAATCCTTTGGTTCGTAATCACGTTGTGAATGTAAATGTCAGTTTAAGTATAGGCTACATTAATAACTTCTCAGCAAGTTATTTTTAAGTTTAACAGCCTGACTTCATTGATCAGTTGTTAGGGGCTGCTGCAGCACTCAAAAGAGCAAGCAAACTGAGCATTTGATTTGAAATGGCTTGGAAATCTTGCTAGCTGACATGTCCAAAAAACTTTGAAATTAACAGTTTTTCAGAAGCTATACTTTTTGTACATTACAATGAAGTTTAGGGTGTTAACTATAGAAAACATCAAAAATCTAAATTTTGACAGAAAACAATTTTCGATCTTTTATGGCTTATAGCCAGCAATGACAGCGCGACCGCGACATCCGACGGGTTTCCGCAGAATGCCACACAAAGAGGCTGCTATTGTGCTTTTGTTATTTTTTAACTTTTTTATTTCTCTCACATTGGTGAATATAGGCAATATTTAAAGGTAGACAGCAATGTATAAGATAGGATGGAGATACATTTTGAGTGGATTTAGGGGAGGGGCCTCGAGCTCCAACTTTGCGGGGGCCTCTGCAAAGTCCCAGCCGCCACTGTGCGTAGGGCACCAAGTGCTGAGGGGGCACCAAAAAAAGCCTGCCTAATGAAAAATCATCATAGTCATAATAATTATAATGCCAATATTATTTCAGTATAGAAATATTAGGCACTTTTTAGTCATGTACATTACAAAACAGGCAGAACAAGAGAAATATTCAATTGCTCAAGAAAGTAACGATGGTGCCCCCCCCCCCCAAAAAAAAAACAAACAAAAAACAAACACACTCAACTTCCCAACCTCCCTGTGGGTGCCCTTCCTCAGTGTTCTGTTGGATTATGCCTGACGAAGTTTGACAGTAGGCTAAAAGTCAACTGTTTTGGAAATGGCCTCGAAAAGACAGCAGGAGTAAGGAGCGGAGAAAAGAAAGAAGACGAAACTGCGAGATGGTGCCCATGCATCACTTGCAGGTAAGTCCATGTTTAATAATTCTTAAATACGTGAAATGTGCTGCTAATGTAGTGGTTAGCCTATGCATCCACTTCGAACTAGCTGACGTTATTGCTAATGTTAGCAAACTCTAAGGGAGTCAGGTGGCTGAGCGGTTAGGGAATTGGGCTAGTAATCCGAAGGTTGCTGGTTCGATTCCTGGCTGTGCCAAATGACGTTGTGTCCTTGGGCAAGGCACTTTACCCTACTTGCCTCGGGGAGAATGTCCCTGTACTTACTGTTAGTCGCTCTGGATAAGAGCGTCTGCTAAATGACAATGTAACTCAAATATGTTATAACTTAGGTGTGTCAGAGCCGGGACTCGAACTCGGATCTGCCGTGTGAGGGTCCAACTCACACTCCTTGAGCCACTGGATGATGGTGAACCCAAGAGAAAGACGCACACGGAACTGGAGATGCTGAATGTTTTAATCAGTTTGAGCAAAGGTCATAGGTTGGCAAAGAATAGCAAAAAGTAGTACTCCAAAACAAAACCAGTCCCAAAAGGACGTTTCACAAAAATATTACACATGCAACAAAAAAACCCACAATGACTTTGGAAACTTACATAGGCAACCAGCATCAGAACACCTAAACATCAAGCAAGGCAGGTATGAGACAGAGTTCCTTAAATACACCTAGCAGAACGAGGCCCAGGTGAACCTAATAACATAATTACAGCTGAGCAAGCCGGGCATGAGGACCTCGAGTGGCCAAAACACAAAAAAACAAGCAATACACAGACAAGGTGTAAAGCTAAAGTGAGATTTTACTGTTTAACATTATCTATGCATTTTACAAGTAACTGACGCCAGCAAGCTTTTACTTTACTTTACATTCTATTATGCTTTTATATTCGATTTATCAAATAGTTTATGAATAAGTATTAAAGGTGGAGATCTCCTTGGCTGCATGCTTTCAGTTTTAAATTTAAAAAATTCAGTATAAGATTCTTTGTTTGAATATGTTGTCTCTCTATACTGATCCTTTTTCTTTGTATTTCTAAATAAATGCAAGGTGAAATGTTGAGATATGTACAAGGAGGAGCACGTGGCCAAGAGGAAATACAGACGACGAGCAACCATCTACCAGCAGTTCACACATCAACCCCAGATTGTGATTCTGCTATTGTGTTATTGGTATTGAGTTATATGTTTGGTAATAAAAAGTGAACTGGCAAAAACAAAAGTTTTTTTCTCGGGGGGCTTTCTTTGGTTCTTGGGCACCAAAATGGCTAGCAGCGGCACTGCCAATACATAAAATGACAAATTTCAGTGCACTGGTTCGTGCAAGTTTTAATGCAAAAACAACTAGAGAGGGTACAATTTCTGGGGAAATTGTAGGGTGTGCTTGCTTGCTTGCGTCAGTTGCACAGGGGTCCGTTTTTTAATGACATTTTTACAACTGATATTTGGTATATTTTATATAAAAATACATAGGGCCTACTTATAATTTATAAAGATTAAATAGATTTAAAAGCATCTTTTTTTGATGCTCAGAACTGCTCTTTTTCAGAGCTCCTATCAAATTGGGAGCCTATCAATTCGACGTGTGAGCGTATTCTTTTGTTTTCTGATTGATTATTTACAACTCAAAATACGAGTGAAGTGTAGAATGAAATATGATGTCTTCTCATTTCCCCTGCAAGACGCAGCCTCATAGCTGAATCAACGAATACATTTGGCAGACCGGTGTAAAAATTGACCTAATCTCTATGACTTAAACGTCCTTTTAAATTTTCCCTTCTCGTGATATTGCAGGCATGTAGCCTACTCATATTGCATTCATTCATGAATAAAGAACCCCCTTTGAAGATTATTCTACGACGTTACCGGCAGTAGAAGATGGAATCGCGATTCAAACAGTACCATCTGCTAACTGAAAATATGCCCCCAAAAACGTAAATAAGCTTGACATTTATTTAGTGGAAAATCGCTCATTCATAAAAAAGCTCACTGGTAGCGATCATTGTCAGTAACAACGCAAAATGCGATATAGCCCTGTGTGGAGAAGCTGCCCCGGTAAATTCTACTACAGTACAGTACTAGACTACTGCTGTGTTCGTCTTGGTACCGTAGCGATTGCGTTGGTTGAATTTGATTTAACGTTCCGTTGTACGGTTTAGGCTGAAATTAATTATTAATTTTTATTAATTATTTTCTTGAACAGATTGACAAAGTTTAGGCTGAGGCAATAAAGTTCAGGTTAGTAGTCAGATAGTTTCACCTATTGAAAGACTTGATTTAAGTAAGGGGAGTGCCGAACATGTTCTGTCGCCATTTGACTTCCTAAACAGCTGTGTAGCTCGATGTTTTTGTAGTGTCTCTCGCGTAGGCTACAGCATTGCAGTGAGCAACACTGGTTTGAAACCACAGGTAATGATAATTTCACCAACAAATCGTTACTTGTAATGTAATGTCATAATAAATCCTACAACGAAAATTTGTGAGGAATGTTTATTTTAACGATTGAAAACAGATGCATCATAGACCACTGTAGTATGTGTTGCCCGGGCAACAGAGGCTAATGTCATGATGCTAATGCTTCAGTGAAATAGTAGACTACCGTTTCCGAAAGTAGATGTGGGCCTACTTCCTTAATAATATCAGCTAATATTGTACATTACATTTCACAATTGTGTTTCACATCAAGTAAAATGAGTAAATAGTTATCACCCTGGCCTCTTTACCTGTGGCGTTTCTGCAGCTGCCTTGCAGTAAAGCTATAGTTAGCCTAGCTATCCCCCAAGTTAACAGATGCGAAACGACTATTCTGCTACAGGTAGCCACGTGTGTTTTCGTGACGTAGTGACGTTAGTAACGTCAGTGACTGTGGCTAGCAAATTAGCCACCGTTAGCTTCTCTTTTCGCCACAAAAACTTAACTTGAGCCTAAACCATGCAACGGAACGTAAATCCCAATAGAAGCAACTCAATCGCTACCAAGACGAAACTTTTGACACCTAGATTGTCTATGTAGGCCAAATATTGACTGAGTTTTAGGGGGGCGAAAATAAACAATAATAAATATATATGTGAGAGACAAAGGTTGTGCTCTCGCCGAATGCTTGAGCACACCCAATTAAATGACATCAATGCAGCAACGAGAAGCAGGAATGTCCGACTTTAAGGAGGCGTTTTTAACTCCTCCCCGACTGCAAGCGGCAACTCTCGCCGGTCGTTTCATGCAGCCGCAGTCGATGTCGAACTTCAGCGCTACGTGGCAGCTATCAAAAGGTGCGTTCGACATGGACTACATGCTGCATGAAACGACGGTGAGAGTAGCCGCTTGCAGTCGGGGAGGAGTTAAAATCGGCTCTGTGAAGTCGGAAATTCCAGCTTCTCGTGTGTTGCTGCGTTGACGTCAGTCACGGCCGATTAAGCGTTGTTTGCTTACTTTACTTTATTTATAATTAAACATAATCTTTCCGTTAGTGAAGAGGCAGACTAAAACTCTTTCTTCAACACATTTTTAATTCAATTAAACAGTTTGGTCCGGATTTGAGCATTGGCGAAACTGAAGGTGTCAGAATAATTACAAAGCATGCGTCAAAGTTGTCGTGTGTGAGTCTGGCCAATCATGAAATAGCTGTGTCGTCATTAGAACCCGTGCAGTTGTCCTTGAGAAAATGCGCTCAGCTACACAGCCGGCAGTTCTCGAATCGATCTCACGGTACTTTGATGGCTACGTCACAGTGACCGAGCCCCTGCCCCGTCTCAAGTCGGACAAAAAGTCTAACCAGAATTCACTGTTTCAAGTCAGCCACCTGCAGCGCTGCATGAAGTCAGTCCATGTCAAACGCACCTAAAGACAAAGTCCCCACACATACTAGGTCGCTGCAATAGTGATGGGTATTCCGGCTCTTTTTCGTGAGTCGGCTCGTTTGACTCAGCTCACTGAACAGAGCCGGCTCTTTTGGCTCCCAAACGGCTCTTTAAAAAATTTATGTTTTAACTATTACTTTGACTATGATAGGTGTGAAAACAATTATAATTAAATTATTCAATGAAATCATACTCTACCTTAACCACAATGTTTGTTATGGCTCTCCTCCGAGTTTCGACTACTCGTCTGACTGTGTCTATGAGTTGGGTCGGCCCTCCCCTCCCTCATGCAGTATAATTGGTTGAACGTGTGAGCGCCTTAGGCCTATATAATTATTTTTTTGTTGTTCATTGAATTAGTCAATTATTTTAAATACAATAAATCATTCATTATATCATTATTACTTAATTATTTAATTTCTATAGGCTATATCAATCTATTTAACATAGTGTCTTCAGATATGCGAGCCAGCTCCCGACGTTCACCTACAATAGCTGGCTCTTAGAGCCGGCTCATTCGCGAACGACCCATCTCTACCCATTGGGAACCTAATAGCAGCAGCTGCCGTTGGCCATCGTCCATCACAAATTCACACAACATTCAACATTATTGGCGATTTTCAAGTCGCATCTCATATTTGCTGCTGTAGGCTAAGAAAATAAAACAGTTGCAAGCTGGCATGAAGTGGGATTCAATCTCACTAGAGCAAAAATACATGATTGTTGGTCTGTTGAAGTTATTCAGGCTCATGGATGAAAGGAGCTTGTAGTCACAAATTTATTGGTATTTAAGCAACATTTTGTATGGCCTGGGTTAATCGAAAACAGCTGGTTATCGTGGGCACACCAGAAAATACCCGAATGTGTAGGCTAATCGTGTAGGCCTATTTGGGGTTGTCTTGAGGCAATAACCAAATTTCCCACGATACCACAGCCCCTTATGAAACTACATCTTACAAATTAGCCTACTTAAATCGTCACTGTGAACCCAGACAATAGGTTACGATCAAAATACGCTAAACCCTAAAGGAAGATTCTTGTTGTGGCTTTCTACACTTGCCGTCTTGCACACAAACACGGTGCTTGATAAGTCTCAAACCATTTAAGACTTAGCACTTATCCGCCCAAGTACCTCTACAAAATCTACAATGTGTGCCAAAATAATACATCCTGACAAGCCATGCTGATCAATTTGATCTATAAGGCCAGCATGCGATCTCTGACACGACTAATGTCTTCCATCATCTACCGAATCTAGGTGTCCCTATCTGCCTTCGATCTTGTGTGCAGCTGCGTTGGTCCGAAGATAACCACACCCCTCTCGTTTGCATGTGAGATTGGAAATAAATACAGCACAAAAATAAATGTGGTGTGGAAATAAATGTGGTGTGTAAAATTCTCAAAATAAATAAATTTGGCATTAGGAAATAAAAGTCCCATGAAATAAATAAATGTTGTCTTTACAAAAACGTCATTTTGAAATAAATAAATGTATTTATTTATTGATGTCGGTAAATTGATTCAGCTATATAATTATATAGTAATGCTATATTTATACATGTATTGGCATCTTTTTTTAATTTCATAAATGTTTTCATAGCCATATTTATTTATGTCACTTTAATTCTTTCCTTTGTGTAGCCAAAACAGAAAATAGATTAATATGTAGGCTAGTCTACATGTTATTAACTGTTATTTTTTCCATTTTTGATACTGCTTTACATTTTGTTATAGAGGCATAGCCTCTGACCCTACACCCCTAGGCTACTGTGTATTGAAGAGGTCTGTCCTTAACCACTGACCAGTTAACAATAATTAAAGATAATGGTTATTTAGTGACGGAGTGAGTCAGGTGGCTGAGCGGTTAAGGAATCGGGCTAGTAATCAGAAGGTTGCCGGTTCGATCCCCGGCTCTGCAAAATGACGTTGTGTCCTTGGGCAAGGCACTTCACCCTACTTGCCTCGGGGGAATGTCCCTGTACTTACTGTAAGTCGCTCTGGATAAGAGCGTCTGCTAAATGACTAAATGTAAATGTAATTACTTATATACTGTTTGGAATACTCTGAATATAATAAACAATGTTTGATCTATACCCTGCTATATTAAGCTCATGAGAACATAACCCTTGGTCATGTCCAAGAGAGAAATATGCCTATCTATGAATTATGTTGCTTGTATCATTGATAAACTGACATTTTGCTGTTTGCTTATGCCTGCATAGCCATAAGTTAGTTCTTTGTAAGGTACGACTAGGAAATGCCTGTGACAGGTCAATGGTCACAATATTACCAACGTGTATAATGCCATGCAACTTTGAACAAGGAAAATAGTTGGAACGTCAAGGCCATTTCTAGAAGCCCGATATCTAAAGACCTAAACAAAAGATATCTAGCATGCAGCGTCCTCTTTCTGTGCTTGCAAACACTTAATTGATTATCACCCCTACGTTTGTTGTGAGAGTAAAACCCCCCATATTGTCATACTATTTAACTGCCCTGATTCCTGTATTCTTTGTCCAGTCTTCTGAGATGCTCATCTTCAGTGTATCAGACACCTGCACTTTATAGATCTATAATAAATACGTTGATTTTGTCTTGAACTTGTACTTGGTGATTCACTCCATTGACTTGGTACTTTCACAGCAATTGGGTAATATCTAATATGTCTTCAGTATTAACCCTGTAAGTGTGTCTGCATTTGTGAATTTAATGGTTTAGAATCATGTGTTAAAGCTTAATATTATGAGAAATATCAATAGGCTAGTGACAAATAAACTTTTGTATCATGTTCTAACAGTCTGCTGGTTTCTGTTAGTGTAGCGTCCACACCAAAAAATGGAAACCTTTACTGATGGTCTGAAGATGTTTAATTAGCTGTCTTGCACTTCTACACCAGTGCTAAACAGAGAAGTGTAGTCAGAATACAAAATTATAAATTAAAACTCCTTTAGCAATAGGCTACATGCATTAGTAACTCATTAGCACCACCAAGTTAGCAAACACATCAAATAAACTCAATACAATTAAACTACACTGTTGCCACATGATGGGAAATAACCAAATACAAGCTATATAACCAATTTAATGAATGCAAACTTTACAAGCATGAAACACACTGTATTGTGGTCACCTAGAATATTCTAAGTTGTGGTTCAGTGAAAGCATGGCTTCTTCAGTAGGCTATAATTGTTAAATCCTACTTGAGAAAGGATACTGTTCACAGCTGTATGAGTCAATAGGACATTACCATTACCTGAATGACTTGTAGTGATCGGGAGGTTATGCCTGTTCTGATGATGGCATGAACCATGTTAGACTGTTGGCTCTGTGCAATGTTTGGGTCTCCTCTCCTTTGTCTTCTGTTTCTGTGTCTTTGTTTCTGTTGCAGGATGGCAGGCAGGTAGAGGAGATGTGATTGCTGCAACCTGTGATCTGTGCCTCAGTCCTTAAAGATCCTGTAAAGCAAATTCCATGATTTAGACCATAGAACAGTTTGTCTTCCGTTTTCAGATCAGGTTTTAATGGGCGGAGCCAAAATTTTTCCTATCTACGTCATTTTGACCCATCTACGTCAGATCACTGAATGGTTCCTCCTGCTGTACTGTTATTGTAGCCTACATCAGCTAGCTAGCTAGCTTCAGGATGTCTCCCTCCACCCGCAACTGCATCTTCCCTGGATGCAAGAACTTCACCTGCGATGCAGCGCTATTTAATTTCCCTATTGATGAGGAAAGGAAAAATAGGTGGATTGCTTTTGTGAAGAGCCACACTGATGGAGAGTGTAATGTCTAAATTCCCTTCTTGTTGTCAGTAATTATTTCTCAACATATTCATTCAATTAACCACTCTTGGACGGAAAGAACGAGTCTACGCGTGTAATGTGTTTCAACAACGGTAGAAAAACAGTGTGTTCGCTCCGTCTTTTACTGAATTCTGAAACAATGAAAAATCTGACCGTTGATACATCAATGTGCGAGCTCACTACGTCACAGCTCACCTCTGATTATTCTAAGCAATGCAATGCATGTGCACTAAACATATTCTAAACTGAAATGAGAAATATAAATACAATTATGCAATCACTATAATGAACAATCACTAAATATGAATTTAAATAGTATAATATCTAAATCTGGATTACAATATGGAAAATGGCACTAACAGAGAGCTTCGGATAAACTCCAACAGCCGCCCTTGCAGTGACCATTTCATCACCCTCCAGCATCACCCTCCCGGCCGTTCCTCCTCCGGTCGCACCTGGACCATCCACCGCCGCCAGCAGTTCATCACTCAGTTCTGTGTGCTTGTTATAATTATACTAAATAACTTTTCCAGAGGTATCTCTGCTATGAGTTAGTGCAAACCGCTAACTTGATATTAGGCTACTCGGTGTAGAATGATGGTAGTTTGGTGAAATGGTATAATGTGCTAGAAATAGTTGGAGAGCTCACTGCTGTCTCTGGTGTCCATTTTTACTCCTGTGTTACAGCTCAGGGGAACATTTCATTTATATGCATCTGTATGTTTCACTCATTGAACAAATACATTCTAATTCTATACTGTTTTGTTCGGCTTGACGTAGCGTCCATTATCTGGGTCGTAGGTAGGCAGCGAGGGGCGGAGCTTCAGCTCCTTCAGGCGACACGCCACCCCAGTCTCAAGCAGAGAAGAGTGCTGATTTTCTCACGATTTCAAAGCCTAATTTAACATACTTGTCTGTGGGTTTTTTTCATTCGAATTTGGATGGGTAGTTAATAACACATTCTTTTGTGGTGTGGTGAACTTAAAACTCGTTTTCAATTCCACCTTACAGGATCTTGTGGAGCTGTGCCCTAACAAGCTGGGTCTCTCCATTACACACTGACGTTGTGTCCTTGGGCAAGGCACTTCACCCTACTTGCCTCGGGGGAATGTCCCTGTACCTACTGTAAGTCGCTCTGGATAAGAGCGTCTGCTAAAATGACTAAAATGTACTAGCAGGAACATCATCACTGTTTGCTTTTTAGTTTGTAATGATTCTCTACACTCTACACTTACATTTACATTTATTCATTTAGCAGACGCTTTTATCCAAAGCGACTTCCAAGAGAGAGCTTTACAAAGTGCATAGGTCACTGATCATAACAACAAGATAGCCAAAAAACATCGCGAGTAGCCAAAACATGAAGCACACATTGTGAACAACCAAAGTAAGTGCCAAAGGGAAGAACCATAAGAGCATGTAGTTAAACAAGTTACAATTAAACAACATGAACAGCTATAAGTGCAAGTGTACCTGTGGAAAAAAGCAAGCAACAGTAATAAAACAATATATCACAGCGAGAACAAAAATTTAAATCAGTTACCACTAACCACAAGAGCAACAAGTCTCTAAGCAAGAGTCATTGTGATCCTTGAGGAAACTAACATCGGGTCAAGCGAACCGTTCCTAAGTACCGTTGTACTCCCGGAACAAGTGCGTCTTGAGCCTTTTCTTGAAGGTGGAGAGACAGTCAGTGTCTCTAATGGAGGTGGGGAGTTGATTCCACCACTGGGGGGCCAGACAGGAGAAGAGCTTGTGTTGGGACCGGGCGGTCTTGAGCGGTGGGACCACCAGGCGGTTGTCTGAAGAAGACCGTAGGTGGCGGGTGGGGGTGTAAGGCTGCAGGAGAGACTTGATGTAGACGGGTGCAGTCCCGTTCACTGCTCGGAAGGTCAATACCAGGGTCTTGAATCTGATACGGGCCATGATAGGTAGCCAGTGGAGAGAGATGAGGAGCGGGGTAACATGGGAGCGTCTGGGTAGATTGTAGACCATCACTTGCACTGATAATAAGACTTTATTTATATAGCACATTTCATACAAGAATTGCAGCTCAATGTGCTTTACATAAAATCAATAAAAACAATAATACAAGTGATAAAAGTAATTAAATTAAGAATAATAATAAAAAATAAATGTAACAACAAAAAACAAGCCGCCTTTGCGGGAATCAAAACACATAAGCCGCAGTCTTTGCGGTATCTTGAATCCGTCTTAGACTCTAGCTGCCTTTGCAGTTTCCAAAACATATAACAACCCAGACTAGCTGCAATCTATCTGCAGTCTCTCGAATCCGTCTTAGACTCGAGCTGCCTTTGCAGTTTCCAAAACATATAACAACCCAGACTAGCCGCAATCTATCTGCGGTCTCTCGAGTCCGTCTTAGACTCGAGCTGCCTTTGCAGTTTCCAAAACATATAACAACATCCCACACCCATTCCCTACACACTACTAATTTACATGACCCTCACATCCAACCGTTTCTTTGTAAGCACTTTTTATTGAATGAATACACTGTTATCCTTATTTCCGTTGCTTGTCACTTACTGAAGTTCCTAAGTATCTATCTAATCTTCCTATGAACCCGGTTATGACAATTTTAAACAAGCACTGGTTGACTACACACCTAATGCCGGGCCTATACAGATGTGTGTATTGGCACTTTGAAAGGTTTGAATTATTATATCCACATATCAATGTATAATTGTCATATCCACTGCAACAATAGGACAAAGGAACACCAACAAAATGTGAATAGGCTACAAACAATGAGCATACTACAGGCTAGAGGTGATTCTAGGTTTTAAAACTGGGGGTGCAAAAACATGCTCAAAATTAATACTAGATCTTAAAATGTATAATTAATCATTAGAGTACAACCAACCAAGATAGAACATACAATTCTGACATCACTTAAAAATGTTCTGAAAACATTTCATCGTTTTTTTACATAAATTTGAAAATGAAATGTTTTCATCCCAACAGTAGGGGGTGCAAAAGCACCCCCTGCACCTGCGGTATCCTCTATGCCAGTGGTTCTCAAACATGTCCTCAAGTACCACCTGTCCTGCATGTTTTAGACGTTTCCCTGCTCCAACACACCTGATTCAAATAAATGGGTCGTTATCTAGCTCTGTAGAAGCCTGGTAACGAACATGCATTTGAATCAGGTGTGTTGGAGTAGGGAAGTATATTTGAGTGTACAAATATATTGTATTGTTTTATTTGATGGAGATTCAGAACTAAGGAGAGACATAAGGGGATATAGTCAAATAATGTGAAATAGTAAATTATCCTAGTATTGTAAAGTGATAAAAAGGGACATTCATTTGGATTAACAATGTTCTAAATATTTTAATTAATTGAATTATTTTGGTCAATATCATTTGAACATTTTAAACATAATCTATAATCCTTTGATTAAATTAGTTGTTTGGTATACAGTGTCTGGTCCTACTTATTTATAGGCATTTAAACATTTGGTCTATAATACCATATATTTGAAGAAAAGGTAACTCGTTAACTTGGAAATAGTAAGAGCCCAAACGTCCCATCTATTTACTTCCTTTTATATATAGACATAATACTTATATATGATAGGCGCTGGGGCGCTACACACGTGAAAAAGGAAAGGTCAGAGGAGGTGAAAGGCTTGGTGAAAGGCTTGGTGAATGGCTTGGTGACCGGCGCGGAGAAATGCGCATCTAGGGTGAACAGCCTTGCGCCCTTCGTAGCCGATCAAGGCGCTTCCGGGCTATGATTCTGATAATCTTTAGTATGAGACTGTCTGTGATGGACTTCTCACCATTGACACAACCTCTGTTGATATATGTCTCGGGAAACAGATTCCCACATGCCAATTTTAGCATGTGACCACCACTACACCATGTGTTTTGGCCAGGCTAAAATTAGAACCTGGGTAGAGTCACAGTTCGTCAAAGAACACCAGTGCCAAACATGTTGACACTGCAATAAGATCTTTAAAGAAGTACAGTATCTGGATGAATTACATGAGTTTGGAAAATAAACTGAAGCAGTATACTTTTTTAATTTCACTTTGGACTTGAATAAGGTGAGTACTAGATGGTATTCAACAGGATTGAACAGGGTTCACAACTTTTTCCAGATGTATCTTCAGTAACTTCACCAGAACCTTGTATTTTTTGATAGTTTGTTGTGCTAAAATGTCAAATTGTTTAACATGGGTATCTAGAAAACTTGCCAGTTGAAAGTAACTAGAAAATGGAAAGATCTTAGTAAACCAGAGGGATCCTCACTGACCACGGTTGGTATTAGAAGGCTACAGATAATTTTAGAAAACTTCAGTGTCTGATACCCCTGCTGATTACATAGCATAGTTAGCCTTGGTGCCAGCCAAACTTAGCCGCCCACAAAAAAATTTGGTCGGGAAGTTGGGTCTGGGGTCGCTAGGTTGGGGAAAAACTATGTCCGAACAAGAGCTGTTCGGACCAATCAAATTGTCAGGGCGGGCTTTATACGATGATGGACAGATGATCAACAGTAACGTAAGCAACCACCAAAGAGCGCTTGGGTTGAATTCGTTTTCAACAAACAACATACTACGTTGCTCTGATTGGTTGTAGGTCTATCCAATTGAGTGAAGAGGCATTTTTTTCCGGGTTCGGTTGAAACACGCCCCATACAGCCCAACGGAGCGGTATCAGACTCATATTCTGACTGGAATTATGAGTATGACAACGTCAGGCTATAGCATAGTAGGAATGTCTGGTGAATTTTAAATAATTTGTTTTTCTGTAAATATCTATATATAAGTCTAACAACTACCTCGAGATAACTATAACTGCATTAGTGCAGATGAGAAAGAAAAAAAAATACAAGCTTTATGTTTTAAGGTCCCAGAAAGAAAAACCAAGCATTGTATATCAGTCAGATACAGGTTTATTTGCCAAGTAAGTTTACTCAAACAAGGAATTTGCTTTGGTGGGCAGGTGCATAAAATAAGTATACAAGACTATTAAAGTGGCTGCAGTCTTTAAATATAAAATGTAGAACATTTACAACTAAATGCTAACAGCATAGCAGATGGTGATGGAGGAGTGGAGGATGGACTCAATGATGGCTGTGTAGAAGTGCACCATCATTGTCTTTGGCAGATTTAAATTCTTTAGCTGCCACAGCAGGGCTTGAAATTAATTTTTTTATTTGGTGGCATTGGTGCTTCCAACTTTAAAAAGTTAGGAGCACCAGCAAAAATTTAGGAGCACCCACTGAATATTAAGGAGCACCACAACTACAATTTTTATGTTGTAGATTTATGTTGCTCGCTATTTAGCAAAAAATGTAGTGGAGGGCCATGTTTTTTGCATCGTCTACAGACCTGTTAGCTCTGTAGGCAAACTGGTACAGGAGAGGGTCTGTGATGGTTTTGAGGTGTGCCAGCACCAGGCGCTCGAAAGACTTAATTACCACAGAGGTCAGGGCGATGGGTCTGTAGTCATTTAGTCCTGTTGACCTTGGCTTTTTGGGCACAGGAATGATGGTGGAGGATTTGAAACAGGCTGGCACATGGCATGTCTCCAGAGAGGACACTTTGTAACTCTCTGGAAAGTTTTGTAACTTTGACAAATACTGTTTTTTGTAATATAATACGTTGGACTCATGTTGTTATTATGTTTGAGTCAAAATAAGATGATCAGAAGGCCTATCATTTAGAAACTTTCTTTAGTTTTGTAATGTTTTCTTTGCCTACTTCAATTCAGACTTGCGTGCCGACACCTAGAGTTCTGTGTGCCACTGCAGTGGCTATTAAAGCAAGCACAGAAGAGCGCGCAGACATGGAATTCTGCAGTTAAACTGCGTTGATTGTGATTTTTTTCTTTTTTTCTCGATTATCAATCTAAATGAATGCACTGACTATAAAGTAAATTGTTAAAACTCAGATGTTACTGTGGCACAGTAGATTTATACCTGGGCACGTGCCCCAGTAAAAAGGGTCTAGTGACGCCCTTGCTGTTGATTGACACTTTCTGAGAATTAACCTTTCGCTTCCATATCTATAGACTGTAAACATCTTGCATTGTCAAAAAAATTATGATGAAAATTATTGATCTGTCCTCTATGGAGGAATTTTAGCCCAAACCTAGGAGCTAGTCAGATGGCTGAGCGGTGAGGGAGTCGGACTAGTAATCCGAAGGTTGCCAGTTCAATTCCCGGTCATGCCAACTGACGTTGTGTCCTTGGGCAAGGCACTTCACCCTACTTGTCTCAGGGGAATGTCCCTGTACTTACTGTAAGTCGCTCTGGATAAGAGCGTCTGCTAAATGACTAAATGTAAATGTAGTCTAGGTTTGATGTGAGCTTAGATATTACATTACATCAGACTCATCTTGTTATATATCGGGCTAGTAATCTGAAGGTTGCCAGTTCGATTCCCGGCCATGCAAAATGACGTTGTGTCCTTGGGCAAGGCACTTCACCCTACTTGCTTCAGGGGAATGTCCCTGTACTCACTGTAAGTCGCTCTGGATAAGAGTCTCTGCTAAATGACTAAATGTAAATGCCAAAAATGACAACCCACATTTTTACCTAAAAGATTCGGGGCTTTAGAGAAAACATTTGTGTCTCAAGCCCCCGAAGCCACCGCCCATGACCAACACTGTCAACAAGGGTCAAGACTAAACCAATTCACCTTGGTGGTGTGCAGACTGGTTTTATATTAGTTAACGATTTCACACAAAACAGAAACTATGTATTCCCAGTATTACAAATAAGTTGTGGTTTATTTGGTAGCATTTTATAGTGTGACTGATTTTACTATATGCATTCCCCCGCTCCCCCTTCGGACTTCCAGGGGGGAGACCCGAGTTCCACTTTCCCCCTGCCCACCTCCCCATCTCATGCGTCTGAGTGGAAGACCTTCCCAGCCCAGGCAGTAGTCTGCCTAGCTCACAAACCAGAATCAGGAGGCCACTCCGTCAAGGTGAATTGTCCCACACTGTGACAGTATAGCCTATCATTTACGTGACCTGCAAATGAGCGACAGAGACTGATCGCGCGAATGTCATCATACAGAGTTTTTTTGTGTGTGTGGGTGCCCTGTGCAGCTGCCCATGTCACCCATAGCTAAGTCTGCCCCTGTCAGGCGGGCTCTATCCTCTGAAATTGTCAGTAACGGTACAATTTAGACTTCCCCATGGAAGTTAAATTGATTATTACATATGATAATATTAAAACACATAATTCGTCTTGTGAGATGGAATTTTGTTTCTATTTCTAGTGTTGACCAATATGACTGGAGTGGCAAAGTGTATTGGCTCTGTCAGCTCTATAAAGGCAATCTGGGAGAAAAGAATAAAAAAAAGCAAAGAAGACCTGCAAAAAGAAAAAAGGACAAAGGGTGCTGTGGGTAGGTGAGTGTTTATCATTGTATTGTAAATTGCTGGACAGCATTACAGCCAGAATTACAGGGGTAGAAAGACTTGTCAGTTATGCGCAGAATAGGCTTTGGCAAAATATACTAACTTTAGCAAAATTACATTAGTATTAATTAAATACACATTGAGAAGACATCACAACTTGGTCCTTAGCAGGGTAAGTTGTCAAACATGATGGACAAAATTATTTATGTAACGATATTGCTATTGCCAATATCATAACAATTTCTGACTACTTTCAATATAATTGCTTTTTCATTCATGGACTTAATATTTACCGACTCATACGTTTACTCACTCTATAATGTATATTACTTGGCACAGTAATTTATTTATCAACAAGAAGAGATCTATTTCTTAGCCCCCCCAAATTTGAATTGGATTGTTATTGTAATAATAGTAATAATACATTTGATTTGTATTGCACTTTACATTAAAGCAATCTCAAAGTTCTACAGAGCATATAATAATGCAAATAAAAATCAAAGTTAATAATAAAAATAGATCAAGGTCAATAAATAGTTAAAAGCAAAACCTATAAAATACATTTAGTCAAAAGCTTTTTTTTTAAGATATGTTTTTAGGTTTTGTTTAAAAACATCTGTAGTCTGAGGGGCCCTTAGGTGGTCATGGAGGGCGTTCCACAGCCAAAAGGCCCTATCACCCATGCTGCAGAGCTTGGTTCTGGGGGCTTTAAGGGTGTGTATGGTTGCAGACCAGAGGGTGCGTGAGGAGCTCTGGGGGGTGAGGAGTTCCTGTAGGTAAATGGGGGCATGTCCGTGAAGGCACTGGTGGGTGAGGAGGGAGACCTTATATTGAATTCTGAATGGGACAGGGAGCCAGTGAAGAGTTTTCAGGATGGAGGTGATATGATCGTACTTGCGCACCCTCATCCGGATCCTGGCAGCGCTGTTATGGATGTATTGCAGTCTCTGGATGCTCTTGCCAGAGATCACGATGAGGAGTGCATTACAATAGTCCAGGCTGGAGGAGACAAAGGCGTGGACAAGCTTCTCTGCATCTGCCAGGGTGAGTGTTGGACAGAGTTTGGCGATGTTCTTGAGGTAGTAGAATGATGTCTTACAGAGGTGTTTGATGTGGGTGTCAAAGGTGAGCTGAGGGTCCATTTTAACACCCAGATTGGTGACAGAAGCAGAAAGGGGGATTTTTTAGCCAGAGAAGGTGATACTGGTGATGGTGGAAAGGCAGAGCTGATGTGGTGTGCCAACTAAGATGGCTTCCGTTTTGGAACTATTCAACTGAAAGAAGTTGAGCTTCATCCACGCCTCTATCTCCTTCAGGCAGGTGGTCAGTGTGGATGTTGGCAGGGGAGCAGAAGAAGTGGGGGTTGTCCTGAGGTAAAGCTGTGTGTCATCAGCGTAACAATGGAACGATATACCATGTCTGCTAATGACTTTGTCAAGGGGGAGCATGTAGATGGAGAAGAGGGTGGGGCCCAGCACAGAGCCCTGAGGGACACCGCAGGTGACGTTGTGGGTATGTGATTTGCATTTCCTAGTCGCACCTTACAAAGAACTAACTTATGGCTATGCAGGCATAAGCAAACAGCATAATGCCAGTCTATCAATAATTAATAGATAGGCATATTTCTCTCCTGGACATAAGAGGGTTACAGGGTTTAAGGCGGCAGGCGTGTGTTACTTAGGCAGCCGCCTTAACTGAAAAGTGCTGCAGGAAACCCTGGGGTTATGTTCTCATGAGCTAAATATAACAGGGTATAGATCAAACATTGTTAATTCAATTCAGAGCATTTCAAACAGTATAAAAGTAATAAAGTAATCATTATCTTTAATTATTGTAAACTGTTCAGTGCTTAAGGACAGACCTCTTCACATACTACGAACAGGTAAGGCATATTTTGCTTAGGCCTATAAGCTCATGATTGTAGCCTATACGTCACCTTGGTTTTAATTATATTTGACATGATATAAAGTAAATATTAAGTGGTGTCTATTTCAACTTGTAGTAGCAGTAACCCCCAACAGAATTATTATCATCACAGGATGATGATGATGATTAAGATGATGAAGAGACAATGACTGCTGCCGCAGAGATGGATGCAGGGTGGCCTATGTATGGTAGCTACTGGTAGTTCTCTCCCCATGTACTTTTGTGGAATTGTCAGTTACACTAAAATGATGAGAATAATTAATAGAAAAACGATTTGCACATTCTGATCCTGATGAACAGAGCATGGATGCTGTACACAGTGAGATGTTAATGTAATGGCAGGTGAATTCTGCATGTGGAACTGTGGAATTGAATGTAATCTCATGTATTCCCAGTTACCAGTAAAGGAGTTGTACAAACTGCATCTCATGAAGCAAGTGCCAAAAACTGACCAAGAGATGGTGTACTTAGGGCAGAAGAACAAAAGCTGATCTTTAAATTGATTTGCTAGAACATTAGTTACAGGAGGGTGCATGGTCACAGGTGAATAATGTTAACTGTAGGAACAATAGCCTATATAAATACTCATTGTTGGATTTCTATTTGTAGGCATGAAGAAGACCACATTAAATTTGAGTGATTTGTCTTTATTTCAGTGCCAAAAAGCATTTGGTCAGTTCTCAGTGCACAACCACGGTGTGTAACATTTGCGATGTAAGGGCTGAGAATGTTGCTAAAATAAATTATGGAGAATTTTTTTGTGGAAATAATTACACTTAGTCATTTAGCCGACGCTCTTATCTAGAGCGACTTACAGTAAGTACAGGGACATTCCCCCGAGGCAAGTAGGGTGAAGTGCCTTGCCCAAGGACACAGTCATTTGGCACAGCCCGGAATCCTTCTGATTAATAGCCTGATTCCCTAACTGTTCAGCCATCTGACGCCCTAAGTACATTCCAGACTTGTGACCTCATAGCTGGCTGCGCCCATTTCTAACAGTACTCACTAACTAAAAGGCAGTCCTTTCTAAAAACTAAATAATGCACATCGTTTTAAACATTTTTTGATTACTTTTTACATAATTTTACCTTGCCAATGGTAAATGGCCAAGGGTAAAACCTGTTTTGTCAAAGACATATTTAGGGAATTTCTGCTTTATTATGATAGAGACAGTGTAGAGAGACAGGAAATGTAGGTGAGAGAGAGACGTGAGAAGGTGAGAAGGATGCAGGAAATAGCCAAGGCAGGCCATAGAATACATGATACACACTCTTCCTGGTGAGCCACCAGGTGCCCAGGACAGGCCCGCCCATAGAAATTGCTGGGCCCCTGAAAAGGTCCAGTGAATGGGCCCACCCCAAATAGGGCTTTTCTCATATTAACGCATGTGCATGTGTGCTCTCTCTCTCTAAAACATTATGTCAATCGAGAGAGACTTACTCAGTGATGAGCAAGCCCAAACAAAATCTGCAGATTTTTTTCACATTTTCTGTGGTTATTAAGACTGAAAATCTGTGGAATTCCACTAGCCTTCCTGTTCTTATGTCGGAGCGACCGAAGATGTTCCACAACAGTTTGACGCCAAATATGGTCGATTGAATGTTGACAGACGTTGCAAAAGAGTATTGATCCATCCTCATAAAGATCACCTGAAAACTCCCTGGCCCTGTCTATTGCTGTAATTTTGGTTGATAAGTGTTTCCGTGTCATTTATCTTCAGGGCTGAATCTTGGGATTTTTGGCTAACGTTTTAATATTGGTTACAGTAGCTAGTCTAATGTGAACGTTACTGTATCAGTTTATGGGTTGACAGACTTCCTTCGATTGCTATCACAGACCTACCTACACTGGTGGCAATGGGCTCTGTTTACAGGTAAAATATTTTGAAAGATTAGAGACGTAATATGAGTTGACAAGATTATTTAAATGTTGCCTCAGACCAATGAATTCTATTTGAAATTCTGCAGGTTTTTATCGAAATTCTGCGCTCGCAAAATATTTAGGATGAACATGATTATTGCTGGCAGCGTGGCTGGGCCCCAGAAAGCTTTCCCCCTTTCCCCCCTTATGGGCAGGCCCTGGCTCACAAACACCAACACAGACACCCTCCGGTCTGCAACCATACACACCCTTAAAGCCCCCAGAACCAAGCTCTGCAGCATGGGTGATAGGGCCTTTTCGTCTGCTGCGCCTAGGCTGTGGAATGCCCTTCCTGACCATTTTAGAGCCTCCCAGACAACAGATGTTTTTAAAGGAAACCTAAAAGCATAAGTCCTCTATAGACCCGGCAATTCAATAAATGTCCCGGCACATTTGCAATGTAATGCAATGCAGATGTGCACACCGCCCCCTACCGAACAAGATGGGTAGCTCGGTCAGCAGGGACCTGAAGAAGAGCGGCTACTGACGTCACTCTGCTGCGCCGCTCAGAATGCTTTTTCGTGCATTTTGCATTTCTGCAAATGCATTTTAATTTTCAAATTTTACATTTCAAATTGAATTTTGGTATCTATTTTCTGGAGCATGTTTTGAAAATTAAATCTCAACTGTCTATTTCTTTTTCATTTTAATTGAGTGAAAGATTGAGCACTCTTGAAGAAAATTTAAATGCAAATAGGATGATTGATTACTAATTTCATTTATGAGTCAAATAATGCATACACATTCTTAAAATGAAAAAGCATTTCTGCAAATGCATTTTCATTTTGGTCACGATTTGCGTCCATATTCTACACTTCACACTTTTTGTATTTTGAATTCAAAATGTATTTGTATAGGCCTTTTTACACGCAAACATGTCACAGACGGCTTCACATACTTCCATAGAACTGCCCCTCAACCAACCTAAACTCTCAAGGAAGACAAGGAAAAACTCCCAGAAAAACTCACTGCAGGAGAAACTAGAGAGGGTACAATTTCTGGGGAAATTGTAGGGTGTGCTTGCTTGCGTCGGTTGCACAGGCGTCAATTTTTTTATGAAATTTTTACAACTAATATTTCTGTATATTTTATATAAAAATGCATCCTTATTATTTATAAAGATTACATAGATTTAAAAGCATTTTTTTAATGGGAGTCAGGTGGCTGAGCGGTGAGGGAGTAGGACTAGTAATCCGAAGGTTGCCAGTTCGATTCCCGGTCATGCCAACTGACGTTGTGTCCTTGGGCAAGGCACTTCACCCTACTTGCCTCGGGGGAATGTCCCTGTACTTACTGTAAGTCGCTCTGGATAAGAGCGTCTGCTAAATGACTAAATGTAAATGCTCATTTACAACTCAAAATACGAGTGAAGTGTAGAATGAAATGTCTTCTCATTTCCCCTGCAAGAGGCAGCCTCATAGTTGAATTAAAACGAATAAATTTGGCAGGTGTAAAAATTGACCTAATCTCTATGACTTAAACGTCCTTAAGTTTTTCCCTTCTTGTGATATTTTCAGGCATTTAGCCTACTCATATTGCATTCATTCATGAATAAAGATCCCCCTTTGAAGATTATTCTACGACGTTACCGGCAGTAGAAGATGGAATCGCGATTCAAACAGTACCATCTGCTAACTGAAAATATGCCCCCAAAAACGTAAATAAGCTTGACATTTATTTAGTGGAAAATCGATCATTCATAAAAAGCTCACTGGTAGCGATCATTGTCAGTAACAACGCAAAATGTGATACAGCCCTGTGTAGAGAAGCTGCCCCGGTAAATTGTACTACTAGCTAGCTACTAGACTACAGTACTGCTGTGTTCGTCTTGGTAGCGATTGCGTTGGTTGAATTCGATTCAACCTTCCGTTGTACGGTTTAGGCTGAAATAAATTATTTTCATGAACAGATTGACAAAGTTTAGGCTGTGGCAATGAAGTTCAGGTTAGTAGTCAGATAGTTACCTATTGAAAGACTTTTGAGTAAGGGGAGTGCCGAACATGTTCTGTCGTCGTTTGACTTCCTAAACAGCTGTGGAGATGTTTTTCTTAGCTACTCACTAGTGTCTCGGGTAGGCTACAGCGTTGCAGTGAGCTACACTGGTTTGAAACCACAGGTAATGGTAATTTCACCAACAAATCGTTTACTAATGTCATAATAAATCCTACAACGAAAATTTATTTGTGAGAAATGTTTATTTTAACGATTGAAAACAGATACATCATAGACCACTGTAGTATGTGTTGCCCTGGCAACACAGGTTAATGTCATGATGCTAATATTTCAGTGAAATAGTAGACTACTGTTTCCGAAAGTAGATGTACTTCCTTAATAATATCAGCTTATATTGTACATTACACATCACAATTGTGTGTCATATCACAAAGTAAAATTTGTAAATAGTTATCACCCTGGCCTCTTTGCTTGTGGCATTTCTGCAGCTGCCTTGCAGTAAAGCAGTTAGCCTAGCTATCTCCCAGAAGTTAACGAGCTGCTAAACTAATGTTCTGCTAGAGGTAGTTTCGTGACGTTAGTGACGTAAGTAGCGTCATTGACTGTGGCTAGCAAGTTAGCCACCGTTAGCTTCACTTTTCACCACAAAAAAAACAATTTCTACTTAAACCGTGCAACGGAAAGTAAATAAAAATACAAGCAACTCAATCGCTACCAAGACGAAACTTTTGACACCTAGGTTGTCTATGTAGGCCAAATATTTACTGAGTTTTAGGGGGGCAAAAAGAAATAATAACTAGAAAAGGCTGTTCCTGCGAAACAGCAATGAGAATGCTGAAAACCTGAATGGGGATAGCTGACCATGCTAAAAAAGCGGAAAACTGTGAAAATTTAGTAGAAAGTTATAAGCTGAAGCATCTGAAAGGTATTTTTGAAAGGGGCTGGAGGTGGACGAAGGTATAAAACTACAGAAAAGAGAAGAAAAATGCAAAAAGAGAAATAATTCTGAAGAATTTGAAAATTTAGCAGAAAATTATTTTTTTCAAAATAATTTTGAAGTTTCAAAAGGCCTGAAATGTATGTCAGAAAGGACCTGCAACAAGATGAAGGCAGAAAACTACAGAAAAGAGAAGAAAAATGCAAAAGTACTGACAGTTGGAAGGTAATGCTGTGAAAGGTATTTTTGAAAGGACCTGAAGCAAGATGAAGGCAGAAAACAGAAGAAAAGAAGAAGAAAAATGCAAAACAATAAAGGCAAAAATTCAGAAAGATGAGCTGCAGGAAAATGTTAAAATTGAGCAGAAAACCAGTTGCTGAAGTCTGGGTTGAACGAATTTGAAGGTAAAACGACAACACTGGAATGACTTGAACTTGCTGGAAAAAAGTAGCAACCGTTGGTCATTGGCAACAGACTGGCAACATTTCTAACCTAGAATCTAGGTTTCAGGTTCAAGACGGAGGAGAAACTAATCATGTGTGCCTGCACACCCAGTACTGTTCAGACACTTAATTTAAGATGACATCAAAATAATAATTCATAATAAGATCATGCTACATCTAACCAGTGGATCATTTCTTGCAAGTGTGTTAAAGTGGTATTTTTACAGACTGTATTAACACCGTAGGCTTGAATAATAACCGAAGGCGTGAAGCTATAGAGAGAGGATTCAATGGAAAATTTCCTACATAAGCTAGATCTACTGCTTCAAATTGAAAACGGAGACCATCTTTTTATTAAAAACAAGTTCCTTAACCTCTGTTGTCAATATCGCCAATAAAAAGTAAATACTCTTCAGTTACGAAGCATTTGTTTGTAGCTAGGTAATGAATGATAGTTATTAGACCGTATGTGACCTGGTTTCGCCGTTCTATTAGCAGCCATGATGACAGTAGCGTCACTAGAATGGCCATAACTAACAAAAGATCAAATATCGAATCTGTCCGCTGTTCTACATTGCCCACATAATTACGTATATTTCATTCCAAGACTGCCGAAACCATAGATATCCTTTATGTGTCTGTGCGGTCAGAAATACAACTCCTTTGGCAGTTTCAAAAACGTTCATGGTGCGTGTCTGTTTGATGGCCACGGTGATGGCGCAGCTGTGATAGCTAACGAGCTAGGCTGAGAGAAAAACGAACATTTACCTAGCATCCACACCTCAAACAAGTTGACCTAGACGCAAAACTACACGTCCAATCAATAAAATGAGGATATTTTCCGAGACCCAAGACTCTGCCGAAACTAGAGATGTCCTTTATATGTCTGTGCGGTCAGAAATATGTCTATACCGGCAGTTTCGAAATCTTGTTCTTTTTGCTTTCTCTGACGATTTTGTCACCAGATTTGCATTGGTCTCTATGGGGCGAGAGTTGGACTTTGTCTCGCTTTCGTGGGGCTCTGAACAAATGTGTACGTCTGTTGGATTCAACAGACAACTGTCTACAACCAGCACAAAATTAGCTATCTATTGATCCAAAAATGAAGCATGAAGAGCGAAAATTGTGGCAATGCTGGCAAACTAGAAATATTTTTTCAACGACATCAGAAGCTCAGGCCTCCACTCTGACGGTGCTTGTCCACTGCAGCGACGCGAATCGCTTGCCATCGCTCGCCTTCCCACAGTTCACCACGCTCAGGGGCGTTTCAAACAGATTAATGTAAAATGTAGTTCTCTAAAGTCACTGTTGTAGTTGTCATGGCCAAGTGTGCAGACTTGGGTTTACATACTCGCAACATCGATCAAAATACAACTTGTATACAAAATACAAAACTGTTTAATAGACATAAACGTTGACATGTGTAAAAAACGTTTTATTATATTACTCAAAGTCTGCTAATCTGTCGATACGATAGGGAGTTCCAGCCGGGCTAGCTAGCTACTGTAGTTACCACAGAACGAAGTTACGTAATGTGACTAGACTGAATTTGAAAGTACAAGCACCAACAACTTCGGCAACCTTGCGCCATGCATCGTTTTTTTATTAACATCTCTGTACGAATACAGAGATGTGTCGTACAACACCGGGTAAGCAGCTACACAAGCAATTATTTTCTCCTCCATTCTGAAACTGAGAGCTAGAAATGTTTACCATGGTTGCTACGTTACGAGAAACAGGAAAACAATCCGATTGGCCATCGCTAGCGAAAATCGCTCCTCATTTGCATCAAGTTGAGAAAATCTCAACTCGAATTGCTTGAATCGCGTCGCTACCCACAATGCACCACGCAAGCGATTCGCCTGGCTCCATTGAAAATGAATGGAAAACATCGCGTCGCTCGCATCGCGTCGCTGCAGTGGACAAGCACCGTAAGCGTTTCAGTCTGCACTCAAGTGTTTCACGTACACACCCATGTAAATCTCAGAAACGGCTTGAAAAAGTCATGAAACATAATCAGTGATATTGAAAAAAGTTGAATAGATATCAAAAAGCTGAATTATTTAAATATAGTTTAGGGTTTTGTCAACATTATAAAGTTTAAATGGTGGCTCTAGCTGAAAGATTGAGGAAGAAGAAGGATTTGGAAGTTGAAGAAGTTTGAGAGGATTTGGAAGAAAACCATTGGAAACCCATGTTAAAAATATTATGAATATTGATTTATATTAATTCAAGCATAAGAGGTACAAAGCTGAATGCTTAACAGCATTCTCACAATAATAAAGAGAAACAGGAAAACAATAGTGAGAATGCTTAACAGCATTCTCACAATAATAATAATAATATATATGTGACAGAACAAAGGTTGTGCCCTTGCCGAAGGCAAAGCACACCCAATAATAACTAGAGAGGGGTTGCAGAGGGGTCCGTTTTTTAATGAAAATTTTACAACTGATATTTCTGTATATTTTATATCAAAAATGCATAGCCTACTTATTATTTATAAAGATTGCATAGATTTAAAAGCATATTTTCTTCTGCTCATTTACAACTCAAAATACTAAGAGTGAAGAGTAGAATTAAATAGTTGTCTTCTCATTTCCCCTGCAAGAGGGAATGGTGATCAGCAGCCTCATAGTTGAATCAAAACGAATACATTTGGCAGCTCGGTGTAAAAATGGACCTAATCTCTATGACTTAAACGTCATTTTAAATGTTTCCCTTCTTGTGATATTTTCAGGCATTTAGCCTACTCATATTGCATTCATTCATTAATAAAGAACCCCCTTTGAAGCTTATTCTAACAACAACGTTACCCGGCAGTAGCTATCTCAGATGGAATCGCGATTCAAATAGTACCATCTGCTAACTGAAAATATGCCCCCAAAAACGTAAATAAGCTTGACATTTGTTTAGGGGAAAATCCCTCATTCATAAAAATCTCAGTGGTAGCGATCATTGTCAGTAACAAGGCAAAATGCGATTTAGCCCTGTGCGGAGAAGCTGCCCCGGTAAATTGTACTAGTACAGTACTTGAAGGATTCTAAATCTTTGTGTCTATTCCAATATGTAATGATGGTATTCTATGACACAAATCTGTGTTCTAGAAAGAGTGGTCTGGAGTCACAGAGGTCCGATAATCTCAGCTTTAATGCAGCAGTTGGAAATCAACAAGTACAGAGCTCTGGGGCTGTCTACGTTTCCCTACCCGCAACAGAGTTTGGGCTGGTTCACGAAGTCCAACTGGCTATCTGTCCCTCCCCAGCATATAATATACAGTGCAATTAAAACAGAAAGATGAAAAGAGGGTTGAGCTTGTTCTCTCGTGCATCAGGGAGTTGTTCTTGCCTCCGCGTCCCACCTGCTCGGGTGCCATCTCCACCCAGATTCAAGGTTGTTTCTGAAAATGAAAAGATAGAGACACAAAGAACAGCCTGCTTCCCACACTCAGTGTGAGACCCAATGTTTAAGCCTGAGCACACTTCTAAGTTCATAACTTTAATAAGCACAATGCTTAACTTTAATAAGCACAATATATTCTTTAAGACATGCCTCCTTCATAAATCCTGTTGTTATATTCACTCGTGCACAGTGCCCGTGATGCATTCAGTGATTAAAATGCCACACATATTAATAACTGGGATCATAGTTAGTGCCGTGCCTGATATGCAGCTGGTGATTACAGTTCTAGAATATGTGTTGTAATGTATTATACATTCTTTAATCCCTCTTTTGATCTCTGAAAACACCAGAGATCAATCAACATAGCCCGGACCAACCACCGCCTCCTCGTCCTGGTCAGCCAGCCCCAGCAATGGCATTTGGAACCCCTTCGTCGGGTTATCCTCAGCCGAGACAATGATCCTGTTACACAGGGACCTGATACATGGGATACAGCAACAGTCATGTTGATATTGATATAGCACACTCTTAAGTAAAATAGCGGAAACCTTCTTAGTCCAGTACAATTCTAGTGTGGTCAAGCAGTATCACTCTTGGCCTTGTCGTAACCCTCTTTTCCGGACTCTCACATTCGTAGCAATAGCAAAAGGTTCACTGGCCCTTCTCAACCAACTCCTGCAACGTACAACTGGATTCTGGAGCAGCACAACACATGCTCCAGTGGTACCACGTACTTCCTTTCCCCAGCACCCTTAGGGCGTGCAAGGTTCTCTCGATGACCTTGAATGGTCCTGTCCATAAATGTACAACAGGCTTCCCCGAACATCTGATGATGTATTGGGGCAGGTGGGACAGGGTCTTCAAGGGGAAGGGGGGGGCAGACCACTCATAGGTCTGATGAGGCATAGGGGCAGATGGGGCAGGGTCTCCAGGGGAATGGGGCCTTAGAACAGGGGTTAGGTAGTCAGACCCGCCGGTCTGACTCGTACTGAAGCAGAAAAGAGTTACAGTCCCAGCATCACCTTATCTCCCATGATCAAGCAGTAACTGAGTCAAATGAGATGCGAACAGTCGAACACCAATGATTAAACACAGATATTGAAATCAAGAACCCATTTAAGGATTTAAAGTGGATATTTTTAAAGTTCAAATAAATCCCTCCTTTCACACCCTTTTAGGGTGTGACAACAAACACAAATTTAAAAATATCCCATTACTGATTACACAATGTTGGCATACAAATCAACAATAATGATGAGACTATGCAGCGTTATGGCCAAGTGGTGAGGATACACTGGACACAGTGGGAAAACCCTAATGATGTTATAGGGGAAAACCCACCGTCACTCCACAGAGTGGACATTCGACATCCATGTATCCACGGCAGACCTGGACATGCTCACAGGCCCCCTTCACCACATACATACAACTTCAAATCACAAGTCAATTTCACCTTTGGTTCAAGAGAAGAGAAATTCTGAAGGTTTTCCAAAATTATCACAGTACAGGAAAATCCATCATGGCGGACCTTATGGGTCCTTGAGGCTTTTTTGTTCCTCATGAAAAATGAGGCATGCACACCAGGATTCAGAAGAATTGGAGCAATGGGGTGGAAATGCCATCACTTTGAAAATCGGATTTTTGGGCGTGGCCTGTGGCGCCCCCTATGGTCCGATGTGGCCCATATTTGGTGTGGGGGTACCCACTTGGATGTAGTCTCAATGTGCCAAATTAGAACATTTATGACCAGGGACTTTTTGAGATATTGGGGCGCAAGGAGAAGAAAAATAATAATAAGAATACCAACAATAACAATAGGTTCCCTCCTACCGGAGGAACCTAATAAGAATACCAACAATAACAATAGGTTCCCTCCTACCGGAGGAACCTAATAAGAATACCAACAATAACAATAGGTTCCCTCCTACCGGAGGAACCCTAATAATAATACCAACAATTACAATAGGGTTCCTCCCTAATAATAAAACTAACGAATACAATAGGGTTTCCTCCTACCGGAGGAACCCTAATAATAATAAATATATATGTGAGAGAACAAAGGTTGTGCCCTTGCCAAAGGCAAAGCACACCCAATAATATATATGAGAGAGAACAAAGGTTGTGCCCTTGCCGAAGGCAAAGCACACCCAAAAATGGAAGAAACCTTGGGAGGAGCAATTCAGTGAGGGATCCCCTCCTCCAGAGACAGTTGGTGAAAGAGAGGAGCAGAACACAGGCTTAACAACATGTCATACAGCAGGGAAGTGTCAATGGGTTTTGAAACATCAAAATCCATTGTTCAACTTGGTAGATGTAGGGAGGGACCGGGAAACTCGCTGTTGCCCGTCATGGAGACTGGTTTCCGGTTGGCAACCAGGTCCAGCATTGGCAAACCGATGACCAGGCAGGTGCTTACAGCTCAAACCCCCCACACCACAGGGGATGTGTGGAGGGGGGACAGAGAAAAGAGAGCAGGGATTAGAGAATGCCAGGAGCAGCTAACAGTTACAGTCATATTATAATTAAATTCCCACCGGTCAAGTGTGGACTAGTCCAGTCGGGATGTAACAAATGCATGTATTAGTTTTTCAGCATCATCCTTTGAGAGGAATTTTCGTATTTTGGCTATATTACGTAGATGTAAAAATGCAGTTCTGGTAATTTGCTTAATATGGTACTCAAATGAAAGGTCTGGGTCCATTGTGACTCCTCGATTTTTTATCAGCTGGCTTTGAGAGACTTTGACGCCGTCTAAGGTCAGATTGGATAAATTGTAAATGAGCAGCAACAAATGTATGCTTTTAAATCTATGCAATTTTCTTAAATAATAAGTACGCATTTTTATATAAAATATACAGAAATATCAGTAATCAATAAACGGACACATCTACAACCGACGTAAGCAAGCACACCCTACAATTCCCCCCAAAATTGTACCCTCTCTAGTTATTATTATTAGTGCTGTCAGTTAAACGCGTTATTAATGGTGTTAACGCAAACCCATTTTAACGGCGTAATTTTTTTTAGCGCAAGATTAACGTTCTTTTTGGCCTAGCAAACTGTCGTTTTTTTCACATGCTGTTGCAACAACTACTGAAGTTAGAAAAACTACAACACCACCAGATCTAGCTAGACCGGAAACAAAACAACAGGTATGCCGCACACACTGGGCTTGCGAGCCGGCTAAAGAGTAGTAGCAGAGCCGGTTTAAGGAGAGCCTGGCCACTCCCTATCAAGCCCCATTGTACCGAATGTTGTTGCAGTTCCACCAGAGTTCCACTGGGAGTGAACGTGGTTGAGTGCAGAATGAATGGGAGTCTATGGAGCTAAACGGCTACATTTGTCTCTTTCAGCTGATTGTCGTTGAGAAATCTCTGATTTTATTGTAGTTTTTATATGTTCAACATGGATTATAGGTCGAAAATTGAATGAACTTATGTCCTTTCTATTTCTTACAGGGTGAGTCGTTGTTGCCCATAACACGCTAGCATTCTGCTAATGAATGCTGATTGGTTAGTGAAGGACTGACTACGACCAGAGATCCCGCTTGATGGCATCCGAAGCAGAATCAGAATGTCAGAGCATTAGCAACATTAGCAACAACATTAGCAACCCAAAACTCTTTCTAGCATGTGTATTGTCAAGGAGAGCCTAACCTGTCAGCTGTGTTGTCGATAGCTCGAGAGAAAAAAGGAAGTGACCAGAGCTTGCTGTAAAACAATATCTCTGGTCGTACGAAATGTATGACGTCAATGACATTTTAAAAGGCTTTTTCGAACAGAAAGGCGACTTCAAAAAAGTCTAACACCCAGCAGTGTGTATTTGTTTTGCCTCCCCTTTCGAATTCAAAATTCAAGTTACTAGAAAAAAATTATATCCTGACAAAAGTGGATTTTGAGGGGTATAGCTCCATAGACCTCCATTCATTCTGCACTCGACCGTTAGCGCCCTCATATGGAACTAGAGTGGAACTGCAACCAGTTCAGAACCCAGAAGTTTCCACAGTGGCAGTTCTCTCTATATTAGACATTCTCTGGTAGTAGGCTAACGTTACGTTTTGAGTGGATGGCGAGCGCGAGATGCCGAAATGGATGCCAATAAGATTCTGAAAGGAAAGTTTACTTAAAAAAAGTTGCCAAATGGTTCCATTGACAAGACCAAAGTGATCTGTGTGTTTTGTCGTTGTGAACTAAGCTATCATCGCAGCACGTCCAGTCTGAAATACCACTTGATGGCCAAGCACACAGCTGATGCGAATTCCGCCCCCTCGTCAAAGCCAGCCGATTGCAATGTTGTTTTCAATTTAAAAAAACATTTGCACTAAGCAATCCGATCCACTTTTCCATGTTGATAAGAGCATTAAAATGAGAAAAAATTATGGGACAAAAAGAAATCAAGGGACATTTAGAATAGAAAAAAAAATTGTGATTAATTCCGTGATATTAATCACACAGATTAATGCCTGTGACGCTAGTGTAGGTCAGAGATCACAATATTACCAAGGTGTATAATGCCATGCTACTTTGAACGAGGAAAATAGAAGGTCAAACGTCAAGGAGCCCTATCTAAAGACCTGAACAAAAACTATCTAACATGCAGTGTCCTTTTTCTGTGCTTGCGAAGGCTATGCTAATCGTCTCGTATCCTCCCATATTGTGATACTATTTAACAACCCTTGGATTCCTGTATTCATTGTCCAGTCTTCTGAGATACTAAACTTGAGTGTATCAGACCTTACATATGTGTAATAAATACGTTGATTTGGTCTTGAACTTGTACGTAGCTATTCACTTCATTGACTTGGTACTTTCACAGCAATTGGGTGCTATCTAAATACGTCTTCATTTGTTTTTATATTTAATATAACATTGTCCACCACTTTTTCATCTGTTATATTAAAGGTCCCATGACATGAAATTTCCACTTTAGGAGGTTATTTAACATTAATATGAGTTCCCCTAGCCTGCCTTTGGTCCCCCAGTGGCAAAAAATGTTGATATGGGTAAACCAAGCCCTGGGTATTCTTCTCCGCCTTTGAGAAAGTGAAAGCTCAAACGCTCGGTTTTGAAAATGTTCCTATTATGATGTCATAATAGGGAAGGTTACCTCCCCTTTCTCTGCTTTGCCCGCACAGAGAATTTGGCCCACCAATGAAAAAATAAGCTACGATCATGCGAGCACGATATAGTTTTTTTCTCAAGAGACATCATGGCTCGCAAACGACAGAAGCATGGCAGTTAGCCCCACCTCTTTCTTCCTCATAGCATTTAAAGCTACAGACACAGCAGTGTTTCCTATAGGATTTTTTTTTGCAGTGAGGGCAGGTCTGTCCGAAGCCCCCCCCCTACTATAGACTTATACAATAACAGGCTTAAATGAACTGACAACATTAATAGGCGTTTGGTTTTGTAGGTTGAACATATAAAACACAGGCCACATTTCTACACTGATGTTAAATTGAAGGCAGTGTGAATTTCGTGGCATTTCGTTTGAATATAAAGTTGACAGTAAGCTATGGTAAGTCTGCATTATGGAAGATTTCTGTTACAAAAATAACTATTAAGCTTTCTTTGCCTGGCGAGAACAACGACGGAGCTGTTCATGTTAACTGTTTATTTAATCCAATACAATGCGTTGGAAATCATACTCATATCACAAAGAAAAAAAGCAACATATGTGATGAGTTCCATCTAGAATAGCCCTATAGCCTATTGAGCCCTATAGCCTATTTCTAAAAACCAAGTGAAAGGAATACTATACAGTGACAGCATACATTTCCGTAAAGTTTGCATCATGTCTCTGATTCTTATCGGACTTGTACCCCATTCTGCCACTGCAATGCCTTAGCTCACACGCTCGCAACCATATAAATCTATGCTCGCGACTGTTTGTCGCAAAGTATGACGTGTACAGCTAGTTGCAAGCATGCACGAGGTCTCGGAGCTAGGGAAAAAAAGAGCCACTGTTTAAAGCTAGACCGGAAGAGTCGGAAGTGGAAAGATGGCGTGGTCCAGTTTCGTGCTCTCGCTTACCTCACTGCGCCACTGAGCACTTTTCATAGAAATGAATGGGGACGCCATCTTGGAAGACAAAAGTTGCTTCCTCTAGTAATATTAACTCTATGGGTTGGTAGCTAGGAAGATTAGCCAACCCTTCTACATCCCTGGCCGTACCTGGAAGAATTTTTCGACATATTTGGATGCAAAAACAACTCCTTTCGAATGCGCTGCAAGCTCTGCGCACCCAAGTAGGCTACCACGAGCTAAAGGCTTTCACAAACTCGCCGTCTAATTTGAATAAAGGCTATTGATAACATGCCTCTGAAGTTGGCATTTTTTCCCCTTACTACTTTTACTTTTATACTTTAAGTAGTTTTGAAACCAGTACTTTCATACTTTTACTTGACTAAAAAGCTTGAATTGATACTTCAACTTCTACAGAAGTATTTTTAAACCCTAGTATCTATACTTCTACTTGAGTAATGAATGTGAATACTTTTGACACCTCTGGGTGTGAAGCGCGTGTCCGTGCTATTCTCCGACATGCACTCTAACAATCACTGCTGATAGACGGACAAAAATTTTGTACAGCCCTATTTCTAATACCTTGGCGGCAGAAATTTAGCCGTGGCGGGCCGCCATATAGAGGAAACCCTGCACAGAAACGGCACGTCCTGAGGAAAGCTCATTGTGGGACTGCTCTTAGTGGCTGTAATTCTGCACCAGGGCTGAATTTCTGGAGAGACTTAAGATACAGTATTTACATTTAGTCATTTAGCAGACGCTCTTATCCAGAGCAACTTACTGTAAGTACAGGGACATTCCCCCCGAGGCAAGTAGGGTGAAGTGCCTTGCCCAAGGACACAACGTCATTTGGCACGGCCGGGAATCGATATGGCAACCTTATGATTACTAGCCCGGTTCCCTAACCGCTCAGCCATTTGACTCCCAGTATTAGGGGACCACTAAGGCCTATATAAAAGCATCCAAAAACAGCATGTCATGGGATCTTTAACGGACAGTGTGGTTAAATGTTCAATGTATGGACTGGCATGCATTCTGTAGGGCTGTTTTGGCAGCCCCTTTGTCACTGGTCACCCAGACACTCGTCAGGGACAGTCGTTGATTTGCATGAATGCTAAAATGACAATCACACCTTAATGATACACCTCTGGAAGGGTGGTCTCAACAGTTGAAGAGGAAGGTGGACCAAGGAAGACTGAAATTATCATTAAAAGTTGTGTTCTTGTAAATATTGTTCTAAACAGCTTTTAATGTCATGTTTGATATGATTTTGTTTCTTATTGGGTGTGCTTTGCCTTCGGCAAGGGCACAACCTTTGTTCTCTCACATATATATTATTATTGGGTGTGCTCAAGCCTTCGGCGAGAGCACAACCTTTGTTCTCTCACATATATTATTATTATTATTCTTTTTATTCTTTTTGCCCCCCTAAAACTCAGTCAATATTTGGCCTACATACACAACGTAGGTGTCAAAAGTTTCGTCTTGGTAGCGATTGAGTTGCTTCTATTGGAATTTACGTTCCGTTGCATGGTTTGGGCTTCAGTTAAGTTTTTGTGGCGAAAAGTGAAGCTAACGGTGGCTAATTTGCTAGCCACAGTCACTGACGTTACTAACGTCACTACGTCACTAACGTCACTAACGTCACGAAAACACGCGTGACTACCTTTGGCAGAACATTCGTTTCGCATCTGTTAACCTGGGGGATAGCTAGGCTAACTATATAGCTTTACTGCAAGGCAGCTGCAGAAACGCCACAAGCAAAGAGGCCAGGGTGATAACTATTTACTCATTTTACTTTGTGATATGACACACAATTGTCATGTGTAATGTACAGTATAAGCTGATATTATTAAGGAAGAACATCTACTTTCGGAAACAGTAGTCTACTATTTCACTGAAGTATTAGCATCATGACATTAGCCTGTGTTGCCCGGGCAACACATACTACAGTGGTCTATGATGTAGCGTTATCTGTTTTCAATCGTTAAAATAAACATTCCTCACATATACATTTTCGTTGTAGGATTTATTCTGACATTAGTAAACGATTTGTTGGTGAAATTACCATTACCTGTGGTTTCAAACCAGTGTAGGTCACTGCAACGCTGTAGCTTGCGTGAGACACACTACAAAAACATCTACACTACACAGCTGTTTAGGAAGTCAAACGGCGACAGAACATGTTTGGCACTCCCCTTACTTAAATCAAAAGTCTATCTAACTACTAACCTGAACTTCATTGCCACAGCCTAAACGTTGTCAATCTGTTCATGAAAATAATTAATTTCAGCTTAAACCGTACAACGGAACGTTAAATCCAATTCAACCAACGCAATCGCTACCAAGACGAACACAGCAGTAGTCTAGTACTGTACCGTAGTAGTACAATTTACCGGGGCAGCTTCTCCACACAGGGCTATATCGCATTTTGCGTTGTTACTGACAATGATCGCTACCAGTGAGCTTTTTATGAATGAGCGATTTTCCACTAAATAAATGTCAAGCTTATTTACGTTTTGGGGGGCATATTTTCAGTTAGCAGATGGTACTGTTTGAATCGCGATTCCATCTTCTACTGCCGGGTAACGTCGTAGAATAATCTTCAAAGGGGGTTCTTTATTAATGAATGAATGCAATGAGTAGGCTAAATGCCTGAAAATATCATGAGAAGGGAACAACTTAAAATGACGTTTAAATCATAGAGATTAGGTCAATTTTTACACCGGTCTGCCACATTTATTCGTTTTGATTCAACGACGAGGCTGCCTCTTGCAGGGGAAATGAGAAGACATCTATTTCATTCTACACTTCACTTGTATTTTCAGTTGTAAATGAGCAGCAAAAAAAAATGCTTTTAAATCTATTTAATCTTTATAAATAATAAGTATGCATTTTCATATAAAATATACAGAAATCAGTTGTAAAAATGTCATTCAAAAACGGACCCCTGTGCAACCGACGCAAGCAAGCACACCCCACAATTTCCCCAGAAATTGTACCCTCTCTACATTTACATTTAGTCATTTAGCAGACGCTCTTATCCAGAGCGACTTACAGTAAGTACAGGGACATTCCCCCGAGGCAAGTAGGGTGAAGTGCCTTGCCCAAGGACACAACGTCAGTTGGCATGACCGGGAATCGAACTGGCAACCTTCGGATTACTAGCCCGACTCCCTCACCGCTCAGCCATCTGACTCCCTAGTTATTAATGAAATGTATTATAGTGCTATGTAAGCAATCCATACTCCAAATTAACCATTAGTTGTTTAGTGTATTTGTTCTGACAGTTTGAGAGCAAATACTGAAATTCTGCTCCCAACTATAGGTCCAACGTTGCATTATTACAACGTTTCCCTAAAAACGTACAAAAACATATTTTTTGCATTTACCGGAGCCTCTGAGTGATTGGTTTACACGTCTTACAAAGGTCTACTATGGTTACATCCATATTATAGTAATGATAAACGACTGATTAGTGAACACGCATACTTTAGGGTCGATGCTCTGATCAAGCAGACGATTTTTACCTACGCCAGAGTTTCATGTCATTAACTGTTTAGCGCTCAAGGTCACAGGTAACGCACTTGTGCACATTTCTAAAAGTGGAGTCAGATATTAACGAGTCAATTATCTCCCTGAACATCTAACCAGAATTGAATTGGGTTTCCCAAGCCGGGGACAAACACCAAGCGTCTCCGGCCTTACAATCCTCCTACCTACAATTCTAATGTATGCATTGACTTGGCCAGCAATAGTCTCCCACGCCAATTGTCTCTCCTACGCTGCTACAGCCGTGTTGCTTTTTTCTGGGATATGTGCTCAGATTCACCATAAACACATATTAACACTTCTATCTGAAGTGTGGTGAAGTAGGACACAACCAAAAAGTTTGGTTCCAGAAAAGTTTCCCATTTTAGGGTAAGTTTACCATTTTAGGGTAAATCAACTCTCAAGTTTAGGGTTAGGTTGACAGTTTGTTGAACCCACTTTCTGGAATACCCCCCTGATAAAGCTTCTGTTTCCTTAACCTAAACATCTTCTCTTCTTTACAAAAGATCACATCGGTTTAACATCTCCGTAGCCATGATTCAGTCTTTTATGTACTCATCTTAACCCCTAGTCATTGCCTGTGGCTAGCATCCCCCATGCTTTCCCATGGACCCCCTGGTTAAGTTAATAAACACAAGCTCTCCAGTGTGATATAAAACATACATTTTTACAGAACAGAAAATCCAACAGATATGCAGCAATCATGTTTAGAAGATCTGCTATTACAATAGTATAGCTCGGCTAAACTGATTGTTGTATTTCTCAAATTAAATTCTCAAATTCCTAATTTTTACATTGACAAAATGATCTTGCTTAAGAAGCCCTTTCACATTTTCATAAGCAGAGGTTTAAAAAATCTTACAACTATGGAAAATAAAATGCTGTGCTAGCTGGCTAAAGTGGTGTTAATGAGAGCTTAGTTCCATGAGTCAAAGGACCCTGGTTCAATCCCTGGCAAGTGATGAAGAAAGTGTTTTGTCCGTCTTCATTAACAGAGTGACTAAGGTCAGTTGAGTTCTGGATTTTTAGAAGTATTATCAATCTGCAGATTGGGAGAGAAAACCAGACCTCTGACAATAAATCACAACACAACACCAGGCTTAGGTCTCAATCATGTCTCTCTCAGCTCTGGAGGCCGGAGGACCATCTTTTATAGGGCACAAGAATGTAAACTTAGATAGTGACAGTCAGGCATTAATGAAGTTACAACAGTCTCAGAGAAAGATAGTCACAGCTCCCAGCCCATGACGACTTTCAGGGCAGAGAGAGATCACAGGTGGAGCTCTCCCCGTCGTCATCACGAGACGTTTACACAGTACTTTCTCTAGACCCTTAACATCTATTCAACCTGACAATTAGACACAATCTACTCTTATCAATAGCAAACTTACATAAGAACATACTAACTAGTATCCAATGACTAGTTCTGTTGATTAGTGAAAGTTCTATTGATTAGGGAATAATGTAAGTACGCAGGAAATCCCAATTTCCTACACACAATGTCATGCGTGTGTCTCACGGCCAATGTGTGAGAGTTGGCAGGCCTGTGTCAGGCTACTATAGACCAACTGCTTGTTTTTTTGTCAGATGATGTTCTAAGAGTCTTCTGATGAAGATAAAGGATTAATTCAAAAAATATGTTTATGTACGTTTTTAGGGAAACGTTGTAATAATGCAACGTTGGACCTATAGTTGGGAGCAGAATTTCAGTATTTGCTCTCAAACTGTCAGAACAAATACACTAAACAACTAATGGTTAATTTGGAGTATGGATTGCTTAATGACTAAATGTAAATGTAAATGTAGAGAGGGTACAATTTCTGGGGAAAGTGTAGGGTGTGCTTGCTTGCGTCGGTTGCACAGGGGTCTGTTTTTGAATGAAATTTTTACAACTGATTTCTGTATATTTTATATGAAAATGCATACTTATTATTTATAAAGATTAAATAGATTTAAAGGAAAAAAATTTTGCTGCTCATTTACAACTGAAAATACGAGTGAAGTGTAGAATGAAATAGATGTCTTCTCATTTCCCCTGCAAGAGGCAGCCTCATCGTTGAATCAAAACGAATAAATTTGGCAGACCGGTGTAAAAATGGACCTAATCTCTATGACTTAAACGTCATTTTAAGTTTTTCCCTTCTCGTGATATTTTCAGGCATGTAGCCTACTCATTGCATTCATTCATTAATAAAGAACCCCCTTTGAAGATTATTCTACGACGTTACCCGGCAGTAGAAGATGGAATCGCGATTCAGACAGTCCCATCTGCTAACTGAAAATATGCCCCCCAAAACGTAAATAAGCTTGACATTTATTTAGTGGAAAATCGCTCATTCATAAAAAGCTCACTGGTAGCGATCATTGTCAGTAACAACGCAAAATGCGATATAGCCCTGTGTGGAGAAGCTGCCCCGGTAAATTGTACTACTACGGTAAAGTACTAGTAGACTACTGCTGTGTTCTTCTTGGTAGCGATTGCGTTGGTTGAATTGGATTTAACGTTCCGTTGTACGGTTTAGGCTGAAATTAATTATTTTCATGAACAGATTGGCAACGTTTAGGCTGTGGCAATGAAGTTCAGGTTAGTAGTTAGATAGACTTTTGATTTAAGTAAGGGGAGTGCCGAACATGTTCTGTCGCCGTTTGACTTCCTACAGCTGTGTAGATGTTTTTGTAGTGTCTCGCGTAGGCTACAGCATTGCAGTGAGCAACACTGGTTTGAAACCACAGGTAATGATAATTTCACCCACAAATCGTTTACTTGTAATGTAATGTCATAATAAATCCTACAACGAAAATTTATTTGTGAGGAATGTTTATTTTAAAGATTGAAAACAGATGCATCATAGACCACTGTAGTATGTGTTGCCCGGGCAACAGAGGCTAATGTCATGATGCTAATGCTTCAGTGAAATAGTAGACTACCGTTTCCAAAAGTAGATGTGGGCCTACTTCCTTAATAATATCAGCTAATATTGTACATTACATTTCATAATTGTGTTTCACATCACAAAGTAAAATGAGTAAATAGTTATCACCCTGGCCTCTTTGCTTGTGGCGTTCCTGCAGCTGCCTTGCAGTAAAGCTATAGTTAGCCTAGCTATCCCCCAAGTTAACAGATGTGAAACGAATGTTCTGCTACAGGTAGTCACGCGTGTTTTCGTGACGTTAGTGACGTAGTGACGTTAGTAACGTCAGTGACTGTGGCTAGCAAATTAGCCACCGTTAGCTTCACTTTTCACCACAAAAACGCAATTTCTACTTAAACCATGCAACGGAACGTAAATAAAAATACAACCAACGCAAACGCTACCAAGACGAACCTTTTGACACCACCATTCTGTATGTAGTCCAAATATTGACTGATCCTTAGGGGGGCGAAAATAAATAAATAAATATATATGTGAGAGAACAAAGGTTGTGCTCTCGCCGAAGGCTTGAGCACACCCAATAATCACCCAACAGTCATATTTTGATGAATCAGAATATAAAAAAAAAATACTGGATAAATATGATAAAAACAGAATGAAAACTTCAAAGACCCCGGGTACCATTGTTCACGTGTAATGGTAGTCCCAAAAGCAGTTCCTTTCCTCGGAAAAGCAGAGATGGAGATTGCACTTTCTGCACAGCGTATTAGAATATCCTTTTATGCAGTGTCTGCAGCGTCCTCTCGTTTTCTTCACCGGAAATGTGCGACCATGTCCCTGCACCAGCCGTTGGTGGTTCACATGCCCTCTTGGCTGGGACCCCATTTGGTGGACCCCCATTAACTGAGGATGGTCTCTTCTGAGCAGTCACAGGACTCTGAGGTGTCACAGTTATCGATGTCAAAGGGCTCCCACTGGCTGAAGATGGCCACCCTCTCCTTGGTGTGTTGACAGCTCTGTCTGTCAGGATGAGAGAGGAAGCTAGTTGCGCCTGAAACAGTCTCCTGTTCAACATATTTTTCTTGGTCCCGTTTGTAGAGGAGACAGGCGTTGATCACAACAATGATAATAATGTGCCAGAAGATGTAACTATCAGCGGCGCAATTTCATGAGGAACTTGGATTTGGCTCCAAATGAGTCCAGTAAATCCACACCGCCCATGTATTTGTTGTATGCACCCACAATATGAGGTCTCTCAACTTCAATGTAAGATTTGGTGGCTTTGTTCCAGCCTTGAATCTTTTGCACAGGATCAATGCCAGCAAAGGATGACACAAGTGTGACTGCCCTGTTGTCATATCACTTGACAGCGCATATGTTGTGGTTTGGTTGGCTTGTGTTGGTTTGCTCGATGTCCTTACCATCATCATCATTAGTTGGACAATCAGTGGGTCTCTGATTCTCTTTTTCCACTTCCTCGACATTTTCAACCACCTGCTCATCACTTGAATCACTGGAGTCTGATTCCATGTCAATATCACTTTCTCCATTTTGAATAGCATCAATGACATCATGCATACTGAAGTAAACTCTCCTTGCTGGTGTCATTCTGAAATGGAAATAATAGTTAGATTATGTTCAAGTATACCTAATTCCAATGCAAATTAATCTTATTCATGCAATACATTCCACTGAAGGCACACAATACTGTCTGGCTAGCCTAATGTGCTCTCTATTTAACATTCTAAAAGGAAGATACAACCCCCCAGACCTCTTACATCCCCATATTGCAGAACATTCACAACTGTCCCTGAACAATGCACCATACATGCAACCCCCACATTCCAAAACATTTACATTTGTCCCTGAACAACCATCCTCCAAAGCATTCCACAAACAGTATCTGCCTTGTGCAACAAGCAGATATTTGGGCAAACAAGCAAAGTCCAGATTTAAAAAAACAGTTGACTATATTTCACTTCTAACATAGAAATAACATTGCTTTAGAAATCTTCAAATCTGGTCTAAACTGAAAATTATAACAAATAACCCATTTGTAAAGTGTGAATCATCAAATACATTATATTTCTGTAAGTATTTATCCTGTATCTGAACATTCGAGAAGTGTAATGTCTCCATGTAGAGTGCAAGGTGCAATTGCTATTTTAGCTACCATTTTGACCCAACGTTGTAAAATTACAACAAAGACAAAACAATCTGAAAATCAAATGTGATGCATGAATTCCACAATAACTTAGTATTTACATGAACTACATATTCTAACAATCACCCCAAAAAATTATTTCATGGAATTTACTTACTTTAATGTTGATATATTCAGTCCAATGAAACAAGGAGATTCAAAAACAAGAAACAAGTTGGCTGGTGGAATGAGTTCATGGCCTTATAGCCAGATCTATATACACATTTAGTATCCAATGGCATTGCAAGGCAATACAATAAGACCCAATGGCTATGAAAATGTAGTCTTTCCCCCAAAAATGGGGGAAAATGTGTTTTTTTGGACAACTAAAGGTGACGTTGTAATATTATACTTACAGGGTTAACTTAATGATTGAAGGGCTAGACAACAAATGCTCTAATGAAATAATCACCTACTAACAAGGAAATAAATGACAGATTGACGAAAGCACGTTCATTTTACGACCGTGCTTTTGCTCGGTGCAACAAGCACCATCTAGCTATCATTACATGTCAGTAACAACGCCCCTGTCTGTAGACTCATGGGCCAATTTGACCCCTAACGGTGCAATAAGTAAGTAAGTAAGACTTTATTTATATACATTTACATTTAGTCATTTAGCAGACGCTCTTATCCAGAGCGACTTACAGTAAGTACAGGGACATTCTCCCCGAGGCAAGTAGGGTGAAGTGCCTTGCCCAAGGACACAACGTCATTGGCACGGCCGGGAATCGAACTGGCAACCTTCAGATTACTAGCCCGATTCCCTAACCGCTTAGCCACCTGACTCACATATATAGCACTTTTCATACAAGAATTGCAGCTCAAAGTGCTTTAGGGAAAAATGAATGGCACGAACAAAATCGCAATACCTTTTTTAACCAAACACAAAAATTGCGGAAAATGCCGCCCCTCTCTTCATGGCGCCCCGGATATTATATATTCGTAATATCCAGGGCAAATGTGTCACAGGATGTCAAAAGGATTAATCCACACAAGGCACCTGGAATTGATGGCATCCCTGGTCGAGCTCTCAAGGTGTATGCAGATCAACTGGCAGATGTCTTCACAGACACCTTCAATCTCTCACTGCTCCAGTCTGTAGTACCCACATATTTTAAGAACACCATTGTCTCTGTCCCCAAAAAGACAAAAACCGCTCTGCCTGAAGAACTACCTCCCAGTGCATTCACCTCCACCATGAGGAAGTCCACACTTCCACACTACCCTCTCCCACACGGGCCAGAGGAACACATATGAGAATGCTGTCCATGGACAATAGTTCAGCATTCAATACCATTGTGCCCTCCAAGCTTGTTATCAAGCTCAGAGATCTGGGACTCAACACCGCTCTCTGGGCTTGGATCCTGAACTTCCTGACGAACAGACCCCAGGCTGAGCACATAGGCTGAGCACAAAGGCACCACAACATCCTCCTCCCCTGACTCACCAGCGCCCCTCAGGGCAGTGTGCTCAGCCCTCTCCTGTACTCCATGTTCACGCACGACTAGGTGGACACCCACAGCTCCAACACCATCATTAAGTTTGCTGAAGACAAGACTGTCATCGGCGACAATGAGACGGCCTACATAGAGTAGGTCAGAGCCCTGACATCTTAGTGCCAGGACAACAACCTCCATCTCAATGTCAGCAAAGCAAAAGAGCTGATTGTGGATTACAGGAAGTGACAGGGAGCAGGATTCGCCCCCATTTCCATCAATGGGACCACGGTGGAGAGAGTCAGCAGCTTTCACAAAGAGAGAAGGCAATGGCTCTTCTTCCTCCGAAGGCTGAGGAAGTTCAACATGGACTCCACGATACTCTGCAACTTCTACAGGTAACAATGGAGAGTATCCTGACTGGCTGCATCACTGCCTGGTACAATAACACAAAGACAATTCCATACAGCTCCATCTAGCATTCTAGAATGGAACCAGGAGAATCCAGCCCAACAGCACTACCCAGCTGATGGCCCTGAACCCCCAAGAACATTCTTCAACATACCATTTTATAGATACGACAGTTCTCAAAAGTCATTGGTCCATACTACAAATATGCAGCTATACCAAATCTCTTCTGTTATTGGTTAACTCCTAAGAACAATACAGTTGAATCCACATTGTCTTCAGACCATCTGCTTCTTCCCCCCAGGTGACAAGAACTCTCCCAGGTCACTCAGACTTCCCGTCTCTAGACTTCACGTCTCCTAGTTAGGTGTCATAAAACTGCTAGTGGCATCTCTACCAAATGGAGTTGAATCAACATTCATTGTATCAAGCTTCTTAACCAACTGTAAACTTCTTTTAAAACGCATTCATTGTACATATGACCAAAATGTATTTCATAATGCCCTCCGGTGCTTTCCCTGGGAAAAGGCTGAACTAATTATGAAAATCCGTTCCTCTTGGAATTCTTGTTTACAGTTTTTTTTCAAATGCTTACACACAAATTCCTTATTTTTCACACCATTTCTGAAGCCTGACACTCAAACACCAGAACCGCACCTCAAATCAGCAAAACCATATGCACATTTTTGGCCTTTGACTCGGGTTTCAATTTCATAAAACACTTTTTGCAAAACAACACACAATTCTCCACGTAACACACAAAATTCTAACAGGAAGCATCTTGATTTCCTTTTTCAAAACACAACCAATAAAAATGCCACACTAATTCATCAGTGCCTCGCATTAACTCCTCACATGTGCAAACACTCATTGCTTAACTCAACACCAACTAATCATGGCTTTAGAATAGGCCTATAAATAGCCTAATTTGAGTCGATTTACAGTGGTGGGTATAATTTGAACCTTTACTGTAGAAAAGATAACAGGTATGTAACAATCTACTGTAATGTACTAATGTACACATAATAGCTGTTTCAGCACATCACACGGTATACTATACACAAACATATTTTAGCACCCATGCATCCATTGACTGCAGTGCACTGCATGATTGGTCACAGTCTGGTGGATTACTGTATCATACTGTGCAACAGTACAGTGACTGTAAGAAGACATTCTGACAATATGGTAGAAACACCACAAATGCTTACAGTAAAAAAATTAATTTGATGAATGAATTTTTCCTCATCTCTGCCATTTACTTTCAACCTTGTACAGAAATGTACATAGGAGCTCATGAAAGAAGAGCTTTAGGTTTTGAATAACTGTGTGTATATGATATATCCAAAAATGTAATATAATGGTAAAAGTGTTTGCAACATGATGACAAATGTTTGCTTTTGAGACGTGTTTGTGATATTTTGAATGCAGTGCTTCATTTTGCAAGAGAAGCGAGGCATTTAGCATTTTGTGTGTGCAGTTCTTGGATTTGTGTGTTAAATTTGGAAAAAAAGAGGACAAGTTAAAAAAAATGTGTAAGCATTTGAAATTTTTTAAATATAGTAGCATAGTGCTTGTAACAGTATGTCCTGGAATTGATGTATACTGAAAGTGAAAGTTGGTAAAAAAATTTGATATAACCCAAGAACACAAGAGAATTTCATTATTCTCCATAGGTTGGCCCAACCGTGGGAGGACCGGATAGTCTTGGCCAAGTTGAGAGACAGAGTGGTAATAGAAGAAGGACGTGTGATTTTTAGGATAGAAAAGGAAGAATGGAAGGTGGATATCTTTTATACATTCATTCTACTATTCATTCATTCTACTTTTTTCAAATTAAACAGATAACTAAGATCATAGTGGTGCATTCTAACTCTTATGAATTTCTCTTATAGACTATACCGCCATCCTTGATACATCTTCCTCATATTCATGAATGGCAGATACACAAGGCTGGACTGCAGAAAATCCCACATTTCATTGCTAGTTTTGAAAATGTCACTGTTCTCAACCTCTCCCGCAATGCCATAACAGATATTCCAAAGGAGATTGGTCAGTAAACCATTTAAATAATGATTACTTAAAAGCACAAGCATTATTTCATGTGAAACTGTATTTGGCTTTTGTCCATGTTCAAAACTGATGCTAATTCCTATTGCCACCATTCCTGTTTACCAATATAGCAACTCCTGTATTTTACAGAAAAACATAAAAACCATGTATGAAGTGAAATGTTATAGTAATGAAAATGTTTAAAGAATCAGAACTATGGACCAATGAAATAGGTTGAATGTTAATTGTTCTCATTGCAGGTAAACTTGCCAGGCTAAGGGAGTTGCTGGTTAGTTACAATAGAGTACAAAGTCTTCCAAAGGAGCTGGGATGTTGTGAAAACCTAGAGAAATTGGACTTGGCAATGAACAGGGACCTTGATGAGCTACCCACTGAGGTACCTGTCAGTGTCACTAATTCCACTAAAACCTTTATTAAACACTATCAGTTCAAATGTACGTTTATAGAAAATCAACTTAAAGAAATTAAACATTTAATACATTATACAATGATGAACAAGGATTTCAGAATAATACAAACCTACATAGCCCATCAAACGTTTAGGCTGATGCTACATAAAATATGTGGCAACCTAAATTACCCCTATAGAATGATCATAGCTTCATAAATAGTTAACATTACAATTGCAAAAACAAACCTAAATCCATGCCTCTATCAGGGTACAACATGTTAAAAAGTTATTGGTTAATGTATTGGTTAATAGCAGTTATTTAAAACAATGTCAAAAAAGTCAACTTGGATGTGTTTAGTGGGTGTATGTTTTTTTTTATTATCAATGATGTAAAGGTCTATAAAAAAAGGACCTCAACATCTCAATTTTAACCTGGCTCAAATTAGTCGGATTGTGTGAAGTAGAATTGGCCTTAATGGAACCGCTTTAGCCCCAATTGACTTGTTAGGTTAATTCAAGTCAGGTTTGGGACTTTAATACTAGTTTATTTTAGCAGACTAACTGTCACGCTTAACCTGTGTTGTTGGTTAACCATACATTCCTGTAATCATTGTTGAAAACAATGATTTACTACAGATTTTTGCCGTGCTGCCATAATTTTACCTTCATTAACCACTATCAGATGAAAAATGTGACTTTATAGACAATCAGCTAAAATAAAAAGATATTCAGTGATAAATGATAATATACAAACCTATATACTGTTTAATTATATGTGATATAGGCTATATAACGTTTAGGCTTGTGCTACATAAAATGCTCATAGCTGTCATAGTTAACGGCTTGCAGAGAACGTACTTTCAGGGAGAGGTCACATAGCCGTGAACATTGCTTTTTGCCATGGTGCATCGTTTTGATCCATGTGCAACCTCTTAGGCTGCTTAAGAATAGAGTGCACACAGAATTTATTGACTACCATAACTTGGCTTGAATTAAAGCTCGAAAGGTCTGATTGCATGAACTACAATTGGCCTGTATGGAACCGCTTTCGCACTAACCGATTTATTGGGTTAATTCAAGTAATCCCCACTTTCTTTTACTCGCTTTATGGATCAGGCCCCAGAGCTACATATTTTACTCAAAATAAGCTTATAACTATAATCTTACACATAGAGAACATGCATAAACATGGCCTTATATAAACTTAGAACAAATGGTCTCCTAGATTGTCAATCAATCAATGTAGCGATCTCTGTGATTGGCTAACTCAACTCAGTGACAATTGAAACAATAGTCTCAGGTCATGATGCCACCAGCTTCTTTGATGTGGCATCTCTCTCCAAACCAGTAGATAATAAAGCCACAGGAGTTGACCACTCATCTCCTAGTTAGGTGTCATAAAACTACAGGTGGCTTCTCTGCCAAAAGGTGTTGAATTAACATTCACTGGATCAAGCTTCTTAACCCACTGTAAACGTCGCTTAAGACACATTCATTGTACATATGACCAAAATGTATTTCACACAATCTCACTATTCATGCACTGAGGTCACAGGCTAGGAGCGATTTATTCCATTTTCAAGATAATTGACTGGTCAGAAGGTAGTGCTGTCATACTTGTAGATCTGTTATCTCAAACATAATCTGCCCCTGATCAGAGGGGTGTTCCATCAACGTCGATTAAGGAAAAGCCAAGTCTCACTTACTTTAGCGAGAGTTCCGTTCCATTAAGGTGGCTTATTTTAGTTCTAGCTACGTAACCAAGGTAACTTATACTTCGGAACTAGACTGATCCATGTCAGGCTAAAAGTCAAGCTAAACTAAAATGTGTTTCAAATAATTTCAAACAGGCGGAAACAGAATCTCAGAAGACAGTTCCGTCGAGTAAATTCCTGCGCACAAAGCACTTAAAAGCCGATATATGCTTATCCGTTTTCCAAAAAACGGACACATGGGAACGCCCTCCTCTACGGGGAACGCCCTCTCCGAGCTCTCCGAGAGCCCCGGAGTAGTGATGTGTCGTTCGTGAACGATTCGTTAATTTTGAACAAATCCTTACAAGGACTCGGGAGTAACGAGTCCTCTCAAAGAGTGATCCGCTCATTTTCTCGTGGCCGCGCATCGGGACTGTTGCATTGGCTCGTCCAAGGAAACAGAAACGATTCGTTCATTTCCCGACTCGGTCTTTCTACGAGTCTTTGGATCTTTTTTTCACGTGACCCGCATTGTATTTTTTAGTAGAGGAAACCGTTTCCTCATTCCCTTTCGCGTGGCCGCTGTTTAGTAAGACGTGAATGATATTCGCTCAAGTCATCATACTGACTGGTTTTGTTATTTTCACTTTACATTTACACTTACAGTTTAGTGCAGTGTAATTGTTTGCCGTTATAATTAAATGCTAGTGTGAAAATAAATGACCAAATCATACAAACTGTCATGATACATTATTTTAATGCAGGAATTTCTTTTAAAATAGTATCTGCTTGTGCACATGTCATGCACTAACCTACATGAGAATATGATACGTGTTTGCAGTGGACGGATAGCCCCCCCCCCCCGAATTGAACGAATGACTAGAAAAAAGATTCGTTCATTTTACTGAACGAGATTCAAAAGAACCGAATCAGTAAAATGATCCGAACTTCCCATCACTACCCCGGAGAGCTCGACGTGCACCGCCTGAATTACATATCCATCGTAATTTCGGATAGTTACGGATACCCCCTTGGCTGTGATCGGTCAGTATTAACAACCGCTTGCGTCAGGGGCGGGGTTGCCGTGATAAACAGCACGAACAGAATCCTTTGACCGCCATTGCTGTAAGTTTTTACAATTCATATTTCAGCTAAACAGTACATGTAAATCAGCATCTGAATAAAAATGTGACGAGAAATGGGCAGTGTAGTTGCTGAAAATGTGCGTATTTTATTGATGAAACGGCTAATTTGTAAATTTGCTCCGACTTCTCGATAACCTAGGTAAATAACCGGCCTTTAGTCCGTGTTCGGAAAGGTAAATTCAGACTTTTTGAAGTGCAGACATTAATGATTTACATGTTTACTTAATCTCCCAAAAATATATTAATTTAAATAAACAAGTTAAGAAATAATGTCACTTTAACTGTTTTCAAAAGCCATTGGTTAATTGACATAAAATAAGGCCTTAGAAACTAAGCAGAGCGTCTAGACAAGTTACAATCAATTATGGCGTATCCGTTCTTTGACAACCCTGTGGTGGATGAAGGTGCTCAGATTATACAAAGAGCGTTTATCCCACCAGCCCCAAGGGTCTTCAGAGACAGAAGTAATGCTTCCCTGACCAGTATCTGTGTAGGTTCTCACACACACACAGGTATAGGTTCAGCAGGCCCAGCATAGTTTATCTAGATAGATTTAATTGTCATTCTTAAAAAATAAATACATAAAAAAAAAATATATATATGAAATAACACTTTAGCAACTCTTAAGGATGGCAATGAACACATAAGAGCAGCCTACCATCCTTTGTAGAAAGTAATAGAAAGGAGAGTAGTAGACTATAATAGTAGAAAGGAGGGTAGTAGACTGCAGTCTATTTACAGTTAGGTCCATAAGTATTTGGACATTGACACAATTTTCATCATTTTGTCTCTGTATACCACCACAAACAATCAAGATGTGCTTTAAGTGCAGACTTTCAGCTTTAATTTCAGGGTATTTACATCCAAATCAGGTGAACGGTGTAGGAATTACAACACATTTTATATGTGGCCCCCCCCTTTTTAAGGGACCAAAAATAATTGGACAAACTAACATAATCATAAATCTAATTGTCACTTTTAATACTTGGTTGCAAATCCTTTGCAGTCAATGACAGCCTGAAGTCTGGAACCCATAGACATCACCAGACGCTGGGTTTCGTCCCTGGTGATGCTCTGCCAGGCCTCTACTGCAACTGTCTTCAGTTCCTGCTTGTTCTTGGGGCATTTTCCCTTCAGTTTTGTCCTTAGCAAGTGAAATGCATGCTCAATTGGATTTAGGTCAGGTGATTGACTTGGCCATTGCAGAACATTCCACTTCTTTGCCTTAAAAAACTCTTTGGTTGCTTTCGCAGTATGCTTCGGGTCATTGTCCATCTGCACTGTGAAGCGCCGTCCTATGAGTTCTGAAGCATTTGGCTGAATCTGAGCAGATAATATTGCCCGAAACACTTCAGAATTCATCCTACTGCTTTTGTCAGCAGTCACATCATCGATAAATACAAGGGAACCAGTTCCATTGGCAGCCATACATGCCCACGCCATAACACTACCTCCACCATGCTTCACTGATGAGGTGGTATGCTTTGGATCATGAGCAGTTCCTTCCCTTCTCCATACTCTTCTCTTCCCATCATTCTGGTACAAGTTGATCTTGGTCTCATCTGTCCATAGGATGGTGTTCCAGAACTGTACAGGCTCTTTTAGATGTTTTTTGGCAAACTCTAATCTGGTCTTCCTGTTTTTGAGACTCACCAATGGTTTACATCTTGTGGTGAACCCTCTGTATTTACTCTGGCGAAGTCTTCTCTTAATTGTTGACTTTGACACAGATACGCCTACCTCCTGGAGAGTGTTCTTGATCTGGCCAATTGTTGTGAAGGGGTTTTTCTTCACCAGGGAAAGAATTCTTCTGTCATCCACCACAGTTGTTTTCCGTGGTCTTCCGGGTCTTTTGGTGTTGCTGAGCTCACCAGTGCGTTCTTTCTTTTTAAGAATGTACCAAACAGTTGATTTGGCCACACCTAATGTTTTTGCTATCTCTCTGATAGGTTTGTTTTGATTTTTCAGCCTAACAATGGCTTGCTTCACTGATGGTGACAGCTCTTTGGACTTCATATTGAGAGTTGACAGCAACAGATTCCAAACACAAATACCATACTTGAAATGAACTCTAGACCTTTTATCTGCTCCTTGTCAATGAAATAACGAACTCCCTTTATGAGGGAATAACATACACCTGGCCATGGAACAGCTGAGCAGCCAATTGTCCAATTACTTTTGGTCCCTTAAAAAGGGGGGGGGGCACATATAAAATGTATTGTAATTCCTACACCGTTCACCTGATTTGGATGTAAATACCCTGAAATTAAAGCTGAAAGTCTGCACTTAAAGCACATCTTGATTGTTTCATTTCATCCATTGTGGTGGTATACAGAGCCAAAATGAAGAAAATTGTGTCAATGTCCAAATACTTATGGACCTAACTGTAGGTAGGCCTAGACTATGTAGTCTGCTGGAATCACACACAAGGAAGCAAACTCACTGTAGCCAAGCCTTGACACTGTTCAGTCTGTCTGCATCTCTGTGTGTCTTTGCATGTGGGACATTCTTGAACGGGCAACTATGCCAGGAAATATGAAGGGTATACCTTGCTCCAAAGCAGTACCTGAATATTATCATCAGTTTTTCAGGTCATCTTGAAACAAAAAGAATCAAGGAGACATTTTATTCAATTGTATAAAGTATTTTCATTGTTTAAAGTAGCCTATATGTTGACAAGCCTCTATATTACCTCTCCTTCTGGCTTCCCCAATATTATAGGTGCAATATACTGTCCCCATGGGTGTATCCAGGCCCACTGGAAGACTCAAGGGGTGACTGCCTGGTGCCCCCATGGTTGAAAAAGTGTTTCTTAAATGCCCTCTTGAGTGGCAAAAATTAGACCAAGTGCCCTACTGTCTGCCATTCAAATTGTGAAATATGCTTGAGAACACAGGATGCCCCATGCAATAAATGACAGTGTGCCCTCTATAAATGTAAAAACATGTCTTAATGAGTAGAGAAAATGTGATGCAGTACCCTATAAGGTGCCCTTACAATGGTCTAAATTGGACTGTTCCCATGCCCTTACTTCCAATAGAAAAGGGTGCTGTTATGAAGTGCCCTTTATGCTGCCCCTACATGACAGTGTCCCAAATGTTGCCCTTTCCAAAGAAGACGATTAGATGCTGTGCCCAACAGTCTCCCCTAATGTTCCCACTATAGGGCATGCTTTCCCAAAGTGAGGCTGTGACAACCCTTGGCACAGCCACAGTCTGTCACTGTCCAAGCCCCCTCTGGATCTGTGGAGGCAGACTATGTTAATTGGAAATCTGGAAATATGGGGCAGCTGTCCATACACTGTCAGCCAGAATTGTAATAATTGGATTTGGATTAAATATGCACGCGTAATATAGATTAATTATATATTCTTAGTCATGCTGAGCAATTTTAAATTACTGTTCTGCCAAGCAAAGTGTGTTTTGGTCACCTTCTGATCTGAAGTCGTTGCTGGATCTGTGCAATACTAGTTATTTCAGTGGATCCCCATTTTAGTCATGGTTATCTTTCCCTTTTATCTTAAAGCTCAGCATTTAGCCTATCAGTTAATAAATGCGTGTGGCAAAGTAATTTTGAAGTAATTTATTAATTTTGTTCAAGATGTGAAGACAAAAACATTATTAGCCCACATCAAGTGCAATTAACCATGGCCTTCTTCAGTGTTTTGAATTTTATCCTACAATTTTCAATTGCTGCCACGTTCTTTTTTGGGCTATTATTCTCAATCTCCTGTTGAGAATATCGGCCATAGGCTAGCCTACTGTCAGAGCGGTTTCAGACAGCTCATCAAATTACGCTTATTATCAGTAGGCCTAAATGCATATATGTTAAGTAGATTTGGAAGGTCTACAATTTACGCATTTTAAAAGTCGTAATGGTTTGACAAGTTGTCTCCCTTGCCATGTTAATTGCGGCAACATTGCCCTTTTTGGGGAAAACTCAAAAAAAAATCCATTTACACTGCTGAAACAACACCACTCTACTGGTTTACGCTTTGCTTTTTGCGACATAACTCCTCTTTTCGACGATCGCCTGATCTGGGCTGCACAGTCTAAGCTTATTTAGGTCTAGCTTGAATTAGCGTTGCCTGTTAGTGGAACGGAACGTTAGTGGAACGGCTTAAGGCCGAATCCCAATACTACCCCTTACCCTTAACCCTAGCCCTTACTTTTGCGCGTCCACGTGATAGCTAGTGGTGTCCCAATACTCCTTTTGAGCTAGGGGTAGGGCTAAGACGAAGGTATACACCCCTTAAAACCAAGTGAAAACGAAAGCTTACTTGAAACCTAGGGCTATGTGAATGCTGCGCGACAGGCAACAATGGCGGCCAGATCATCAAGAGTCCGATAAATGTTATATTTTTGGCTTAAATAATTGCTAAAAATGACAGTCTTGTTTTGTGCTATACACAGTCCTGTACATATATATTTGCAACCATTTTCCTAATTGAAACGTTTCTAAAAATCGCTAGTTTGCTACGCTAATGTTACAGTTCTGATTTGCACAACAGTCCCGCATTTCTCTCACTAGCATGTCTACAGTTTTAAGTAAACTCCATTAACAGCGAATTTGTTTGATATCAGTGCATAACACTACTTGCTTTGGAGATATCGATACGTGCTAGATGACGTACCCGTAACCAAGTGGCGTCCCATTTCTTAGGGATATGTAGCCTTTACCCCTCAGTTTCGAGGGCAAAGGGTAAGGGGTAGTATTGGGATTTGGCCTAAGTTGACGTTTACCCAAGTGAGACTTATTCTAAGCGTGACTTGATTTAGCGACGTTGATGGAACACCCACTAGGTTAGGTGTGCAGAATAAGTTACCATGGCAACTTTTTACCCTGGTAAAAAGTGAACCATAGTCATGACACTGAAAACCTACGGTTAAATCTGAAGTTGCCTCGCTAACCTCCAAAACCTTCTTTGTTGTATAGGCCTCTGGACAACCTGTCTGCCCCTTAAACTGAAGTAACCTTGCAAAATTGTCTGTTTCATTGTCGTGCTTTTAGGTTCAAAACAGTCAATACAGTCAGTTGAATGTTGAAAAATCTAGTGTAGTACTGTCCTGTGTTCTTAGCTTAGGAACCTGAAAAAGCTTTACCACTTGGATCTCTCCATGAACAAGTTTACTGCAATACCTGACTGTGTCGTCACTCTGCCTGCACTGGAGTGGTTGGACATGGGGGGAAACCAACTTCAGAGCTTACCAGACAACATACACAGGTGCATTCCCCATTCATGGAGTCACCATTAAACTTCAGCCCACAAATGGAGTTTGTTTTGTATAGAATTTGAATTATTAATGTGCTTGAATTCCAGAATGGAGAAGCTGCATACACTGTGGTTGCAGAGAAATCAGTTAGAGTACCTACCTGACAATATTAGCTATATGCATAGGCTGGACACCTTGGTCCTTAGCAACAACAAGCTCCGTGACATTCCTTCACTAATGGAAGGGATGAGCAATCTAAGGTAAGTGTCTAATTTGAGTTGCAACACTGATGTATTTTCACTCTTCGACCACTACCCCCATTCACATTGTTAAAAGTTTTTCAATACACATAAGTAAGCAGCAGACCGGTACTATGGCCATGGAGAAGGAGTTTCAGTTGCCATAAAAACTAGTTTTATTGATTTCATGTATATTTCTCTTATAATCAAAGGTTCTAAAACTTCGGAATTGTCCAAAGCTTTATAGACTTGGCATAGAACCATAGACCAGGGAAAAAGTAACAGGCAATTTAAAGATTTCCAAATCCAACAATCGGAAGAGATACAGCGAGGATACTAGGAATACATAGTTACAGATGTTACGTAATTTGAGGGTTCTCACTCGAGAGATGTAATGCAAGACATGATGAGTTTGGCTACAAATGTTGGCCCATATAATAGGGGCATGTTGCAACAAACTCTCCTCCAATGTATCTATCTCTGTTGTTTCCTTCATATCCATTTTAAGTTAGTACTTAAATCAATTGGTTTGCTTCCTCCAAATCTGGCCCGTACTGGGGTTTGAACTCGGGTCCTCTGATTTGCAAACACAACTACTACCTTTTTAAATAATGCTTTCACCAGCTACACCATCAATAAACTAGTTCTCTGATGTCTTGGGTGGGTGGTATTTATACTGAGTGAGTTTAACCAATTCAACTTGGTTGCATGAGTTTTAGCAATACATTTGACTAACCTGGGGGGTATTCCAGGTAGCGGGTTTAACAAACTCTGAGCCTAACCCTGAACTCTGAGTTGAGTTACTCAAAAATGGGAAACTCCAAAAACTCGGTTCCAGAAAAGCAGATTTCGTGTTTCGTGTTTATGGTCAATCTGAGCACATATTCCGTAAAAAAAGCAACACGGCTGTAGCAGCGTATACAATTGGCGTGGGAGACAAACTGCCAAGTCAATGCATACATTTGAATGTAATAGCCAGTCCATACATTGAACATTTAACCCCACTGTCCGTTAATATTACAGGAGAAAAAGTGGTGGACTTAATAAAATAGCATGTTCAATGTTATATTAAATATAAAAACATACTACGAACAGGTAAGACATATTTTGCTTAGGCTATACGCTTGTGATTGTAGCCTCAACGTCACCTTGGTTTTAATCATATTTGACATGATACAAAGTAAATATCAATTGGTGCCTATTTCAACTTGTAGTAGCAGTGTCCCCCAACAGAATGCTTTTCATCAAAGGATGATGATGATGATTAAGATGACGAAGAGACATTGACTGCTGCCGCAGAAATGGATGCAGAGAATTATGTATAGTAGCTATTGGTAATTCTCTCCCCATGTACTTTTATTTACAGGCTTGTGTGGAATTGTCAGTGACATTATGTGAATAATTAATATAAAAAACGATTTGCACATTCTGATCCTGTTGAACAGAGCATGGATGCAGTATACAGTGAGATGTTCATTTAATGGCAGGTGAATTCTGCATGTGGAACTGTGAAATGTAATGCAATCTCATGCATTCCCAGTTACAAGTAAATGAGTTGTACAAACTGCACCTCATGAAGAAAGTGCCAAAAACTGACCAAGAGATGGTGTAGGCCTACTTAGGGTAGAAGAATAAAGGCTAATCTTGAAAAATATTTACTGGAACACCAGTTACAGGAGGATGCATGGTCACAGGTGATGTTAATTGTAGGAACAATAGCCTATATGAATATTAATTGTTGAATTTGCTGAATTTCTATTTTGACCAAGAGATGGTGTACTTAGGGCAGAAGAATAAAGGCTGATCTTGTAAGGCTATCAACCTGCCCCCACCTCGCATATGGTAAAATATGGAGTTACTGGATGGAGTCTCAACTTGATGGCTCTCACACATCATTGTGTAACTTACTGTAGCATTGCTAGTCATGTTGATAAGGGTCAACATTGTGGTGTGATTAGTTGTTCTTGGGTATAAAGGGAATTGTGAAGCATCTGTGGATTCTTGATCTCCTGAGACCTTCTCCTCAGCACTGGCTTATCCTACTCCTTCCTCATCTTGCTTTATATCTCTGGTTTACAATAAAAATGGTAGAGTAGGTATGAGTTAAGCTTCAGGCTTCCGGTTATGACGTGGACGTGAGAAGTCGCAGAACCCATGTGCTCCGGTAAAATACATATAAATGTAAACCCGTTCGTTTGATTTGGTAAAAAGTCTTAGTCGAGTGATATAAGTGCAAGATATAAGTAGGATCCAAAATGAAGTCGAGTAAACCCAGTTCAAGAGGTAAAGAGAAGAAGAGAGATGACGATCTTGAGTTAGCTCAGCGGCTAGCTGAGGCTCCAGAAACCCAAGCTAGGGATGATGGAATTTTAGCAGCTATTCACGCTCTTCGAAAAGACTTCTCTGCACAGCTCAAAGAAGTTATCACCTCAAATCACGAGATCAAAGAAGCCTTAGACTCCTTCTCCGAAAGGCTAAGTGGAGAAGAATCCCGTATAAATTCCGCTGAGGATCAATTGAGCAACCTAGTTAACGTCTGCAACCACTCAAAGAAAGATGCTAGCACTCACCAGGTCAGTGGAGACCATGGAAAACCGCCAGCGCCGCCTGAACTTGAGACTGGTGGGATTGCCAGAAAGCGCAGAGAAAGGTGACCTAGTATCCTTCCTCAACAAGTGGTTACCCGACCTCCTTGGTCAAGAACATTTCCGGATTCCACCTTCCATCGACCAAGCCTTCAGACTTCCAAATGAAGCCACTTTTAAAGCTAACAAGCCGAACCTAAAACCTTTTCCTCGAGCGATTCTCGTGAAATTCCGCTGGTTGACCGACAGAGACCGGGTGATGAAGGCTGTTCGCAAGTAGAAATCTCTACAGTTCGAGGAGAATCGGGTGATGTTTCGTCTTGGTAGAGACGTTTCTTACTCCAACAGATGTATAGGCCTTCACCCGAGAGATCGAGACAGAGCGGTCTCAGACTGAACGGGACAATGTTGTGAGTGAGTCTAGCTAGATTTCGCTAGCTTGGATCCAAAATAAATGAACGACATAGACTAAGCTTTATTAGATAAGAATGTCATGTATCACATTGTTTGTATTATAGCTGCCCTTGCTTAATTGTATTTACTACGTTTTGTTTCATTTTACATAATGTTGAAGATCGGTGATTACACATCATGGGTTTACTTTTCTTTTTTTATACTTAATAATTTCTGCCGGACGTGGGTTCCACACAAATTTGTTCAATGTTTTGTATCTGTTCCTTAGTTAAGGATCAATGCAAGATGTCCGGAATTTCAGTGTATTGCAAGAGGGTGAGTGGGGTCTGTGCAATTACGGGGCACAAGGATTTAGGAGAGCTCCATCTCCGTTCTAGAGAGGGGGCGTTTGTTACTTTTTTTTTCTTCCATGTTTTGATGGCACACTGGTCTCCTATGGTAGAAGAGGGGTCTATAGTATGACGTTAATATTATTTAGGCTGGGTTATGAGTAATGTTCATTTTCTCAATATTTCTTCATGGAATGTCAGGGGTATGAGAAAATTAGTTAAAATTAAGCAAATACTGTCCAGACTTAAACACCTCCAAGCAAAAGTAATATTTCTCCAAGAAACACATTTATTGTCAAAGATTGTGCACATAAGGAGGAGATGGCCTGGCCAAATTCTAGCTTCTTGCTACTCCTCACAGGCAAGAGGAGTAGCAATTAGGGTTGCAAAATTCCGGGAATATTCAAAGTTGGAAACTTTCCACGGGAATTAATGGGAATATACGAGAATTAACAGGAATAAACTGGAAATATTGGGCTAATTTAACTGTATTTACCTTGTCAGAAGCAGCCATGCATGCAAACATTTATAATACAACTTTTGTGTGGATATTCATACATCCTACCCTCACTGCTGTAAAAAGTTAGTCTACTGTATACATTTAGTCATTTAGCAGACGCTCTTATCCAGAGCGACTTACACTAAGTACAGGGACATTCTCCCCGAGACAAGTGGGTGAAGTGCCTTGCCCAAGGACACAACATCATTTGGCACGGCCGGGAATCAAACCAACAACCTTCCGATTAATAGCCCGACTCCCTAACCGCTCAGCCACCTGACCCCCATATACAAATAAACTTGGTATTAAAATGGACATTGCTTCAGTTTACCAAGTAATCAATATGCTAGGTAATGACAGTGTTGGGAAAGTTCACTTTCTACATGAACTAGTTCAGTTCATAGTTAAAATGTTTAAGCTCACAGCTCCAAAAATGTCTTTCAATATGTTGCGAGCTATAATTGAAATCTCTGTCTGCAATACCGCTCTTGGCCTCTACGCAATTCGGCGCTCTCACACTTTCCAGGCATAGGGCTGAAATGTTCAGACGCAACACTGATGACAAAGACGTTCAAAAACAACAGAACGTTTTACGTTTATGTTTCTGGCAGACAATGTTCCCAACCAGCTGCATTCAGGGTCCAGCTGAGCTAGGCGTGCATAGTCTTGTTCTCAACTACATTGAAGTTCCCTGTCAAATGCTTTTGCAAAAAAACTTTGGCACGTTTTTTTTCTTTCAAAATTCCCGAGCCAAAATTCCCGTGGAAACTTTCCGGAAAATTTACCGGAAACTTTCCGCCCCTTTGCAACCCTAGCTATCACTGAGATTGAAACTGAAAGCGGGACAACAACTAATCCAACAGAAATTAACAGAGCGTTTCAAAAATATTATATGAACCTTTATTCGTCAGAGTCCCCGGATGCTAATGACCTTCACCCCTTTTTGGATCAGCTCTCCTTTCCAACTCTAGAGGAAACGGTAAAAGAGGAGCTAGACTCCCATTACAAAGGAGGAACTGTTTGAGGTGCTGTCCCATATGAACGGAGGGAAAGCATCAGGTCCCTCGGGACTACCCATTGATATCTACAAACGCTTTAAGGAGATGCTTGCTCCTTGATATGTTGGTCGAATCGATTGAAGCCGAACATTTACCACCCTCCATATCCAATGCCTAAATAACACTGTTTTTAAAGCCAGATAAACCCCACATAAAATGTGAGTCATATCGGCCTATTTCATTAATAAACTCAGATGCTAAGATTATAGCAAAGGTGTTTGCAAGACGTCTTGAAAACCATCTTCCTTCTCTGATCACCTCTGACCAAAATGGTTTCGTAAAGGGTCGTCAAGGTTTCCACAATATTCGAAGACTGCTGAATATTATAGAAGTGAGGAGGGAATGCCCAGACACAGCGATAGTCTCACTGGACGCTGAAAAAGCGTTTGACAGGGTGGAACACAATCTTTTTGAAGTGCTTCGGTGGTTTGGTGAATACATCTGTAGGTGCATGAAATTGATATATGTCTCCCCAAGAGCTTCAGTCATGACAAACTTGCCAATCTCAATGATTGGCAGGATTAACATCCTCAAAATGACTGTCCTACCCAAATTTCTTTACTTATTCCAATGCATTCCACTTACACCGCCAACAAACTTCTTCCCGAATATGACTAAGGTCTTCAGAAATTTCATATGGAATAACAGATGAGCAAGATTACGCCTTTCTCTGCTATATCTGCCATATGACAGGGGAGGGCTGAAACTCCCAACCTCAAATGGTACTACTGGGCATGCCAGCTCTGGACAACCTCTTTCTGGTTCAGACCCAATTCATCCCTCTCATGGGTGGCCATGGAAAGAGAGACTTCAGCCAACATACCTCTTCATAGATATCTATACTCAGATAAACCGGATAAACTAAAGAAATTCACAGCTAACCCATTTGTTTCCAACTCCATTTGTGTTTGGCATGAAGTTCATAGCTACCTAAAGGTTTCCCGTACGCTATCACAGTTCACACCCATTTGGGGAAACAACAATTTTCATCCAGGGGCAAAAGACAAGGGATTTAAACTATGGGCAGACAAAGATATTGGCCAGATAACAGATCTCTTTCAGGAGGGTGTTCTCATGCCATTTGAAGATATCAGAAAACTATTTGACATACCTGCTAAACATTTCTTCAAATACTTACAAGTCAGAGACTTCATCTATAAGACCCACAAAAAGCTGTCAATACCTGACCTCTCGGCAGGGCCGGATTAACAATTTTCTGTGCCCTGGGCAACAAGGCTCAAGGCCCCCCCCCTGTTTTTGATGTGATGCTAGTTACGATTTCAAAAATTAATGCGTGCGCGCAATGCGCCCGAGCGAATTTTTGGGGCATTTATTTGAGCGCAAAATAGTTTTTTGAGCTTTATGTAAAATAAACATTTTACAAGCCGTTCTTCAATTGGTAAAATCTTGTCTAGAGAAGGTGATGTCTTTTTGTCTCTTAATTTTTCAGCCCTACGTACCTTGTGTTTCTTAGCCTGGTTTAGCCAAGGAGCTCTCCACCGTTATTACTCATTTAAAAACTATTTGATAAATCGAATATAAAAGCATCATAGAATGTAAAGTAACAGCTAGCTGGCGTCAGTTACTTGTAAAATGCATAGATAATGTTTAACAGTAACATCTCAATTTAGCTTGCACCTAAGTAAAAAAATATTTGAGTGTGCTAACATTAGCAATAACGTCAGCTAGTTTGAGGTTTATGCATAGGCTAACCATAAAATTAGCAGCACATTTCCCGTATTTAACAATGATTAAACATGGGCTTACCTGAAAGTGATGCATTTTTGGTGCCCCCTCAGGAGTTGGTGCCCTACGCACAGAGCGTAGTGCGCGTTATGGGAGCGGCGGCACTGGCTACAAGACTACACAAACACTGTTTTTGACGTGATTTAACATAATATTTTGATCGAACGAGTTGCAATAAAGTACTCACACTAAGGAAAGTTAGGACTGCGTTCATAACGTGATATAACATTTTAGTTGACATTGTCCAGGGCCCCTTAGATGTCATGTGCCCCTGGGCAAGTGCCCAGTTGCCCTAATGGTTAATCCGGCCTTGCCTCTCGGCAGTGGAAAATATTGTGGTAAGCCTACACCAGAGAAGACTTATTTCCATCTTTTATAAGATTTTGTCATCTGGGTCACCAGAGACTTCTGAGGACAAGAGACTTGCTTGGTGCGCAGACTTGGGGGAGGAGATAACAGGGTCTGAATGTCAAAATATTTGTACCCAAACACAAACATCTAATTCAGGTTTCAGACTGTTACAGTATAAATGGTCTATGAGGCTGTATATCACTAGCCTGGCTCTGCCCTCCTACGTACTTCCGCTCAATTTGGATTTTGCTTCTGTACTAGGTCTGGGATTTCAGTGCATCAGTCGGTTTTCAGAAACAATTTTTTTGTAGGTCCAATCAGGGAGTGGCTGAGAACGATGATGTTGATGTTGTTCACTAGTTTGAGTTGTAGTTCAGTAATGGCGGCGGAGAAAGATGCGAGCGAAGCTATTCTGCGGTTGTGGCAACGCTGCCGAATATCCATAAGTTAAAGCCGGAGCAAGAACAATCCTTGCTGAGTTTTGTTGGTGGTCATGATGTTGTGGCCCTCCTCCCCACGGGGTTCGGGAAAAGTTTGATTTTCCAGCTACGGCAGCTAGCTCCGTGGTGAAGGAGTTGGCTAAGGCGAACGCTAGCAATTGGTTATGGCAGATCAGAGTGGCTCTGGGCAGATCCAATAGTTTTAAACTTCAACAGAGTACCCACCTTCAAGGAAGTTAACGCATGGAGCGATCCCAGACCCTCTGGGATCGCTGTACAAATGAAATGTACGAGGGTCTGGTTAGGACCAGGCTAGTATATCACTCCAGAGGTTCTGAATCGTTTCAATGGTAATATTTCTGGTGTATGTATTAAATGTGAAACACATAAAGGGACATTTTTCCAAGTTTATGGTCCTGTCCAAAAGTACAAGAATTTTGGAGTGAGGTTGTTAGGACACTCTCAAATGCATCAGAGGTGATTCTTCCTATGTGCCCAAGAATGTGTGTTTTCGGAATCATACCAAAGGACATTAATCTCAGCAGAGCTAACAGAAAGATGGTTACCCTAAGCCTACTGCAAGCCAGACGGACTATTGCAAAATGTTGGAAATCTATACAGAGGCCGACTACCAAAGGGTGGCTGGAGGACATTGTTCAAGTTATAGCCATGGAAAAAATATCATATACACTGAAAGGAAAATATGCACAGTTTGAAGAAATGTGGACTTTCTTCTTGGACTTTGTAAAGGGCTCCCAATTTCTTAGGGCTCTAAAGTGACCATGCAGTCATTACCCCTGTACAATTGCTGGGCAACCCACTGTTTAATTACCCCTTGCCTATGTACCAATGAGAGTGCCATCTAGTTTTGAGTGTTTCATTTCCGTTATTTTTATCATTATTATTATTATCCAATTAACACATAAAAATAAAAAAATACAAAGAGTTAACCTTCATTGATTTCATTCATTTGCAATATGATTAAATGATTATATTATTTAACCTTACTTTGACCATTCTTGATCTGATTCAACCCATAGAGTCAAATAACTGTAATTCCATTGGTATTGGCATTATTTGGTTAGTGTTAATACACTGTTCAGTTTACCATCTTCCTTCAAACCATAGGGGAATCAGTTTCGGTTGTTTGGTCAATATTGACCCCCTACAATCTTGAAATAGATTTGCGGAAACACCAATTACAGGACGGTACATGGTCACAGGTGAATCATGTAAATTGTAGGAACAATAGCCGATAAACATACTCATTGTTAGATTTCTATTTGTAGGCAATGAAGAAGACCAAATACAATTTCAATTATTTGTCTTTATTTCAGTGCCAAAAAGCATGTGGTCAGTTCTCAGTGCACGTCCACAGCGAGAAACATCAGCGATGTAGGCCTAAGGGCTGAAAATGTTGCTAAAATAAATTACAGAAAAGGTAACGTTAACCTAGGCATTCATCAGGGAATTAAAGCACATCAAATCGCAGTCTTAAAATCCTCTCCCGGCGTATAACTAAGCAAATTAAATTTTGTTCGAGATCGGTCGGCTGAACCAAGGTAGGTCAAGGTATCTTTATTTCGTACTCGCAGGTAAAATTGTTTTGCAGATAAATAGAATTTCGTTGTCCAGAAAAAACACCTACAAGACACAACAATTCACAACAAATATACCAGTTAATAACATCATGACAGGCTGCACCAAACACATGCATATCCCTTCTTGTATTTAACAAACTATTGCATACTAAAACATCTCTCCTCTTATTATTTAAAACCTCAATTGCCACAGGAACAAAAGTATTCCTGTAGCGTCTCGTTTTCCATCTCGGGGCCACAAACCGGCAACCCGAGGGAAGTAACTGAAACCCGTTTCTTAACCATCGTGCTGCCTTCGGGTCACATGACCCAAAGGTTCATAACGAACCATCGTTGTGTTTACCCAATTTTACCCAATACAAAAACAAATAAAAATAATTTTCTTTTAACCATTCCAATGTGGGGGGTCTGAGACAGCCCGACAGTTAAAAGAAAATGCTTCACTTTGTTTTTGTATGAGGTAAATTTGTCGCAATACGACGGTGGGTCACAATGACTGATGGGTCAGAATGACCCGAAGATAACACAAGGGTTAAGGGATGCAGCTCATCACTTAAAATAGTACTTGCCTTCCTGTACAACTGAGTTGTATAAATGTATTCTAGAGTCCGTTGATTTACTCCTATTATCTTACTCGCCCACTTGACAATTTGGTTTAAGGAGTTCTTGTTCTTCACTGACAGACTCCCATACCACACCACAATGGAAAATTACATAATGAATTCAATAAAAGCAAAATAAAACAATGACAGCATGTGTCTGTCAATGTGAAATTTGGCAAGCTTCCTAAGGCAACTCAGACGCTGATGACCTTTCTTACAGACCATTTCACAATTCAAATCAAACGTCAGTTTGGAATCAATGACCATACCTAGGTATATGTAACTCCACACTATCCACAACCTGTCCTTTAATAGTTGTGGTAACGTGATCTACAGTAGAAGTTCTAAAATCAATAATCATATCTTTTGTTTTAGTAGTATTTAACTGTAGATAAGAATCATCACATCGTCACAAAATCCTCCATAACTGGACCATGGCCAGACTCATCCCCTTGTAACAGGCTCACTATGACTGTATCATCAGCAAACTTAATAAAAACTCTATTTTCATGTAGGCTTTGACACGTGTTAGTACACAAAATTTATAATAAAGGTGAAAGAACACCAGGAAAGGATATCCCATGTCTGCCAACGCTATCAGGCTCAGAAAGAGGGAGGGGATAGGTAGAAACGCAGAGTTTGGCATGGAAAACCTGCTAGCGAGCAGGTTAGTTTCACGGATTAAGTTACCATGGAAATTTACCAAAAGGTTTCGTTACCTCTCTTTCTGGAACGTGAAACCCGAAGTATGCCACTTTTCAGGGTTAACCAACTCAGAGTTTTCACTAAACCCGCTACCTGGAATACCCCCCTGATCTTACTGTTAACCTCAGAGTTTCAATGTTGTTGAACTAACTTATAACAGACAGTGTGACCCTGCAATTATGTTCAACTAGTGCACAGTGCCTGTGATGCAGTCGGTGATTAAGATGTCAGTGAAACACACAAATATAGGTTAAGGGTTAGGGTATTATATTGGTTCTCTGTTAAATTGTCTTACCACCACAAACATCTAGTTCATAACAGAAGTCATTACATGCACAATGGTTGAGCCAGTTGTCATAATTGTAGGCCTAATTCACCATACAGCACTTGCATGTACAGTTCTGCCTAAGGGGTGTTTTCCTTTGTGCTATGCAATGCTGTAAAATAGTCTTGTATTTGCTATATTGCATTTGCATAAATAAGACACGACAACTGACCAAGGAGAATAAAATCGTACGAACATTGTTCCTGTCGTATGACCGTTTGTGGATCGCTATATCCAAGAAACCGCCTCAAGAAAACCGACCATAGAGGCTAAAGTAGGAATAGTGCCCATGTCCATGATGCAGATGGTGATTATAATGTTGTAGTTGATTTGGTGTTAAGAGTTTGTGCACATTTGCAATGTACAGGCAGTTTTGACATCAGTAAACACATTGATACGGGCAACAGCAAGTTTCCCGGTCCCTTCCCACATCTACCAAGTTGAACAATTTGATTTTGGTGTTTCAAAAACATTGACATTTCCCTACTGTATGACTATGTTAAGCATGTGTTCTGCTCCTCTCTTTCACCAACCATCTCTGGAGGAGGGGATCCCTCACTGAAATGCTCCTCCCAAGGTTTATTCAATTTTTTCCTCCTCTAGTGATTTTTTCTGGGAATATTGAAATTAATAATACCCTGTTCTGTATTTTTGATGGTTCTACTGTCGCAATGCACACTTGGGAAGTGTATGATTTTGTTGCCTAAGGTGTTTTTGAAAGTTTTTGTATTCTATCAGAACTTATGTTCGTCCAGTATTGTTTCTGTTGAATAATTACAGTAGTGTTTCCAGTAGGGGTTGTGATGGGACATTGTAAGTCCCACAGGGGGGAATGTTGTGGGAAAAAACATCATACTGTTGTAATTATGAAGATGGGTAATGATTATGGATTTAATGAAACTTGTAGCCTGTGTTCTGCACCTCTCTCTCACCAACCGTCTCTGGAGGAGGTGATCCCTCTCTGAACTGCTCCTCCCAAGGTTTCTTCCATTTTTTCTCCTGTTGAGAGTTTTTCTGGGAGTTTTTCCTTGTCCTCCTTGCGGGTTTAGGTTGGTTGAGGGGCAGTTCTATGGGCGTATGTGAAGCCCTCTGTGACATGCTTGCGTGTAAAAAGGGCTATACAAATACATTTTGATTTGATTAATTTATGCAACAAAATTCACTGATCTATACAGAAAGTATCTGCTTCATATTGTCATTCTGTTAGCTAGCCAGCATTTCATCCATAAAGAAAACCCTGCAGCTGATTCAATCAGCATTCAGCACTGCTAACCTGGCCATATTGAATTTGGTTCTACATAACGAAACAAAATGTCCTTTCCTTACTACGAACTCCAGTGCATTAAGCGCTTAGTTTAATTTAATTGTGAATGCAGTATAGTGCGAGCTCAACATGGCTGAAAAACATTCATTGTAAAACTGGCGGCGAATACATTTATGAAAATGTAAAAATGCTTATCCAAATAACGGTAAACATTGCACTCCATTGGATTATAAAAAGGACACCTGCGAAATATAAACTTTGCAGAGTACCCGGTTCTCAAGTTAATCGTGGGAAACACTGCCCTAAAATCCCATTCAAAAAAATACACAGACAGAGATTCCTGTAAGGGGTTAAATATTGTCCAAACAACCAAAACGAATTCCCCTATGGTTTAAAGGAAGATGGGAAACTGAACAGTGTATTAGCATGAACCAAATAATGCCAATACAAATAGAATTACAGTTATTTGACTCTATGGGTTAAATTAGAGCAAGAATGGTCAAAGTAAGGTTAGGTGAAATACGCATTTAATAACATTGCAAATGAATGAAATCAATTACAAGGCAAACATGTTATAAAATGAAAGCTTTAAATCTTACCTACTCTACCATGATCATTGTAAATCAGAGAGAAAGCAAGAGGTGAGCAAGGAGTAGGACAGTAGGACAAGGGAGAACTGAGGAGAAGGTCTCAGGAGATGAAGAATCCAAAGAACAATGCATTACGATTCCCTTTATACACAAGACCAACCAATCAGACCAAATCTTGAATGAGGTGTGAGAGCCATCAAGTTGAAACCATCCAGAAACTCCAGACTTTCTCATATGAGAGGTGGGGGCAGGTTTGACACCCAGCCTTACACCTGACAGAAATACCTGGCATTATTAGAAAGATGCATTCTGACAGCACAAGAATAAAAGTGAAATGTCTTGTCATTCTTTCATAGGTTCATAGCTATATTCAACAGTATAAAATTCTTCTTCTTAACCCTTGTGCTGCCTTCGGGTCACATGACCCAAAGGTTCATAACGAACCATTGTTGTGTTTACCCAATTTTACCCAAGCCAAAAACAAATACAAATAATTTTCTTTTAACCTTTGCAATGTGGGGGGTCTGAGACAGCCCAACGGTTAAAAGAAAATGCTTCACTTTGCTTTTATCCAAAGCGACTTCCAAGAGAGAGCTTTACAAAAGTGAATAGGTCAATTATCATAAACAACAAGATAGCCCCAAAAACATTGCGGGTAGCCAAAACATGAAGCATACATTGTGAAAAGCAAATAAGTGCCAATAGGAAGAAACACAAGAGCATGTAATCAAACACATTACAGATTAAACAACATGAACCTCAAAAGTGCAGGAGACAGACGGATATTTGTGCATTATGGATTGACTGTGCATAGTAACTGTGATAAGGACTAAGGTCAAAGATGTTTGCTAAATAAACTCACGTGCAAGTCAAATAAACAAAGATGACTTGGAGAGTACAGTATAGCACAGCGGACGTGAAACTTGCATTCAAGGTTGCATTCAAAAATGACAAGTTTTATGTTAGACTTTTTACAAGACTAGAAGGTATAATGATTGTCTTATGGTATAATGTCCAAGATGGCGCTGATTGACTGTACAAGAAGGCGCCAATGATGGCAGCCTCGGTCGTTAGGTGCACTCTGTTTTGTCTTGTTTTGTCTGTTAATTCATTGTTCTGGCAAGATTTCCGGGGCTCTCTAACAAGAGAAGTTCTTCTAAACATCAGGACTACCACTGCTGTGGATTTATTTCCCATTTTTCTGCTTCCAGCGGCAGATTTAGTGAGAATTCTAGCCAGTGCCGCGCTAGGCTTTGCTCATGCAGTGAAACGCCGAAGAAGGGGAAAGCGAGCGGGAGCGCTAGTTCGGCTACACAGACGTGGAATCCGAACAGTGCTTCCACGTTTTTTCCTCTCCAACGTACGTTCACTGTGCAATAAATTGGACGAACTTCAGCTACTGATGGTGAAAAACAGAGACTTTCTTTCATCTTCGGTTTTGTGCTTCACGGAGACATGGCTGTGCGATTTGATCCTGGACACCGCCTTACATCAGGCAGGCTTTCAACTCGTGAGAGCTGACTGGGACACTGCACTCTCCGGCAAAACTAAAGGCGGTGGTATTTGTTTCTACATCAACAGTGGCTGGTGTGTAGATGTGACAGTGATTCTGCAACATTGTTCTCCGGATCTGGAATCAGTTTTACTCGCCACGTGAATTTGCGTCGCTCATTTTGGTCGGAGTTTACATGGCGCCGGGTCCACAGGTTAAAGAGGCCCAACGAATGCTCGCCGACCAGATTCTGAGTGTGGAGCGAGCAAATCCGGATTCCCTTGTTATCGTACTCGGCGACTTTAACAAAGGTATTCTCAGCCACAAACTCCCTAAATACAGACAATTCATCAAATGCCCAACCAGAGAAGGGAAGACTCTGGATCACTGCTACACTACAGTCAGTATAGCCTACCACGCCGTCCCTCGTGCAGCACTGGGTCACTCTGACCATACCATGGTCCATCTGATTCCTGCATACAGGCAGAAATTAAAGCTCTGTAAACCTGTTGTGAGGACATCAAAACAGTGGACCAGTGAGGCTATGGAGGATCTGCGGGCTTGCTTGGACTGTACTGACTGGGATTTGTTCACGACTGCTACCAATAGTCTGGATGAACTCACAGAGGCTGTGACATCATACATCAGCTTCTGTGAGGACTGCTGTATTCCAACACGCACCAGGGTGAACTTCAACAACGACAAGCCCTGGTTCTCAGCAGAGCTCAGAAGGTTGAGGTCAGAGAAGGAGGAAGCATTTAGGAGTGGGGATAGAGACAGATTCAAGGAGTCAAAGAACAGGTTTAGAAAGGCGGTGAGAGAGGCTAAATGACTGTACTCAGAGACACTGAAGTGCCAGTTCTCTGTTAACGACTCTGCTTCTGTCTGGAGAGGGCTCAGGCAGATTACCAACTACAAGCCCAGAGCCCCCCACTCCACTAACGACTCCCGCCTGGCCAACGACCTGAACAAGTTCTACTGTAGATTTGAAAGACAATTGGACTGTCCTGATCTACCCCCTCCCACCCATGTGGCCTCCCCCCCTCTACAGTGACGACTCTCTCCATTCAGAAGGGTGAAGTTAACAGACTTTTCAAGAGGCAGAATCCCCGCAAAGCAGCTGGGCTGGACTCTCCTGCCACCCTCAAGCACTGCGCTGACCAGCTGTCTCTGGTGTTTACCAACATCTTTAACACCTCCCTGGAGACATGCCATGTGCCAGCCTGTCTCAAGTCCTCCACCATCATCCCTGTGCCCAAAAAGCCAAGGCCAACAGGACTCAATGACTACAGACCCGTCGCCCTGACCTCTGTGGTAATGAAGTCTTTTGAGCGCCTTGTGCTGGCACACCTCAAATCTATCTCAGACCCTTTCCTGGACCCACTGCAGTTTGCCTACAGAGCCAACAGGTCTGTGGATGACGCTGTTAACATGTCCCTCCACTTCACCCTACAGCACCTGGACTCCCCAGCATCCTACGCCAGGATCCTGTTTGTGGATTTCAGCTCTGCCTTCAACACCATCATCCCCACCCTGCTTCAGGACAAGCTCTACCAGCTTAACGTGCCTGATTCCACCTGCAGGTGGATCACAGACTTCCTGTCTGACAGGAAGCAGTGCATTAAGCTGGGAACACAAGTCTCTGACTCCCGGTCCATCAGCACCGGATCTCCTCAGGGCTACGTCCTTTCCCCACTGCTCTTCTCCCTGTACACCAACAGCTGCACCTCCAGTCCTCTGTCTGTCAAACTTCTGAAGTTTGCGGAAGACACCACCCTCATTGGGCTCATCTCTGACGGGGATCTGGTGTAGCCAGAACAACTTAGAGCTCAATGCTCTTAAGACAGTGGAGATGGTTGTGGACTTCAGGAAGAATACAGCCCCACTCACCCCCATCACCCTGTGCGACTCCCCAGTCAACACTGTGGAGTCCTTCCGCTTCCTGGGCACCATCCTCTCCCAGGTCCTCAAGTGGGAACTGAACATCAGCTCCCTCACCAAAAAAGCACAACAGAGGATGTACTTCCTACGGCAGCTGAAGAAATTCAACCTGCCAAAGACAATGATGGTGCACTTCTACACAGCCATCATTGAGTCCATCCTCACCTCTTCCATCACCATCTGGTACGCTGCTGCCACTGCCAAAGACAAGAGCAGACTGCAGCGTATCATCCGCACTGCTGAGAAGGTGATCGGCTGCAATCTGTCTACCCTCGAGAACCTGCACACCTTGAGGACCCTGAGGAGAGCGAGGAAGATTGTGGCCGACCCCTCCCACCCTGGCCACTCCCTGTTCCAGCTACTCCCCTCCGGCAGAAGGCTGCGGTCCATCAGGAACAAAATCTCACGCTATAAGAACATTTTCTTTCCATCTGCTACTGGCCTCTTCAACAAGGCCAAGGACATTCATTCATTTATTTAACTATTATAAGTCCATCTGATGGCAATTGCACTATGTTGATCACTCATGCTGCTCATTCGTATTCTTATATATATTTTATATTTAAATAGTTTTATTCTTAGATTGTTTAGTTCTTAGAAATTGTTAAACTTTTGTACTTTTACTTAATTTAAGATTCGTATATGTTTAGTGATTTGCACCTCCCTGCCACAGTTAATTCCGTGTTTGTAGAACATACATGCAGAATAAACCGAATTCTGATTCTGATATAACCCTTAATGGATGAATGCGCCTTGGGATTACATTCGTTCATTTTCGTGTGCCAATTCTTGAATCAGTGAAGTGATGAAATTCACTTTTCATGTTACTCAACCACCTTTCATAGGTGAAAATAATCCAAATCTGTTTAGGGATTTAGTGACAATTTGAAGAACATAAAGCAGAAAGCATTTTTAGTAGGGCTGTGAAAGTTAACGCGTTAATTTTAGCAATTAATTTGAAATGTTTAATGCATAAAAAATAATTTAGCGCTATTAACCCGAAAATGCTCAAACCATTATTTGCAACAGGAAACGTTTATTCCTTTTTTTGTTTTTGTTGAGAGATTTCAACTACTAATAGTCCTGCGATAGCTTACTGCATCTGTCTTGCGCTGTAACAGCCTGGCTAGCGATCTAGCTACATTTAGTCATTTAGCAGACGCTCTTATCCGCATTATATATTCGAATTATATATTCTGCTGTATTTAAAAAGACTGCCAGTAAGAGTGCGCCTCTATTCTGCGGGGGGAATTCTCCGCCTCTTAAAAGCAGGTCTTAACCAGGAGCACATTTTCCTGTGTGTACAAATGTACCTTATTCAATGGCAGCAGTGATCCGAGCAAGGCGAAGACATAGGCCAATTTTTTTCCGAGGGTGTGGATGTTCTTCATGTTCGTATGCTTCATGTTTTGGTTACCCGCAATGTTTTTGGGGCTATCTCGTTGTTTATGATCATTGACCTATGCACTTTTGTAAAGCTCTCTCTTGGAAGTCGCTTTGGATAAAAGCGTCTGCTACATGAAAATGTAAATGTTCTGCCCTGTAATATGTTCAGGTTTGCTGTTACTTCATGCACGTCACTAAATTTCAGCTTTCGCTTTCTTTTTCTCGTAGGAAGATCCATGATAGAAACATGCAGGCCCATTGTTCTTTTAGAGGCGCGCTAATTACGCTTGAGGGCGGAGTATGCGCTGATTGCCTGATGAGTGTCAGGTTTGATAAATACTACGCAAAATGAGGAAGCATAGCGGGCGCTGTTACCGAACTTGCAAAAACAGACGCAGCGTAAACTGCGCCAATGTTAGTAAATGAGGCCCTCATTGTGAACAATAGAACTAAGCAAACTAACGTCCAACACGACACAATACCAAAATAAGCCCAGTTTAACAATAGAAACTTAAACAATGCTTCCGTCAACAAAATTAACCGCCCAACTGAGTTCCCCCGCAGTTGCAACCCTACATGAACACGTGCTCCATCAAAAAAAAGTTAGCGTAGAGCCCTGTCCAGTATTTTTGATAACCTTCAGGGTTTAAACTTTAAATATTCAACTTGCACTTAAACACTTTGCTGTTTATAAAGTTGCTGAATATATTTGATGAGAATGACTATTCTCTAGTTCCCAGGAGAGACTGTTTACAGTTCACGAAATGTCATAAAATGTTCTATTTAAAATATACTTGTGTTAATTGATCTAATTCAGTGTTTTACATGATGATAACGAGCTGTGGGAAAATGCGATTAATTGCGATTAATCACAGCATATTGTGCGATTAATTACTTAACATTTTTATCGATTCCCAGCCCTAATTTTTAGATGTATAATACTTTACATAGGCCTACATATTAAGTCAAACAATTAAAAACAAAGTTTAATGTAACTTTTGTCTTTGGATTGACATCTTCAAAAGCTTTTCATAAACACCAGACAGTGTTTGATGGAAATGGCCATTGCTAATTCCTTATGTACATTTACATTTATTCATTTAGCAGACGCTTTTATCCGAAGCGACTTCCAAGAGAGAGCTTTACAAAAGTGCATAGGTCACTGATCATAACAATGAGATAGCCCCAAACATTGCGGGTAGCCAAAACATGAAGCATACATTGTGAAAAACCAAATAAGTGCCAAAGGCCAGAACCACAAGAGCATGTAGTTAAACAAGTTACAATTAAACAACATGAACCTCAAAAGTGCAAGAGTGTACCTGTAGAAAAAAGCAAGCAACAATAATATATTTCGCAGCGAGTACAATAATTTTAAATCAGTTACAACTAACCAACAAGAGCAACAAGTCTCTCAATAAGAGTCATTTGTGATTATGTACTAAATAAAGTTATGTGCTTCTGCCTAAAGGAATTTCCATCAATTGATCTACATCTATTTTTGCAGATTTGTGAATTTTCGAGACAATCCCTTAACATTTGAAATGGAACTGCCAGCCCTCAACATATCTGATGAGGATGAGGACAGCCAAGAAATGTTTGGACGTGAATTTATGCACTTCTACATCCAGGAAGCCCGGAAAAGAGTTTATGCTGTGCTTAACATGCATTGTGTCATTCGTTAGTTGCAATTTATTAGTACAGTATGTTGCAGATGACCCAAAAACAGTTTTCGTTGAGACTCATATATTAATGCTTTTTGATATAGGTTTCAAAGTCAGAACTCTGCCCTGACTAAGGCTTTTTGATTAACTACCAACCTGATGCATGGGAACGGCGGCACCAGGTTTTGGAGAGGGACATGAAACTCCAGTAAGGAGCTTGGAGAAACCCCTGTTTATAAGTGAATAGTTTGGTTTATTTTAGAGTGCTTAAGTCATCGTATTCGCTTTATTGGAAGTGACAGTTTAATGGGAGCTGTGCAGACCACAGCCGCCTGACAAGTCACATCTTCGTCGCTTCTGCCAGATTAATGTAGGCTACCAAACGATTGACAGAACTGACAGACTTGTATCCTGCTCTGGGTGGTTAATTCTGCTTTGGGGCTACCTAAGTGTCATCTTTCCTTGTTTTAATGAACTGGACTTGAACGTGCATTATGTTTTCTTTAATAGACTTGTGTGGACGTAATTTGAGTTTTTTGATTTCTTGTGATGTCAATTAAAACATTATTTAATTGTTGTCTATTGTGTTGTTAAGTGGTGACTGCATTTACTGTTCATACATAATGACAGTAATCACGAAAATTAGTGGTTATTGTCAGATATTTTTGCTTTTGACTATTTCAATAAGAAACACCCAGATTCCAAAGCTGACTTGATGGATTGTTCCTTTCACAAAATTCACTGATCAAAGTGAAAGGAAAATGTTTTTTTCCTGTGTATGGGTCACGTTCAAATGACAGAAAACGGCAGACTTCACCTCTTTGGTGAAGTCCGAAACGTTACACCATGCCCTCTATTATGGTTTTGACAAATACTTGTTTTCACTGCATCTTTTGATTTGCAGTCAAACAATTCACAAGTGCAAATAGAAATGCAATGTTTGCAATGTAGAAACTACAACACTTTCATAAAAAGTCCCCCCCTTTCAGGGCACCATGATGTTTTGGACAAAGGATTTGCAGGTCTTTGTGATTACTCAGTTTTTTAATTGCTGTTAGTGCAGGTATAAGAAAGCTTTCAGAATCTAGCTTCATTCAATGCTTTCGATAACCTCTGGAGTGTGTTGTTGCCATTGAAGCAAGAATACACCGGTAAAACATCAAGTAGTGATGGAATGTCACTTATGGAGGAAAGGAAGGTAGGCAGATACTCTATGATGGAGATGCTCGTTTGACCTAGCTGTGTTTTTTCTTTATATATTTTGAAGTATTTTTCCTTTTTATATCTATGGTTAAGATTTTGTTTTGAAAATACGTTTTGGAATTCAATTTAAATAAATCATTCACCTTGAGCCTCGGTGTCTTATTACAGAAAACAGGTAAACCAATAAAAACACATTTGTATTCTACATGTGACATTACTTTGAGAGTACAGGATTTAAAGTATGCTTTAAAAGGTCCACTACTTGCATTCTTAGTTCGGAATTTCCAACATAAAGGAAGAATACAATAGCCCGCTCCTCCAACAGACAGTGGGAGGTAGTGTAAAGTTGTAAGAAATGTTATTGGGCTGCAGTGTGGGCAAAGGGTACTTTCTCATTATATTCATGTGAAACTAATGGCTTGGTTGTGTTCACTATTTAAAGAACAATTGTCAGCAAAAATGAAAATATATTTAGATAAGTAGATAAAAATGTTGGTTGGTCACTTTAGTCTCATCACTAAGTAGTATTTTTCATCATAGCATTAGACATAATTTTGAAGCAATATTAACTGGCTATTGGCTTGATAACCTCAGTATAAGCAATTCAGTTTGTTGGGTTTTATAAATTTAGCCTAATTAGCAGTGTTGTTGTCAAGACCACTTAAACCGAGCCCAAGTCATGACCAAGACCAGAGTGTATCGAGACCGAGACAAGACCAAGACTTTGAGGGGTCGAGACCGAGTCAAAACCAAGACTAAGGCAGGGCGAGACCGAGTCAAGACCAGACCAAGGCAGGGCGAAACCGGGTCAAGACCAGACCACTCAAAATACACAAGCAGTAGGGTTAGACTAGGTAATAAGTTAGATTTGATCTGTAACTGTATTTGAACAAAAAATTAAAAAAATATAGATGTTATTATAATGCTCAGTAGCAGTAGATAGGGTATTTAACCAAAGTGTTTAATCGCTCCGGGAAGCAGTGACATAGACCACATCTAGAAAACACAAACATTGTGTTTCGACATAAGACATTCGACATAAGACAAGGCAACAACACAGCACATCGCAACCATACAGAATTAATATTTAAACACAGAAAGCTGATAAGACGACAACATCAGCTTTCCCGACACTCACTGCAATCAGCCCCGATTTCAAAGCACAGGTTACAAATAAACCCACACACCAGTATACAACATGACTGATTTGCATTTGCAGTTTAGCATTTGGTGAATAACATACATTTTTAATACACGTTAAAAACGAACATGACAAACAATGCTCATGTACGTTGCACACCCAATTATATTGGCACAAGCCTTAGGCGTGGCCTTACCGTCACACCCTCTGCAGCCACACCCATATCACAGTAATGATATTAACAAATAAATGTAACAATGCACAGGAAATGTTGTCATATTCCCGCAGTTGTGGTCTTGAAATAAAATCCAGAGTCCTCTTTGTCCGAAACTGAGACAAGACCGAGTAAAAATGTGGTCCATTCCGAGACAAGAGACCAAGACCGGTCTCGGGTGAGCCCCACTCACCCCCATCACCCTGTGCAACTCCCCAGTCAACACTGTTGAGTCCTTCTGCTTCCTGGGCACCATCCTCTCCCAGGACCTCAAGTGGGAGCTGAACATCAGCTCCCTCACCAAGAAAGCACAACAGACGATGTACTTCCTATGGCTGCTGAAGAAATTCAACCTGCCAATGACAATGATTGTGCACTTTTACACAGCCATCATTGAGTCCATCCTCACCTCCTCCATCACCATCTGGTACGCTGCTGCCACTGCCAAGGACAAGAGCAGACTGCAGCGTATCATCCGCACTGCTGAGAAGGTGATCGGCTGCAATCTGCCTACCCTCAAGGACCTGCACACCTCGAGGACCCTGAGGCGAGCGTGGAAGATTATGGCGACTCCTCCCACCCTGGACTCTCCTTGTTCCAGATACTCCCCTCTGGCAGAAGGCTGCGGTCCATCAAGACTAAAACCTCACGCCATAAGAACAGTTTCTTTCCATCTGCTACTGGCCTCTTCAACAAAGCCAAGCACTCCGACTGACATTAACTATGCACCACGCACAAGCCACCTTTTGCCCACTCATGCTGCTCATTCAAATTCTTCTTATTTTTATATATATATTTTATTTTTATTTTAAACTGTTTAGTTCTTAGAATTAGTTTAATTATTGTACTTTTTAAATTAATTTAAGATCCGTATGTTTATTGTTTGCACCTTCCTGCCACAGTAAAGTCCGTATTTGTGTACCATACATGGCGAATAAACTGAATTATGATTCTGATTGACCTATCGCAAAAGCCACGCCCCAAAACAGCTTTGACCAATCCTACCTTAGCTACCGGTCACTTCTTGAAGAAGCTCCGTCAAGCTTTCGGTCGTTAAGGCGCAAAATGCCACTTGGAACATACAAATCCGATGGCAACTACCCCAGGAGTTTAGAGGGCATAGTCAATTGTCCCCTTTCCACAGCCCAAAGTCCAAGAGTGAAGCAGTGTGGTATGCCCCATTCTCAGCTGAATATCTTAAAGATCAACAAACATACTTTTGTCTGTATCAACTTAGTGTTGCTAGCCTATATTGTATGGCATGAAATTAGTGCCAGCAGAGGAAGCTTTGTAAAAAAGATTTGTGTACTTGCAAAAAAGATTTGTGTACTTGCAAAAACGATTTGTGTCTCTGTAGAAAAAGATCTGTGTCTCTGTAGAAAAAGATCTGTGTACTTGCAAAACAAGATTTGTCTCTGTAGGAGGCGGGAAACTATCTAAGCCAATTAAATATAGCAATTTCTGTGTCCAGTATCATTGGACATTTTCGTCTAGCACACAAAGAACGTCAGCAAATAAGAAGAAAACTACAAAGCTGATGATTTCAATCGCAAGTCATTTGGTAAGTAGTTATTTTATCTTTTATGCAACATTTAATTATTATTATTCGGTTAATACACTCTTAAAAGTATACATTAATGGATAAGGATCGTAGTACAATTGAGCACTACATGAACACCACCTTATTCCTATATCCATAAAAATCAACAAATTTACACAAATTGACAACACTCCACTGGGAAGAGGCCCCGGGGAAGACCCAGGACTCGCTGGAGGGACTATGTCTCTCGGCTGGCCTGGGAACGCCTCGGGGTCCCCCAGGAAAAGCTGGTGGAAGTGGCCGGGGAGAGGGAAGTCAAGGCCTCCCTGCTTAGGTTGCTGCCCCCGCGACCCGACCCCCGGAAAAGCGGCAGATGATGGATGGATGGACAACACTCACATTGTCCATGTAATGCTAGGTTTAATGACTGGTTGTCTATTTACATAAACGATTAAACTTACTACGATCCTTATCCATTAATTTATACTATTAAAGATCCTGTAAAGTCGAATTGAAAATGAGTTTTAAGTTCATCACACCACAGAAGAATGTGTTGTTAACTACCCATCCAAATTCGAATGAAAAAACCCCACTGACAAGTATGTTAAATTAGGCTTTGAAATCGTGAGAAAATCAGCAGTCTTCTCTGCTTGAGACTGGTGGAGCCTGAAGGAGCTGAATCTCCGCCCCCTCGAATTGATTGAATTTAGCAACAACAGCAACACTAGCTAAATCAATTGCAGATATCAGAACAGACCTACTTGCAGTCTCTGAGTGTTTTATGTGTATTAATTTGTGGGGGGTCAGATGGCTGAGTGGTTAGGGAGTCGGGCTAGTAATCAGAAGGTTGCCGGTTCGATTCCCAGCTGTACAAAATGACGTTGTGTCCTTGGGTAAGGCACTTCACCGTACTTGCCTCAGGGGAATGTCCCTGTACCTACTGTAAGTCGCTCTGGATAAGAGCGTCTGCTAAATGACTAAATGTAAATTTGTCATTGCATCGTACCAGCTGAGTAACAGAATGCAACCGTCTGTGATCTGACGTAGATAGGTCGCTGTGATGTAGATAGGTCGGGTTTTTGCCCCGCCTATACAAAACCTTAGCTGAAAACGGGAGAGAAACGGTCTAACTCCACATTTCAGTGCGACAAAGTTTTCGCGCTTTGCGCTAATTTCAGGAACTCATTTCACACGTATATAATGTACTGAGAAGCAAATCATGGAATTTGCTTTACAGCATCTTTAAAGATAGCAGTAAACAATTGTCGCGAAACTTTACGTAAATAACCCCTTCAGTCCCATGATCAATGTATTTACCAACGAAAATAGAACATTTACTGCATTTACATTTACTTTAATGCTGTAAAGCAACACTATATGTTATGAATAAAAATATAAATGTTGTCAAAGCGTTGTTTTTTAACATGTAGATACATACCCATATAAAACATTATGAATATGATATCCTTGTTTTTGTAACTAACTCGTTTTGTCTCCATTTTCCCTATGACTGGACTGAAGACTCAGTTTATTGCTGCATTGTCTTCTTAATAGGTAATTCTTCCCTTGACCTTAACATTATGGTCTCCTATTGGGCAAAACGGAGGCGAATCTAAAGCAAAACAAAAGAAACAGAAAATTATATATCGAGTCTGTTTGAATTACAAATTGCAAATCAGGCCACAAATGAAAATATATCAAATACATCAGTATGTGAGACTAATGAGGACAATGAGGAGTGTCCTGTTGATAACACAATTACAATCGACGAAGAGGTTAGCCAAAGGGCAGATTTCAGTGTTTCATCAGTTCCAGATGAGAGTGACTCTTGTGAGAGTGACTCTTGTGGAGACATCAGTCTTAATCTTAAATTGCAACACTGGGCTTCAACCTTCTCTGTGCCTCTTGTTGCAGTAACTGCTCTTCTTCTTATTCTAAGAATGTACCTTCCTAACCTGCCAAAAGATGCAAGGACACTACTTGGTACACAGTCCAAAATAGCTGTGGAAAGACTAGGAGGTGTTGAATACTACCACTTTGGATTAGCAAAGGGGATTTTATCCAAATTGAGTAGCATCCTTCACCTACCCGATTATCTTCAAGTACTTAAACTGCAGTTTAATATTGATTATTAATCTTCCTCTTTTCAAAAGTTCCAAGATTCAGTTTAGGCCTATTCTTTGCATGATTGATTGTGACTACACAGACACCCTTCATTGTTGGTCTTTTAAAAACCTTAAATCCCCAAAGACAGTTATGCGAAGTGATAAGCAGCTGTCCAGACGCCAGCCTTGAACTAGCCTACTGAGTAGCTATATCTAGCTAGAATTGACTTGGTTAGGATAGGATCGCATATATATCGTCATATACAGACCTATTTGAGAAAGTCAATAGGCCTTCATCTAGACTACCAAACTGGCATATGGTATACCAGTAGCAAACCGTGACTCTTAAACCTTGGCCCTCTGAGCCCAATTACTTGTCACAAATTCACAAACATATTACTGCCAATTTTCGCATCTCATATTTGCTGCGGCGAATATGAAATTATAGGTGAGCACTACATTACAAAAAATCTATATTTGCAAGCCCGCATGAAGTGGGGTTTGATCGCCCGAGAGCAAAAAACATACAACTTCGTAGCCGACTGCTTTACTAATCGAGCTATTCAATTAAATTCAGTTATGTATTTCTTAACTACCTTGGCCTTCAGGCAACAATACCAGGCTGAACTTTAAAATCTATATGGCATAATATCAATGTTTATGAATAATAACCACATTTATATTTAATGACATGTTCCATGTAAACAATCTGCCTTGCTTCACAGTAGTTTTCACAGTAGTTTTATAACTAGGGTTGGGTACCGAAACCCGGTTCCACTATGGAACCGGTTCCTACACAACCGGTAGGAATCGGACCGGATTAGAACGCACATTTCGGTTCCTCATTTCGGTTCCACTTAATGTGTCGACTGAAATATTTTCCCTCTGTCGCTCCGAAACGGACGTAAAATATCACACTATTTGAGTAGTCTACCTTTAGCTAGCTACCGTAAATGTAGGCTACTTTCAAAATGCCATATTTTCCCTCTGGGCTCACCAAAACGAATGTAAAAGCATATTAACTATTCACTGCACGTGATCGCTAGTAAACATATTACACTTGCTCTGCTAGTCTATCGTTAGCTAGCTTTTAGTGCATTTAAAATGCCTAAATCAAAGCGGTCGAAAGTGTGGCTGTATTTCACAGCCAAGGATTCCGACATCGCAAAATGGAACAAATGTTTAAAAACTATTACGTGTAAAGGGGGAAGCACGTCGAATTTATTGAAACATGCGGCGACACACAGAATACTTCTTAAAGCAGAGGGATCCACTGTGTTCGACAGCTTGCGGACATGAGTCCCTGGTCCCGGGGACAGCCTCCCCAATTTGTCTGCCCCCTACTCATACCTGTGTGTACAGGCGTCTTCGACTAGCCTGGCTCTGCCCTCCTACGTACTTCTGCAAAATTTTCATTTTCCTTCTGTACTAGGTCTGGGCTTTCGGTATATTAGTCGTTTTTTTCCAGCCCCATTTTTGGCGGTCCAATCAGCGAACAGAGGGAGTGGCTGAGAACGATGACGTTGATATTGTTCGCTAGTTTGAGTTGTAGTTCAGTAATGGCGGCGGAGAAAAATGCGAGCAAAGCCATTCGGTCCGTTGTGGCAACTGCCAAATATCCAGAAGTTAAAGCCGGAGCAAGAACAATCTTTGCTGAGTTTTCTTGGTGGCCATGATGTTGTGGCCCTCCTCCCCACGGGGTTCGGGAAAAGTTTGATTTTCCAGCTAGCTCCGTTAGTGGTTATGGCAGATCCAGAGTGGCTCTGGGCAGATCCAATAGTTTTAAACTTCAACAGAGTACTCGCCTTCAAGGAAGTTAACGATTGTCAATGGAGCAATGAAATGTACGAGAGTCTGGTAGGACCAGGCTACTCTTCGACACCATCTGAGAGAGTTTTCTCCTGTGCAGGACATGTCATAAGTCAGGAGAGGTGTCGTATCTTGCCAGAGAAGGCAAATATGGTTATTTTTCTGCATAAGAACTGCTAAAATAAATTCCTTGTCTGTGCTAAAGTAAATTACTTGTCTGTGCACACTTTCATGGTGATTAAAACCTTTTCTGATTCTAAAGTTTGAAGCTGGTTTAGTTAGCATACCAACTCAACATTTATTTTGTTGTTAATAGTGTAACTGTTATTTATTGTTAAATTATTGTAGTTGTATGTTAGATGACTTAGGTTTACTTATTATATATTTAAGTAGGCTACTTTAAAACGTTAATATATTGTTACATAATGTTACATAATTTTCCATTTAAAAAACGGTATAAAAGAGCCTCTCTTTGATTAGCCTACTTTCATTTTTCAGTTTCTCAAGAATCGGTTTAGGAATCGGAATCGTTTTAAAAGCACCGGTTCAGCATCGGAATCGTATAAATCAAATAAAAACGATACCCAACCCTACTTATAACACAGTAATTACATTTATCTTTGTACATAAATATGACATCTAGTGGTCAAAGATAGTAAAACAATTTAATCTGCCATTGACAAAACACAGATTCAACAGATTTAGATGAAAACCTGACAATCAAGGCCGGATTAACCATTAGGGCAACTCGGCACTTGCCCAGGGGCACATGACATTTAAGGGGCCCTGGACAATGTCAACTAAAATGTTATATCACTTTATGAACGCAGTCCTAACTTTCCTTAATGTGAGTACTTTATTGCAACTCGTTCGATCAAAATATTATGTTAAATCACGTCAAAAACAGTGTTTATGTAGTCTAGTAGCCAGTGCCACCGCTCCCATAACGCGCACTACGCGCTGTGCGTAGGGCACCAACTCTTGAGGGGGCACCAAAAATTAGCCAACTGAAAAATCATCATAGTTATAATACTTATAATGCCGATATTATTTTGGTATAGAAATATTAGGCACATATATTACAAAACAGGCAGAACAAGAGATATAGCCTATTTAAATGCTCAAAAAAAGTTATGATGGTGCCCCCCCCCCCAAAAAAAAACAAATACACACTCAACTTCCCAAGCTCGCTGTGGCTGCCCTTCCCTATCTCAGTGGCCTGACGAACTTTGACAGCAGGCTAGGTCAACTTTGCTAAAATTGGCTTAAAAAGATAACAGGAGTCAGGTACGGTGGCCCTGAAGTGCAAATCACACCCACTAACATGAGTGCATCCCCCAAATGAAAAGACTCCCCCCAAATACGAGTCAACTCCCCCCAAATAGGATGATTTGCTCACCTCCCCCCAATACAAGGACACGCTCCCCCAAATGGGAAACGACATTACATTAACTCAAAAACACATTACATTAACTCAAAACGGAAAGGGTTGGTACTACACTTCGTTGCTGAATGGATGCAGTAACTAACAATAAATTGATCGACAGAAGTACAAAATGCAATAGCCTGACAGAGTTACATGCACCAGGACATTTGTTTGGCTATCGAAGCATGTAGCAAGTAGTAGGCTACTTATGCAAAAGTATAAATTGCATGTTAAATGTCAAAATCGATGGCGAAACAACCATCCTGGTCCACGTAACTCTGTCATTACCATGAAGTTGATTGTTTTGGTTGGAATAAAAGAAAAAAACATTGTGTTAACAATTCAGAGTGATGACTTGCACTACACTTTATTTTAAACAGGGACATTCCTATGAAATAATCTTAGATATGCTGTTAACATTTCACAACATTAAAATAAGTAGCCTATGCGCACCCTAAAAACACAGTTGAAGGAAGCAGGACTTTTCAGAGAAAAAAGGATAATTGTTTGGCTATCGATTTTTTCGTTTAACACGCAATATATACTTTTGCATAAGTAGCCTACTATTTGCTACATGCTTCGATAGCCAAACAAATGTCCTGCACGTAACTCTGTCAGGCTATTGCATTTTGTACTTCTGTCGATCAATTTCTTGTTAGTTACTGCATCCATTCAGCGACGAAGTGTTGTACCTACCCTTTCCGTTTTGAGTTAATGTAATGTGTTTGAGTTAATGTAATGTCGGAATTGGAGGCCAGACCAGTGACATACTGCCATCAAGGGCCAACTTTATCAGAACGTAAGTGTCCCTTACAGATGGTTTATAGATGTGAGCATATCCCTAACCAGTTGAAGTTGATGGTTTGAAACAGTAGAAATCTATAGACTTCTTTGAGCATCTATAGTATATATCAAAATACATGTGACCATGAATTTGATCTTTGGAGATGGATGCCCGGCATCCAACTGCATGGCATGATGATGATGGACTGGGCTCTTGTGAACGTAAGCTATTTAAATGAGGAAAACAAACAAAACAGCCACTTTCATGTACTTACAATGGTACCTGTATCACTACTTTCCGTAGGTCCAAGATCTCGCCTTCTTAACACCAATCAACTCATCCCACCTAACTGCACTGGTACATTTGGCCATATCTTTCTATTGAAATCAGAAAACTGCTGTGTTAGGATTAGTTTACAAATGTAATTTGCACCGTTTTTTCTAACAGCAGTTGAAAGGATCCTCCTGGAACAGCTGGGGGAACTTCACCTCAAGGTGGCCATTGTACAGTCACTCAGTGACAACAGAGTTCAAGACCAACAACCCGCAAGCAATGAACACAACCAAATCTCCACATTAGAAAAGCTAAATACATTTGATGAAAGACTTGGCCAGTACAGAGATTTTAAGAAACGTGTGTTATGTACTCTAATACTTTGAGGGGCTACACAAAGGGGTATCCATAGCTTTATTGTGTTGCAGTATAATTCTTAACAACCTTCATGTGTTGTAGCCCAGCCTTTTTCTCGACTCAGTCCTCAGGGCCCACCAGTTATTCCAGTGTTGGAATACATTAAATATATGAAATGGCTGGAAGTCCCTGGGGAATGGGACAAGAAATTCACCTTATTCAACTTCAGTGGGGAGCTGATTAGTTGAGTCAGTTGTTGGTGCTGGGCTGAAAAAATCCAGACAAGAAATTATGAACTAATGTGTTCTGAAAGTAACGGACATATTTGAAAGACAACAGGATTTGCATTGTCTGTAACACTCAATGCTTTAATGCCGTATTTTCATTACAGATTGCAAAACTGTCCATAACTGGGGGAAACTCTGTTAAAAGAACAATGTGCGGGAGGGTCTTCACACCTGAACTAGCCACCAAATTAAATTAGTGTGGGAGAGGACAGAAGACTGGCATCAAGTCAAGACCAGTCAAGGAAAATATACTGTGTAAGTTCAAACCTTTACTGGCTGCTGAGCATCACATTATGTTAGTATTGGATGAGCTGCACGACTCCCCCCCCCCTTTCATCATCTCTGTAGCTGATTAAATGGCTACTCCCCCTCCCCTCAAATAGCACATTGAGCATCTAGAATGGTGCTATATCGTTTGTATCATATTGTTGTTATTATTTATATCCTTATCCTTGTTAGGCTATTATGTTATTATTAATATTTATAATATTTGTATCATTTTCTACCATGGTCTGGGTGAATACTTGATTCTGATTGGTTGCAGGGATGTCACCGTTATCCGGTGATAATGTACACCTACTAAGTAGTTCCATCAGATATGTCTGTAGAAATATCAGAGTTGACTAACGTTGAAAAATCGTTAGAATTCCATTGCAAAACGCATGAACGGGGTTCGGGAACAGTTTGATTTTCCAGCTACGGCAGCTAGCTCTGTTACAGTAGTGGTGAAGGAATTGGCTAAGGCGAACGCTAGCAATTGGTTATGACAGATCAGAGTGGCTCTAGGCAGATCCAATAGTTTTAAACTTCAACAGAGTACCCGCCTAAAAGGAAGTCAACGCTTGTCAATGGAGCGAGCCCAGACTCTGGGTGTGTCTACTACCGAGCACTTACTTTCAGTGCTTAGGGCGCTTACACTGACAGAACCAGCAGAATTCAGGGCACTGAAAGTACCCAGATGGCGCACTGCAAACGGTCAAAAAATGCAGTGTACAACAATGGACACTACTCACCCTAAACGGGCGCCATCTTGGCTACGTAGCGGAAGAGGAGGAGCCCTTTCGGCAGCTTTTCATTTCATTTCTAAAATAATGGCGGACGAAATGACTCGCGAGCAGATTTGCGTCCGTCACTTCTGCCAAGTGGTTAACGTAAGTGTTCTATTTGAGACAGCACTAATCAGCGACGGAGTGCACTACAGATGTAAGTGCACTGTATTGCAGTGCACTGTATTGCAGTGTACTTCTTAAAGTGTTCGGTAATAGACACACCCTCTCTGTACACATGAAATGTACGAGAGTCTGGTTAGGACCAGAGCCATAGAAATGAGGCTACAGCCCATCACCACTCTGTTTAAATTGAACAGATAGTTTTTGATTCATATTTGCTGTTCTAGTGTCAGTTCTTAGAAATGGAGTCCTGCCAAACATGTCCGAAGCTGAAGTAGAGAAATCCATGCAAAATTGGCTCAGGCTCATGGTTGTTCTCTCACATATATCTTCTTATTATTATTGGGTGTGCTCACGCCTTCGGCGAGCACAACCATTGTTCTCTCACATATATCTTATTGGGTGTCCGTTGCCTTCGGCAAGGGCACAACCTTTGTTCTCTCACATATATTTCTTTATTTTTATAGTTTATTTTCCCACATCTAAGTCTCAGTCAATATTTGGACTACATAGACAACCTAGGTGTCAAAAGTTTCGTCTTGGTAGCGATTGAGTTGCTTGTATTTGTATTTACGTTCCGTTGCACGGTTTAAGTAGAAATTAAGTTTTTGTGGCAAAAAGTGAAGCTAACGGTGGCTAACTTGCTAGCCACAGTCACTGACGCTACTAACGTCACTAACGTCACGAAAACTCGCGTGACTATCTCTAGCAGAACATTAGTTTAGCAGCTCGTTAACTTCTGGGAGATGGCTAGGCTAACTGCTTTACTGCAAGGCAGCTGCAGAAACGCAAGCAAAGAGGTCTGGGTAATAACTATTTGCTCATTTTACTTTGTGATATGACACACAATTGTGATGTGTAGCGTACAATATAAGCTGATATTATTAAGGAAGTACATCTACTTTCGGAAAATGTAGTCTAGCGTCACTGTGTCCAATCCCGACCGGTTTTTAGCTAACATTCTGATAAAATGCCTATTCAAATATTGATAAAAATAATCGTATCACGTTTTCAGCTGATTTACTGATTTCACGTTAAGCTTTAACTTCTTACCTTTCGAGCTAAATGTTGTTAAAAAATTTAGAGTTAGCTTAGCCTTTACTAGAGCCGGTCAAAAACGCTGGCGCCGGTAAATTAGCCGTGCGCTACCCTTGTCCAAACCCGACCGCACTTCTAAACACTGGCCGCTGCTGTTTTTCTGGGGATATTAACTTGATCCAGGGTCACCAAACTGACCATCAATGCTGTCAACATATCCGGGGACGTAGTTATGTCCTCCACAATAAGATATCACGCTTCAACATCTCCAAACTACATGATAAAATCTCAATTTGACTGTATACCACCACCTGCTGGATGTTTTGTTGAACTCTTCTCAAAGTTTGCTAGCCCCCATCCCTTCCTCCCCTCGACTACAGATCATGTCACACATGATCGTGTATTTTCATTGGCAAGACAAAGTAGTGTTAAGCTAGCATTGAAATACACTCATATGCTAACCCATAGTAGCAGTACGATGACAACACAGACACACTTGTCAGAGTAAAGATCGTCGCCCGAGTGTCGCCGAGTGGTCTTTCGGCCAAAGTAAGTAAGTAAGTAAGTAAGACTTTATTTATATAGCACTTTTCATACAAGAATTGCAGTTCAAAGTGCTTTACATAAAATCAACAAAAACAATAATACAAGTGTTGATCTAAAACGTTTAACAAACAAAACTAGCCGCACTCTATCTGTGGTCTCTCGAATCCATCTTAGATCCGAGCTGCCACTTGCAGTTTATAATAAAGTAAACTTCCTATATTATTTAGACATGTAAACGTCCATATATGTTCATGAAATTTTACACGTAGATTGTTTGGTATGCCTAAAATAATACTACTTACACTTTGCTGGCGATAGCAAAAGAAAATGCTGGCAAAAAGACCGGAAACTGAGTGTCCAAACCCCGTTCGGGTTTGGACAATAGTAGTTTACAGCGGTCGGGATTGGACACAGTGACGTTACTATTTCACTGAAGCATTAGCATCATGACATTAGCCTCTGTTCCCCGGGCAACACATACTGCAGCGGTCTATGATGCATCTGTTTTCAATCATTAAAATAAACATTCCTCACAAATAATTTTTCGTTGTAGGATTTATTATGACATTAGATTACAAGTAAACGATTTGTGGGTGAAACTATCATTACCTGTGGTTTCAAACCAGTGTAGCTCACTGCAACGCTGTAGCCTACACGAGACACTACGGCAGTGAGTAGCTAACAAAAACATCTCCACAAATGTTTAGGAAGTCAAACGGCGACAGAACATGTTCGGCACTCCCCTTACTTAAATCAAAAGTCTATCTAACTAGCTACTAACCTGAACTTCATTGCCACAGCCTAAACTTTGTCAATCTGTTCATGAAAATAATTTATTTCAGCCTAAACCGTACAACGGAACGTTAAATCCAATTCCACCCGTCGCAATAGCTACCAAGACGAACACAGCAGTAGTCTAGTACTGTACTGTAGTAGTACAATTTACCGGGGCAGCTTCTCCACACAGGGCTATATCGCATTTTGCGTTGTTACTGACAATGATCGCTACCAGTTTTTATGAATGAGCGATTTTCCACTAAATAAATGTCAAGCTTATTTACGTTTTTGGGGGCATATTTTCAGTTAGCAGATGGTACTGTTTGAATCGCGATTCCATCTTCTACTGCCGGCTAACGTCGTAGAATAATCTTCAAAGGGGGTTCTTTATTAATGAATGAATGCAATATGAGTAGGCCAAACGCCTGAAAATATCACGAGAAGGGAAAAACTTAAAAGGACTTAAGTCATAGAGATTAGGTCAATTTTTACACCGGTCTGCCAAATTTATTCGTTTTGATTCAACTATGAGGCTGCCTCTTGCAGGGGAAATGAGAAGACATCTATTTCATTCTACCCTTCACTCGTATTTTGAGTTGTAAATGAGCAGCAAACAAAAAATGCTTTTAAATCTATGTAATCTTTATAAATAATAAGTATGCATTTTGATATAAAATATACTGAAATATCTGTTGTAAAAATTGTATTAAAAAACGGACCCCTGTGCAACCGATGCAAGCAAGCACACCCTACAATTTCCCCAGAAATTGTACCCTCTCTAGTTATTATTATTTTTGCCCCCCTAAGCAGGGGCGGATATAGACATTTTCACCTGGGGTGGCAAAGGGGTGGCAGGGAGGAGGTATTTGTGATGTGGCACATTCATTTATTATCAAATCAAATTTATTTGTATAGCCCTTTTTACACGCAAGCATGTCACAGAGGGCTTCACATACGCCCATAGAACTGCCCCTCAACCAACCTAAACCCTCAAGGAAGACAAGGAAAAACTCCCCCAAAAACTCTCAACAGGAGAAAAAATTGAAGAAACCTTGGGAGGAGCAATTCAGAGAGGGATCCCCTCCTCCAGAGACGGTTGGTGAGAGAGAGGAGCAGAACACAGGCTAAACATAGTCATACAGTGTCGATGGGTTTTGAAACACCAAAATCCATTGTTCAACTTTATAGATGTAGGACAGGACCGGGAGACTCGCGACCAGGTCCAGCGTTGGCCTACCGACGACCAGGCAGGTGCTGACAACTCAAACCCCCCACACCACAAGGGATGTGTGTGGGGGGGACAGAGAGAGGAGAGCAGGGATTAGAGAATGCCAGGAGCAGCTAACAGTTACAGTCATAATAGAATGAGATCCCCACCGGTCAAGTGTGGACTGGTGCAGCAATTTAACAGAGCAAAAAAGGGGAATTTGATGCAAACCCACACACCAAGACAGCGACAGCCCCCCTCGTTTGGAACATGAAATCTGTTCCAGGGGAAGAGAACTCTAAAATAAGTTATACTTATAGAATAAGGATGGAAACAACCCGTCCCCCGTTGCCTCCAACTAGTAACATACTTACCTTTAACAGTCTGGGTCCATTGTGACTCCTAAATTTTTTACCAGCTGGCTTTGAGAGACTTTGACGCCGTCTAGGTCTAAGGTCAGATTGGAAAAATTATTTCTATATTTTTTAGGACCGAAAATTTGAACCTCGGTTTTATCCGAATTTCATCCAAGCTCTCAACCTAGAAAAACATTTTTCCATAGCATGTGGAAATTCTCCAGACTCTATAGCCATATAGCTGAGTATCATCTGCATAACAGTGAAAATTTACCCCAGAGCATCTAATTATGTTTCCTAAAGGCAGCATATAGAGTGAAAATCAGACCTAGAACTGAACCCTGTGGTACTCCGTATTTTACAGTGGAGCTCCTGGATGAGCAGCCATCATAGTGGACATATTGTGATCTATCAGATAGATACGATCTAAACCACTGAAGTGACGTACCAGAAATCCCAACATAGTTCTCCATACGTTCCAAGAGAATCTCATGATCCACCGTGTCAAAAGCTGCACTTAGGTCTAGAAGAACCAGGACAGAGATAGAACCCGCGTCAGAGGCTAACAGTAGATCATTGACTACCTTGGCTAATGCAGTTATTATTTATATAACAGTGTCATATAGTTAGCTGTATTTACATACAGGGGCCTGTTTTCCTCAAATATCCATGACATAAGATAGCCTACACTGTAAACCCCAATTTGCTCACTCAACATAAAAAAATTGTGGAAACGGCTTGCACACAACATTTTTTGTTTAGTACAGTACGGTAAGATGAAATTCATGAGTACACCAGACATAACTGTGTCACATCAAACTTATCTGACTGGAAATATATGTCTGTGTAACACAACTTTTTATATCACAATTTGTGTTTTTTGAACATTTAATGCTACAGCATATTAACAGGGAATATATATGTTATATGACATAAATCTACTAGACACATTTGTAATTGTACCTGAAGTATTTATTTTTGGTTCTTTTAAACATATTTATTATGTTATCCTGTTGTCTGCATTAAGCATGAAAACATTGCCATACACTACAAAAAGAATTTATAGGTTGAAACTCACTAATCAAAAGAACCTCAAATACATTTTGGAATTGCTTTAAATGACACTCTACAATGTATCTTTATTTTAGCGTCCGACATGACAACTAAGGATTTTAGGGTCAAAATACAGGGATACAGATATAACAGTTTGTCATAAAGCTCTTGAAAAGATTTAGATTTACATTCTCACTGTTCAACATTCTCAAAGCAAAATAATTCGGTGGTTGCTGTTATGCAGTTCAGAAAAACGTTTAACAAATTTGTCCAAGTCCAGTGCTTTTGCACGTGATTTTTTTTAAAGTTTAAATGTTGAGAAGCTGCGCTCACACCCAGCACTACTGACTGGTAAAACCACAGCTATTTTGCATAAACGAAAAAGCTCACTGAACACCTCCTTGAACGGCTCTAAGAACTTGATGAATCCAATCAGATCAGCAGAATTGTCTTTCCCCTTTGCCATATTCTGTTCAATAACTCGTTTAGTTTGACGGAGCTCACTTTTCAGGTCTTGGAGATCAGATCCATATGCCTCTGCCAGTAACAAGTCCATTTCTTCTTTCAGGAAGTTGCTGCTTGATGGAGTTAGTGCCTGAATGCCAATCATTATGTTGCAGTTGGACTTAGAGAAATCAGAAGCAGAATGGGATTTATTCGCCATGAAAGTTTGCACAGACAAGGAATTTGCTTTGGCAGGAAGGTGCATACAATAAACATATACCTAAAATTTTAATATGTGGACTATCTATACTAAGGGTACATAAACTAGCAGTACTAAGTGGGATTAGAATATAATTAAATATACAATAAAATAAAATATAAGTTGCCGTAAATTACAATATAAAAATACAAAAATACAAATATTACAAAAAATACAAATGTACAAGATACCATTATTGTAATGCAGTGCAAAAAGCAGTGTGTTTTAAGCAAGAAGTCATTAGAGTCAGTGTGGTCCCTTGGCCTTGTTGAAGAGGCCAACAGCGGAAGGGAAGAAACTGTTTTTGTGGCGTGAGGTATTGGTCCTGATGGACCGCAGCCTTCTGCCGGAGGGGAGTGACTGAAACAGGGAGTGTCCAGGGTGGGAGGAACTTGTTTCTTCATCTCAACAAGTATGGCGTCAATGATGGGAAAGAACGTGTTTACTCGAAAGCTGTCTTTGCTGTTAGGTGGAGCTCGCTGTCCAAGTGTGGATGTGACAACACTATGTTGGAGTCTGCTTGTTGTCTGTTGGGACCTTTTTGGTTTGATGACTGTGGGAATATTGCAATTATCACACATTTCTATTACTGCATCCCACAGCTCATTGAAGTTTTCATCTGTATTGCGATACTCCTCAAACGTTTGTTTAATGGCTTCAATAAGATCTACTGCTTTTGTGAGGTCAAGGTTTGGTGACTGGAACATGTCAGATAATCCCTTTATATTAACAAGGACCTTTCTAAATACAACAAGTAGCCCTATGAAATTCAACTGAATTTGGGAGAGAAGCCCTCTTGCGAGAGGAGAGAAGCCCTCTTGGGAGAGAAGCCCTCTTCTAACAGCTGGCAATCTATCCATGAGGTTTCGACACGCAAAGAATCGGCAGGCCCATCTGGTGTCACTTAGTCTTGGAAGCTCCCTTGGTGCATCACTGAACATTTGTTTTTGTACATCAAGCCACTTTGTGTGGACATATGAGCCGGCGGACATAAATACATAAAGTTTCTCAAGCAAAGAGAAAAAGCATCCAGCTTCATGGACATTTTTAACACAGTCCACAATAACAAGGTTTAAACAATGGCCATTGCAGTGGACGTAGAATGCATACTTGGCCACTTCCTTAACTCTGGTTTGTACACCAGAGTGCTTGCCACTCATGACTGCTGCTCCATCATATTCTTGGCCGACAAGATTCTTTCTATATTGCAGTCCCCACTTTTACCTGGAACTTGAGAAAGCTCTCCTGTATTACACCATCATAATAGTATCTCAGGACAAAATATATCTGCTCTTTTTTTCACATCTTTGGATTAATCTGCTATAATAGAAAATTGCTCGCTGTCTTTTACATCTTTAATGATTTCTTCCCGCACCATTCCTGCTAAACATTCTAAGATCTAATTTGAATGTTTTTACTGGTGTACATTGCATTTCTGGGCCCCTGTGACAATCTACTTTTCACCAACGGATAATGTATACCTAAAAGTTCTAAGATCTCAACGAAATTCCCTGTTCTTTGAGCTTTCTGTTTCGTCATGTCCACGTTGTGCAATGTTCTGAGTGGCTGTGAGCAGCAAAACCTCAGCCAACGTTTTTATATAGTTTTGATTATTTATTACTTGTTGCTTATTTTCCTCACTCATCATTCCTAGGACAGATGTGTTGTTTTCAGACATTCTTTTGTGCTCACCCCATGCAACCATTGCATTCAAATGCATCTCTGATTTGGCATGTAAACTAAACCCACTGTCTTTAAAGATCCTGTAAAGTGGAATTGAAAACGAGTTTTAAGTTCACCACACCACAGAATAATGTGTTATTAACTACCCATCCAAATTTAAATGGGAAAAGAACACTGACAAGTATGTTAAATTAGGCTTTGAAATCGTGAGAAAATCAGCAGTCTTCTCTGCTTGAGACTGGGGGGGCGTGTCGCCTGAAGGAGCTGAAGCTCTGCCCCTCGCTGCCTACCTACGACCCTGATAATGGACGCTACGTCAAGCCGAAAAAATACGTATAGAATTAGAATTTATTTGTTCAATGAGTGAAACATACAGATGCATATAAATGAAATGTTCCCCTGAGCTGTAACAGTAAAAATTGACACCAGAGACAGCAGACAGTGAGCTCTTCAACTAGGCTACTTCTAACACATTAGCTACCATTTCACCAAAATACCATCATTCTACACCGAGTAGCCTAATATCAAGTTAGCGGTTTGCATTAACTCATAGCAGAGATACCTCTGGAAAAGTTATCTAGTATAATTATAACAAGCACACAGAACTGAGTGATGAACTGCTGGCGGCAGTGGATGGTCCAGGTGCGACCAGAGGATGAACGGCCGGGAGGGTGATGCTCGGTACGGCTCCGCGCTGCAAGAGAAGCCGTGTGTCCACGAACCCCGTCTGTCTCTGGTCCATGTTAAAACTATCCGCCGTGAAATGGTCACTGCAGATGCGGCTGTTGGAGTTTATCCGAAGCTTTCCATCAGCGTGGCTCTTCACAAAATCAATCCACCTATTTTTCCTTTCCTCATCAATAGGGAAATTAAATAGCGTTACAGCACAGCTGAAGTTTTTGCATCTAGGGAAGATGCAGTTGCGGGTGGAGGGAGACATCCTGAACCTGACTGGGGGAGTCAGGTGGCTGAGCGGTGAGGGAAGCGGGCTAGTAATCTGAAGGTTGTCAGTTCGATTCCCGGACGTGTCAAATGACGTTGTGTCCTTGGGCAAGGCACTTCACCCTACTTGCCTCGGGGGAATGTCCCTGTACTTACTGTAAGTCGCTCTGGATAAAAGCGTCTGCTAAATGACTAAATGTAAATGTAAGCTGGCTAGCTAGCTGATGTAGGCTACAATAACAGTAGAGCAGGAGGAGCCATTCAGTGATCTGACGTAGATGGGTCGAAATGACGACGGTAGATGGGTAACTTTTTGGCCCCACCCATTAAAACCTGATCTGAAAACGGAAGAGAAACTGTTCTACGGTCTAAAGGCCGAATTATACTTCTCCGACTCCGTGACAGACGGACGGAGTCGGACGGATTGGTTGAATTTATAGTACTCCGAAGGCTGTGGGTGCTGAAAACAATTCACCGCCAGAAAAATAGGTTGCGCAACGGTTTTTTGTAAGTCGTCGTCGAGTGTTTACTTACCTCAAGCCCCCACCCCTCGCCCCTCGGCTTGAAGCAACGGCCCCGGTGGATGTAGGTGGTATTGCATTTTGTGTTTGACTTCCGACTCTTCCGGTCGTTTTTATTCTATTAACTCCAGTCACCATTTACAAAACTATATCCCCAATAATTTTTGTTCGATTCTCGAACCTGGATCATACTACTAGCTTTTTCATAGAAGAATTTTTCCTGATTTTTGCTAAGTTTGAAACCAATCCGAAATGGGTAAACTAGCACCCCATTTATTTGCTTACGTCAATAAAAGTTGCCTGCAAATGTGCTCGCGGATACTAACAGGGCACGAGCACAAAAGTTCACATTGGCCGATAGCCGATTTACCTGGAGCTGAAAGAAATGGCTTGAGTTGCCTGCCCTGTTGTAGCAAGTTTAGCAAATGGTTGTCCCACATACATTAAATGTTGTTAATATAGTTTATTCCCGTTATTTTCAAATAGATTTGATTTTTCGTATAAACGTTCATGACATGATGGCAAATATTATATTATGTTAAGCGTGAGCATAGATTGTTGACATGTCTATCTGGAGCAAAGACGAAGATTAATAGTACTTTAACTGATAACCACAATAGGAAATGATATATATATTTAAATAATATTAGTCTTGCTTTCAGAAGCTTTTGTTAAACACACTCATTATTCTTTTTTTGATCGTGTCAAAGCCAAACTGCTTTTGTGGGACAATGAAGGTCCTCAGTGACTGTTTCACCCCCACTTATATCTGATTGAAACGTCTTGTATATAGTTCTGTTAATATGTCCCTTTCAAAGGCACGTTCAATAAAGTAGATAATATTTTAGACACACTTCTCAATTTATTACATTATTACCAAGTCTTGTTAGATCACGTTATATCCATTAATAGGCGTTTGGGTTAGGGTTAACCCTACAAAACCAATTGAACATATAAAACACAAGCCACATTTCTACACTGATGTTAAATTGAAGGCAGTGTGATTTTCGTGGCATTTCGTTTGAATATAAAGTTGACAGTAAGCTACGGTAAGTCTGCATTATGGAATATTTCTGTTACAAAAATAACTATTAAGCTTTCTTTGCCTGGCGAGAACAACGACAGAGCTAAGTGTTCATGTTAACAGTTTATGTAATCCGATACAATGCGTTGGAAATCATACTCAAATCACAAAGAAAAAAAACAACATATGTGATGAGTTCCATCTAGAATAGCCCTATATTTAGCCCTATAGCCTATTTCTAAAAAACAAGTGAAAGGAATACTATACAGTGACAGCATACATTTCCGTAAAGTTTGCATCATGTCTCTGATTCTTATCGGACTTGTACCCCATTCTGCCACTGCAATGCCTTAGCTCACACGCTCGTAACCATATAAATCTATGCTCGCGACTGGTTGTCGCAAAGTATGACGTGTACAGCTAGTTGCAAGTGTGCACGAGGTCTCAGAGCTAGGGAAAAAAAGAGCCACTGTTTAAAGCTAGACCGGAAGAGTCGGAAGTGGAAAGATGGCGCGGTCCAGTTTTGTACTCTCGCTTGCCTCACTGCGCCATTGAGCACTTTTCATAGAAATGAATGGGGACACCATCTTGGAAGACAAAAGTTGCTTCCTCTAGTTATATTAACTCTATGATTTACCTAGGTTATCGAGAAGTCGGAACAAATGTACAAATTAGCCGTTTCATCAATAAAATACGCACATTTTCAGCAACTACACTGCCCATTTCTCGTCACATTTTAATTCAGATGCTGATTTACATGTACTGTTTAGCTGAAATATGAATTGTTAAAACTTACAGCAATGGCGGTCAAAGGATTCTGTTCGTCCTGTTTATCCCGGCAACCCCGCCCCTGACGCAAGCGATTCTTAATACTGACCAATCACAGCCAAGGGGGTCTCCGTAGCTCTCCGTCGCCCTCCGAAATTACGACGGATAGTTAGAAAATTCAGGAGGTGCACGTCGAGCTCTCCGGGGCTCTCCGAGGGCTGACGGAGAGCTCGTAGAGGGCGTTCCACGGAGACGAGGGCGTTCCCATGTGTCCGTTTTTCGAAAAACGCAGAAGCATATTTTGGCCTTAAGCCCGCCCATCCGTTAACGGAGTCGTAGAAGCATACTGCGGCCTTTACACTCGACAGTGACACTGAGATCGAAAGCTAGCTAGTAGAGACTATATAACGATTGAAAACCAGGCTAAGAAACGTAAGGGGCTGAAAAATAAGAGACAAAAATACATCATCTTCACTAGACAACGTTTTACCAATTGAGCAACGCTCAAATAAAGGCCCAAGAATTTAGCTTGCGCGCTCGCATGAACTGTGAAACTCCCTAACTTGCATTACATCAAACACAGAATGTGGATGCATTGGCAGGGCAGCTGTGGTGGCGTATACGGGGGCCGGTTCTGGTGGGCCAGTCTGGATTAAAGTCCAGGGACTTTTAACCCTTTACTCCCAGTCCGTCCCTGCCTTCAACAAATTTTCCTTGTAGCTGGATGAGTCGACTGACATTAGTGGGCACGCACGCTCAGCTCCTGACAAATATTTGATTCGTAGATGGCGACAGCATTAGAGAAACTTTTTTATTTTGTAAATCAATGCCTGACAAAACAACAGGAGAAGAAAATATTGTGTGACAACAGAGTATCTTGAACAGGGGGGGTTGAATTGGAAGGACTGTCACAGTTTATGTACTGATGGGGTCGCTGCCATGACTGGGGGCCGCTGCCATGACGGGGAGTAGGCTACGATGGGCTTCATTAGCAGAGTCAGAGCGCAAACCCCACATGTGAAAGCCACTCACTGCTTTTTACATAGGGAGGCACTGGTAGCAAAGACGCTCCCGAAGGAACTCTGATGTACTGGACAGAGCAGTAGATATAGGCATAGTTAATTTCATCAAGGCACGCCCACTGAAGAGCCATCTATTTTCGATTTTATGCGAGGAAATGGGAGCGGAACATCAGAGCTTGTTATTACATACGGCCGTTCGATGGCTATCACGATGCAAGGTTTTGGCACGACTCTACGAACTGAGGGAAGAGTTAAAAACATTCCTCCACAACATTTTGAAACTTTTCTAAGGGTGCCATGACTGAAAAAAGGTTGGGAAACACTGTCTTAGAGATCCGAACTAAAATAATAAATGTAGTAGTTAAGAGGATATATCTATAACATTTGGTAAAATATAGTCACTTAACCCTTGTGCTGCCTTCGGGTCACATGACCCAAAGGTTCATAACGAACCATCTTTGTGTTTACCCAATTTTACCCAATACAAAAACAAATAACAATTATTTTCTTTTAACCTTTGCAATGTGGGGGGTCTGAGACAGCCCAATGGTTAAAAGAAAATGCTTCACTTTGTTTTTGTATGTGGTAAAGTTGTCGCAATACGACGGTGGGTCACAATGACTGATGGGTCAGAATGACCCGAAGATAACACAAGGGTTAACCCTTGTGCTGCCTTCGGGTTACATGACCCAAAGGTTCACAACGAACCATCGTTGTGTTTACCCAATTTTACCCAATACAAAAACAAATAGGATTTTCTTTTAACCTTCGCAATGTGGGGGGGCCGGGACAGCCTGACGGTTAAAAGAAAATTCCTCACTTATTTTTGTATGCGGTAAAGTTGTCGCAATACGACGGTGGGTCACAATGACTGATGTATCAGAATGACCCGAAGATAACACAAGGGTTAAGAGCACATGCTTAAATTGTCTATGTCTTTATGTTTATTATGCAGGTTGTCCGAACCCTGACCCCGACCACCTTGAATTTGCTCCTTCACAACACCTGAGTTAGTCGATCCAACCGCATCTGCTAAGAGAGCAGCAGATAAACATGGTTGGTACCATCGAGTAGTGAGAAAGAGACAGCTTTATTCTGTAGCTGGACCAGGACCAGAACCAGAGATTGTTCCTGACATAGAAGACAACCAGGAAGAATGACAACCAAGACAATGGGGGACAATGTCATCTGTGTGAAATGCAACAGCAAGAGGTACATAAGTTGCGTTTAGAGAGACTTACAAAGACAAGCTGTCAAAATTGTCCATCTCTTCAGAACATTTAATTGTCACAGAGAATGATGCAGCTAGTCAAATTATTTGGATTTTAAACTTAATTGCACTGCTTATTTCAGAAATAAAGGTTATCTCCAAGGAGAATCAACTTCTTTTAACTTTGATGAAGCTCCGACACAGACTTTGCCATTTAGACCTTTGTTTCCGGTTCAGTGTGTCCTCTGCATGTATTTCAAATGTTATCAACAAAGTCATACCTGTCCTTGCAAAGGGTCTCCAATTTTTTTATCTCCTGGCCATCTGCAGAGGTTCTTCGGACAAACATGCCACAGAAGTTCAAGAAGAGGTTTAAGAAATGCGTAGTTATCATTGACTGCCATTCAATCTCAGGGTTAGAGACCAGACTTGGTCAAATTATAAACACTATAATAATCTTAAGGATCTAATGGGTATCACGCCCTATGGCTCAACATCATTTATTTCCAAAATGTGGGGAGGGAGGATATCAGATAAAGAGATCAGTGGTAAGTCTGGCTTTTACATGAAGATTAATCCAGGCGGATAGAGGCAGATAGAGGTTTTCTGTCAATCTGGCAAGACTTGATGCCACACTGGTCATGCCTCCATTCTTGAAGGGGAGAAAGCAGCTACCTCGGTGTGATGTTGAGAGGGTCCGCCAACTTTCAGCATTGCGTATTCATGTGGAGCGAGCTATTGAACGGATCAAGATCTTTAGAATCCTGAAAAACACGCTCCCTCTTGGATTATTTTATTTATTATTGTATTCATCTTATTGTTATAAGTAGGGATGCACCGATACCACTTTTTTTCAAACCGATACGAGTATTTTTATTTGTGTACTTGCCGATACCGAGTACCGATACAGATACTTCTTAGATTTGGTCTCCATGAAAGTGCAATTAATTTTGAGGCAGATTTTATTTTATCCTCTGCAGATTATGTCAAGCCTATAGTACAAAATTAACAGAAGCCTATCCCAAGCCAAAAATTTACTCAGCTTTCTGGTTTTGACAACAAAAAAAGCCTTTAAAGAGACAATGTCATCACATTAGACAAAATGCTATAACCAGATAAAGGCAATTCAATTTGCTGCATGGTTAACAACACGGTCTACTTAACAAAGTGAACAGAACTATTACTGTATTAGCACATTAGCACATGTACATTACATTTCAGTTACAAAAGGATCAAAAGAGTCTCCTGCTCAAGTACACAAACAATCTATACTTAACCTATGTGGCACTATTAGTCTTTCTCTCTACCTCTCTCTCTCTTTGTGTGTCAAATGACTATCACACAATGTTGCCACCTCTGAACTAGGCTATGCATTTTGGGGGAAAGTGAGTGGCAGATTTTTTTGGATGAACAGAATCATCTCTGCATTATCAGGTGTTAGCCTGTTTCTGCCTTCATTCACAATATGTGATACTGAGCTAAACAGCCGTTCGCTCTCAACACTACTGCACGGTGCTGATGGGTATCTGCATGCCATTTTGGCCAGAGAAGGCAACCGCGCTTTGTTAACCTCCCAGTATTGCAGTGGTTTGACCTCACGGGCCATTGGGGCCTCCCCAAGGTATGTCTCTCATTGTGCAGTAACCCCTACAGCAGCTGGGGTTAGTGCTACTGATGCTTGCTCATTTGCAATTTCATCAGATATGCAGTCTAAACTGCTGCTGGCCTGGTCCCTGCGTGGTTTTCTGGTAGGTGGTTGGCTGTGATCTTCTTGCTGGTCCTCTTCTGCAGTCAGCCTCTGCAGCTCGATCAACAGCATCTCCTTGGCACTTGCAGCAGGTTTGGTGTTAGAGAAAAACACACTTTTATATCTAAAACAGACATTTAGGGTCATTGTGTGGCCATTTAGGAATTCCACCAAAAAATCCCAGCCAAGAAGCAACTTGCATGGAATCCTAGCGTTCACTGCTCTGTACGCGCACACACACACACGCATACGTAGGCCTACCTTGGATCGAGGAGAGTTGCTAGGCTGTAGAGCGGGTTTCCTTCCACATCGCAAAATCGCTTCATGACAGCAGCAGACAAGGTCCCCTTCATAGTTTTGATGCCATGGTCCTCCTCTGTCTCTCTAGACAGAAATCTCCGCAGCACAGTAATCGCGGGAATTAGGTCTGCTGCCATAGCATCCGAAGAGCTGACTTTTCGCGTCAACTCCTCAGATGGACCCAGAACAGATGCCGTCTTCTCCAACAGTGTCCACTGGCTAGTTATGAGATTGTCAGGGAGATCGTATTCAGACGCATATATTCCTAGCGCCCGTTTCTGTTCGACCAGGGACTGGATCATGTAAACGCTTCTCTGCGAGAGGAGGCCCTCGTGAACCACCAGCTGAAGAGTGTGCGCAGCACACGGCAGGCTAGGGAGAACAGCATCAGTCATGGCCTCAATCATGTTTCGTGCATTATCTCGGAGTTTGTAGCATGTCTTCGAATATATTAGCTATAGCTTGGCCAGTGTGAAAGCCCCGAAATGGTTTTGCGTGCAAGGTGATGTGGTGAAGAGTAAACGCTTCATCTATCCACTGAGCAGTCAAACTGAGGAGACATTGGACAAACACTGCTAGTCCATATGTCAGTTGTGAAGCTAATTGCCGTAGCATAACGCCCCAAGGCCCTAACGTGATTATTCACTTTATCATACACCTTTGGCAACATCACATCTGTGATGTAGGGGCGACTAGGCATTTCATACCTCGGCTCTAGCACATCGAGAAGACGGCAAAATCCAAGATTATCAACAACCGAAAGTGGCTGGTCATCGAGCACTATAAAGTTAGTAAGTGCCTCTGTTATTTTTATGGCCCTTGAGCTGTCTTTGGACATTTTCTCTCGCTTTTTCAAGACCTCAGTTAAGGTTGGTTGCTTTGGTCTTGCGCCACTAGCATTGGTGAACTCTTCGTACTTAGCACCAGGGGCGTCGTTAGACCCTTGTTACTGGGGCACGTGCCCCAGTATAAATCTGCTGTGCCCCAGTAAAATCAAAAGTTTGAGTTTTAACAATTTTCTTTATTAGTCAGTGCATTCATTTAGATATTTAGCATTAAAAAAATAACGCAGTATCCCAATCAACGCTTGTAAAAGTGTTTAACCGAAAACACAAACCGATGCACGCAGAATTCCATGTCAGCGCGCTCATCTGAGCTTGCCAAATAGCCACTGCAGGACGCACACAGAAGTCCAGGTGTCGGACTTGGCACACAAGTCAGAATTGAGGTAGGCTAAGAAAACATTACAAAACTAAAGATCGTTTTGAAATGATAGACCTACCGATCATCTTATTTTGACTAAAACATGCTCGCTCGCATTAACTATTGATGTCCCTGACAAAGCTGATATCAAACTTGTGTCGTTGAACTGTTGTATGGTTGGTTAACCCGTTAAGGAGTAGCATCGCACATATGTGATCGTTCGAATGCGGGTCTCACTGAGTAACGTCGCACATGTGCGATTTTGAACATTGCAACTTACTATTTTCCAATAGACAAAAACTACATGACAAGCGCTATAGTATGGCTTCAAAATGTACAATGAGGAGGCTAACAAGTAACACTAGCAGGTAGTAGCATTGCTACGAGTATTATGCTAGGTTGCTAGGTAACGGAAGCTAACTAAAGCTAGCTAGCTTCGGTTTCGGAAAAATAACTCACTATGGTGGGAGCGTCGGAAATATTTAGAACTCGCGCATCTAAAGGTTAAGCAAGGGGAGTTTCTATATATGGAAAAAAGGAATAGGGGCCTGTGCCCCAGTTGAGTTTTATGTCTAACAACGCCTCTGCTTAGCACTATGGTGCGTCTTCAGATGTTTTATCAAATTGCTTGTGTTAAACGAAGCACTTTCCTTTCCTCCCCTCGACACCGTAGCAGTGCAGATTTTACACTGTGCCTTACTCCTGTCATCGTCATTTATCCTAAAATGATCCCAAATCGCTGACATGGCTACTCTTCCGTTTGTAGCCTACTTACTTTCGCGCACACAAGCTTTTTGACCGAATCTCCAAGTTTCCGGCTCATCGTCTCCCCCTAGACGTTGAAGTCAGGTAGGACAACAAATCAAATTTTTTGTCCGCATAGCGCGCGCGACCAGTTTGTTGTAGTGAAATACTGTTGAGTGGTATCGGTTCTTGGTATCGGCAATTGAAAACAAATACGAGTACGAGTATTTTAACTAAGTATCGGCCCGATACTCGTATCGGTATCGGTGCATCCCTAGTTATAAGAGAAATATGTACATCTTTAATAAATGTCCATTATCTTTGTATACAATTTTACTTGGTTTCATTGTCATGTTCTTCCCCCCTTAATGCCGTACCTAGAACTTGCCTAAACCACAACTGTATAAACAGCACCTTTCCTAACATAACTAGTAAGGTATTATTCATTCTTGGAGCATAGAGGTACACAAAGATTTTTGCAACATTCAATAAACATTTATTAGGGTAAGTGTTTTTCTTTTCAGCACAAATCTGATCTTCAAACAAGAGCTTCAGTTTACTAATGTACCTATTGGAATCATATTTGTCCAACTGAAGAACATATTTCATGTGAAAACTTTCTGTCTCTCCCTCAGTCTGTCTCTGAAAGCAACTGCCTGCCTTATTTCTGTCTGGACTGGATGCTCCTGCCTGTCTTTGGGCTCCCTCTCCTTGCAGTCACTTCTCCTGCTTTGCTCTGTCAGGTCCCTAGTGTTCAATGTCAAAAAAAGTGGTTCTGTTAAATTGCAGAGTGACTGGAAGAATGTGCAAGCAAACAACCAATATTAAAACGGCTAAGAGGAAATCTTAATGATCCCCTAAATCAGGGGTCACTAATTGGCGGACCGCAGTCCGGGTCCGGACCCAGGCAGTTCCCTATCCGGACCCGGACCTATAACCGATATATTATTATGGAATTAATTCATTTTGATGGAACGTTTCCATTTTAACCGGCACATCTTTTTGTTCATTTGGTTTCTATCTTCCGTGTCCAGTCCAAAGGTCCAATCAGGAGCTGTAATACTGTCATCACCATGACAACTCACTCACTCAACGTTGGCCGCAACCTGTGGGTCACGGTTGTGTGTGTCATTCGCAACAACGCAGGCTAATCGATTTGCTAACGGTACCTGTTTCTTCCTTGGCGAAAGACATGGCGTGCTTTTAACCTGACAATAAGCGAAAAGTTGATTCCAAAAATCGCTCATTTCAGACAAGTATGCATTTGTGCTGCCGGTGGGGAGCACAAAACCGATGAGTTTAATCTGCAATGAGACACAGGGGCGCCGCCAGGAATTTCGGGCCCCATGGCAAAAATTCTAACTACAACGTGCATAGATGTAGTAAGACTGTTGCGCACAGTAGGCTACTGGCAGCATCACACATTTAAGTAATTCAAGACTTGCATGTACAGTAAGTAATTTCACATTAAATAATGTATTTAAACTCAAGCTTGTGTGGTGTGTCGCTGTCTTCAATGCCACAGCCTAAACTTGATGTCAAAAGAGACGTTTTTCATTTCCGGCGCATTCAAACAATCCCCTTAAGTTTGGCTAGCAACAGCAGCTACTGAGCTAGGCTAGTTTAGCACAATTTACCGAGGTCAGCTTCTCCACCGTGCAGGGCTCTAGTCTAAGATCAAATGGTCGTATTTGGCATTGTTACTGACAATGATCGCTTCCAGCAAACTTATTTTGAATGAGCCATTTCCCCCTAAATAAATGTCAAGCTTATTTACGTTTTTTTGGGGGCATATTTTCAGTTAGCAGATGGTACTGTTTCAATAGCTATTCTATCTAATACTGCCGGTGACAACGTTGTTACTTAGAATAGCTTGTTTCAAGGGGGTTCAGCTTGTTTCAAATGTGGTTCTTAATGAATGAATGCAATATGAGTGGGCTAAATGCTTGAAAATATCACTACTGTAGAAGGGAAAAACTTGAGGTGACGTTTAAGTCATATAGGTTAGGTTCATTCTACATAACATTTAGTCATTTAGCAGACGCCCGTATCCAGAGCGACTTACAGTAAGTACAGGGACATGCTACACTTCACTTTTTGTATTTTGAATTGTACATGAGCAGCAACAAATGTAGGCTATGCTTTTAAATCTATGCAATCTTCATAAATAATAAGTAGGCATTTTTATATAAAATATACAGAAATATCAGTGGTAAAAATTACAGTTAATAAACGGACCCATCTGCAACCGATGCAAGCAAGCACACCCTACAATTTCCCCAGAAATTGTACCCTCTTTAGTTAATGGATTGCTTCTTGGAGTTCGATACTAATGGGGAGACTGGGGTGCTGCTGACTCATCTGTTGTTAAGTCTGTTAAAGGGGCAGGGAGTCGGGACAATGATTTAATTTGAATATCTTGCTAAATGTTTCCCTGCACTGATTAAATGTTGATGAAATGTAGGCTAACACTGTACCCAGCTAACAAAATGACGTCCCCAGGACGTCCCTTGTTAGCTGGGTAGCTAGATAGCTTATATGGACATTAAACCAACAGGTTAATACCACTCACAGATTGGCTACCCACCTTTCTTGGTAAAAAAAAAAACTGGGTTACTGATTGAAACCCTCTCTTTTGTCTATCCTCTCTTTCTTTTTTCTCTGATCTTTTCCGAAACCCTGATTTGTGTTTACGGCCCGACATTCTAGCGACTAGCGCATCTACTAACTGCAACTAAACACCGTCACCGATAAGTGCGCTAAGGCAGGATCAAACCATTTCATGCAGATACAGGGGGATGGTCGGTCAATAGGGATATTTAACCTTTATTGCCAAACACAAATAAAAACAAAGAGATCATTCATTGTATTATTATATTTTAAATGTATTATATACTCGATGATGGTTTATATAATATCATTTTATATTACTATTTGCCTATTTTTTGGGGCCCCTGTCAGTCAGGGGCCCTTAGAATCGTCCTAACTTTTCCCCCCTATACGGCGCCCCTGAGGAGACAGTTGCCCGCCTTGTCAATAGTGGTAATGTAAAACGTCACAAAGCATGGACACAACATAATTACCCCCAGAACTCTGAGGTAAGGGCCAGAAAAATAAACCATCACTGTTCCGGACCCTGGACTGAATGGAAATTTGGTGAGTGGACCTTTTGGATTACTAATTGAGTACCCCTGCCCTAAATTATGATTCATCCAACATTTACCTTTCTGCTACCAACCCTGCTTGCTCTTCAACTCTGCTTCGGGAAGAAATAGGAAAAGCAAAAGATAGTTGTAGGCTATTGCTGATGGATGATTGATGTACAACCTTGGTTTAATCTTCAACGCAAATTTACTTGAGTGAATGCCTAGCTGAGTAGCGCTAGACTAGAGCGCGCTATCCATTTCACTGTCAAAAGCTGATGTCTGTGCCATCCGATTCGTGCAACAGAAAACGATCATAGCCTTTTTAGTTAGATAACAGGGAAATAGACCATCATCTACCATAGCCTAACATATTGTAAGTCTAACAGCAGTCACTAAGAGAACTACTCAATGGTAGGCTGAGGTTAATTAAAAAATTATGGTAGTATCTCCTGAATTAGTTAATCAGTCTGTTGTGAATATCTTCTACGTCTTCAATCAATATCAAAATTTAAAAAACAGCACTGGAACTCAGCAAAGTTTGACGCAAAGTGTTGTATTGGAATTCAGAGTGACAGAGATTCCAACAAACGTGAGAAAGATCCCGGGGATCAGACTGAAGTTTTCTCCGGACATTTCACTTTTATAGTCTTCTTCCCATTGTATGGTAATATGGTACAATACTTGGTTACATATACATTATGCATTCTTACCCAACTAGTCCCTTGTTCTAGGGGATTCAAAATCCAGGTACTTTCCTTCATAGACAATTCTCCCAATTGAGGCCCACTCTGACCTGTAACAGCCAGCTGCACTAGGCTCCTGGGCGTAAGGCCACAAATATGTCTCATAAGTTATAGCTGGGCTTCCTGGTTCTTTATGGAAGCACACACATATTCTTCTACCCCACTCAGCCCCTAATTATCCAGATCTTCATATTTTGGGCTTTATTTCTTCTACCATTGTCTATGGATAACAATAATTAGTCAACAGCTTTGCATCTGGTTTTCCAATAATATAGCATGTACTAGCACCTGGTTCCGGTGCTGAAATGCCATCACCTCATCTCTGACGCTTTTTCTTGTAGCAACGCCTCCACCATTGAAGTGCCCGTCCTCTCCTTCTTGCAATATTGAAATGTTGTGATATCTTCTTGGACACTCGTCTCTGGAGGCTCTTAAACTTAGCCAGTGACACGTCCCCAATCCGCCGTGTGGTCTCAGTGGTCCAGGGTCTGGTGAGCAGCTTGTCGTGTCTTCATCCGTGTCTCCATCTGGGATTCTCCTCCCGTTGGATCCTCTGCTTCAACTTCCATGGTCTGGACTCCTGGAGGTGGTGGTTGGTCATTGGATCGTAGCCTGGTGGTTCCTGGGTCATCGAGCCGTTGGATTCTGTGTGATGGTCCTGTTGAACTGAAAGGTGGTGGCCACACCGGGGCTTGGACCAGTAGGGCTGGTAGAGATGGGTCTCTGCCGGCGGTCTGGGTTGTTGGTCATTCAGCCGGTTGGGATCGTCTTCCATTTTCATCTTCACGTAGACCCAATCTCCAGGTGCAACCATCTGCAGGTTCTCTGGAATCTCTGCTTCCCTTTCCTTGGTGACACCTTTCACGTGTTGAAAACACTACCTTACGTATCTGTGTTAAGAGCAGTAGGTAGCTATGCAGCTCCCTTTCAAATTTTTCGTGGGGAGGACCCTCGATGGGTCCTTCTAAATTAGGTGCTGGAAGGGGCCTTCCAGCAGCCATCTCATGCGGTGACAAAAACGTTTGGCAGTTGGTACACGAATCTTGGAAAGACCTCCCTGCACAGGAATTTTGCTACTGATCGGGAATATGGACCTGCAGTTGGCACTGCCTCTACCCATCTACTGAACTGACAGATCACTACCAAGATGTATCTCAGTCTTCCTATATGTTGCATATTGTCTACATAGTCTATCATCAGATGCCTAAATGGTTCATCTGCTGTTGGAATGGGTGAAATGGGAGCAGAAATGCTTTCCTAACATTATAATGTGCACATACTTTGCATTCGCGTAACACTATCAACTGTGGCTGCTAAATATGATGACCCCCGTACGACTCGAAGGTGACCTATAATCACCCCCCTGGCGTAATGGTGACCACCATGCACATCCCTAATAGCAAAGTTACATGAACACAGGTGTGTGGTAGTTGCTGGGTTCACCGTGCCACACCTTTGAATGGTTAGTTCTGGAGCAGACAGTATCACCTCGTAGCCAGTCCTTCTGGCCATTGTTAAAACAAATCGTGGGCTTGTGAGTAAGGCATATAGTTGATGGGATGTGTAGAAAGTTAGTGGATGTCCCATTGTCAGTGATGATGCTTGTTTGAAAGCAAAAACAGCGGCTGCCAGTCCCTGATAGCAGGGTGGAAGTCTTGCCTCTACATTATCTAGTTATGTACTGTGATAGGTTAACGTTTTTTCCCCATGGGCGTGTCTGTCAACAATACAGCAGTAGCATATCCAGATCGTTCCGCAACATATAGATGAAATGGTTTCGATTAATCGGGATTGCCAAGGGCGGGGGCGGATTGCATGTTACCTTTGAGAGCTAAAAAAGCTCCCTCCACCTCTTCGGTCCACTGCAATGTAGCAGCATTACTTGCCTGCCCTGCAGCCCTAGTATGGGCTCGTAAAGGTGCTGATTTGAGGGCATAATCACAAATCCATGGTCTGCTGTATCCCGCCATTCCCAGTAAGGTAAGCATTTGCCCTACTGTTTCGGAGCATTGGCTATGGTGACTATCCGTGACAGGGCTATCTGTCTCTTATCCCCACTAAGCTGTCTGCCCAGATAATCAACTGTTGTCTGACAAAACTGTAACTTGTAGCCTACTGGATAACGGTACTGGTAACCTGCAGGTCCTGGGCCAACATTGATCAAACACAGCTTGGCTGTCCAAAAATCCCTGGGGTAATAGAGTTTAAGTACTGTGTTTACCTTCAAAGGTGAAAGCAAACAGGTATCGTGAGTCTGGATGTGCTGAAACATAAAAATGCAGAGCACAGGTCAACAACTGTTAACCATTTTGTGCCTGGCGGAATGTTGTAAAGTAATATGTGTGCATTAGAACAATCGCCTTTGGAAAGTCTCCAGTGGAGTTAATAGCCCGCAGATCATGTACCAATCGATAATCATTAGAGTGTGGCTTCTTTATTGGAAAGATGGGTGTATTACAGGAGCTTTCTGTTTATATCAGGACTCCTGCATTCACTAGACCCTTAATAGTGGGTCTAATCCGATCTATAGCGTGGTGTCGGAGTGGGTACTGTCTCTGGTAGGGTACCGTAACATTGGGGGTACCTGTCCTAACAAATATTCATGCTCTGAGAGTAGACATCACATTTTTACATTTACATAGTTTTGTTGGTGTTTTTATATTCACTACCACTGTCTCAGCTGTCCCTACGTTGTAATTTTCCTGAAATTCTATAATAAAGTGTCAGGGGATATGTGTATTATTATGTGGGCTTCCATTCTAATACCTGTAAAGCTACTTTTATCATTGGTCCTAATTCATAAGATCTATGTCCTTCAGTTGTCATTAATGTAACGTAGGGGCAGAATCCTGTATTTGATACCATTCTTTTTATTCTGGTGGGAGTGTTATAGCTGTGGCAGCTCCTTCTGGGCCTACAAAGATATTTACATTTTACATTTAGATTTAGTCATTTAGCAGACGCTCTTATCCAGAGCGACTTACAGTAAGTACAGGGACATTCCCCCGAGGCAAGTAGGGTGAAGTGCCTTGCCCAAGGACACAACGTCAGTTGGCATGACCGAGAATCGAACTGGCAACCTTCGGATTACTAGCCCGATTCCCTCACCACTCAGCCAACTGACTCCCTGAGATATCCTGGTTGATGATAGAGGACAGTTTTATTTTTTATTTTGTTATCAACCCTATCCAACAGTCGGCATAGTCCGTGTGACCTTGATGTTCATCATAAAGAAGAGTGCAGTGGCATCTTTTGTGGTCTTGGTTTCCCTACTAATGCTTGGATCCATGGCTCCCATTCTTCCCATGATTGGGTCAGTGAAGATTCTTGCGGTGCCAATTGTAGCCAGTACGCTAGTGGTGGTGTCTGGCTGTGGGGATCTTGTGTTGTTACATTCATTAGTGGACTTAAGACATATTGTAGTTTATTTTGAACCGTCACTGGCATCATCTGATTTACTGAGGGATCTTCTTGAAACTGCACTTGCAGGCCGCTTTGGGTACACACTATATTGGCTTTTAATATGCATAGAATGTCTCTTCCAAAAATAGATTGTTGGGAGTGTGTGCTGAGTACAGTAGAGGTGCTACAATAGTTTTTCCTTCAATTTGCATTGTGAGTGGCTCTGTAAGGGGTATCACTTGTGTTTTCCCAGAAAAGCCTACAGTTCGGATGGATGAACTTGAGAGGGGGAGATTGAACCCTTTTCTTCCATTTTTTTTGTGCTGGTATTGAGATTATTGGTGACATCTTTTCCCCCTCAGGCTCCTCTGGGCACCTCCACTGCCAGCCTGCAGCTGGCCCAAAGAACGGGTTTGATGGACAGTCTCTTTTGAAGTGTCCTTGTTGTTTACATCCCCAGCACACCCACGTTTGCTGATTGTCAGTCAGATTGGGGTTGGACTACGCTTTTCTGTCCTGCTGTGGGGGTGGGCCTCATCTCCCCCCCCCCCCCCCCACGGGGTCTCCCTCCACATTGCATAGGTCCACCTTTTCCCCTCCAGGATTGGTGGTTGTCATCTGAGGGGCCACCATGCACTTGGATTGGTGGCAGGGCGGTAGTTGGGAGGTTGACTGGTGCTGCCTGCACTGGTTCTGGTGGAGCAGGATGTGGGGAGGTGGCTGGAACATCACAGGGGCGTCAGGTTCTCGGGAACCTGGGCCTCCGCTTCCTGTTTTTCTTTTCTGCAGTTATCGACGTGATGACTATGTGTACTGAGAGCAATGGCCAGTACATTCTCATCAGGCCTACCACACCGTCTAGATAATTTGTACATCTTGAAGCATTGCCTTCATCACCATCAGCATAAACAGTCTCTGTGTAGTGTTGTTTGTATTCCAGGCACTCCCAGTCTCTTTTCTCCACCTGCGTTGAAAAGCATGCAGAACCTTAGATGGACATTCGTTGTCTTTCAGCATTTCGCTATCTAGCTTGGAGGGATCCATCTTCTCTGGGTAGTTTTTCCTTAGCTCTGCCCATACTTGGTTGTGGTGATCTCCGAACCCTACGTTGTCCACTTGGTTTCCGGTTACCGCTCTTGGCAGTTGTGCATTTTGTTATCTGTTATCTGTTTTTTCCGGCCGTGTGCATCAGCAGAGCCTTTATATCTCCCAGAGCCAGCGTCTCCCCTGCTGTGCCCTCTTCCAGTGCTGTTATCCATTTGTTAGCTCCATCAGTGAGTGTAGGCAGTCTCCCTGCCAGGCCGATCATGCCCATTAACGACCATGGCACGTACAAGGGATCTTGTCCAGGTCCTTTTACCACCAGTGGGCATTGCTGGATCGGATCGTCTAGATCCTCTGTTCCCCTCCCTTCTAGGTGGTCATTTAGGTTGGATCTTCTCTCCAGTCTTCCACCATCTCTCACCCAGTGCTGCTGTTGTTCTTCACGTGTGTGTCGCTTGTGATGACTTGAGTGCACGACCCCTCTGCCGCTGAGCTGTTGCCATGCGCTGTGGGGGTCCTCGTTTGGTCCGACTTCAGGTGTTGGCCTGGGTGTGGACATCTTGTCACTGCGGTTTCATGTGCCACCCCACTGACACTGCCACCAACACCCTGTTATCCACTTTAACTGCATCACTTGACACTCTCTGTCCCCTGTCAACCAGGCCTGCGCGATCTTCTCCCTCCTGCCCGTGGCTCATGGATGTGATTTGTGAAGAACGGTCCATCCTTCGGGCAGCTGAGAGGAGATGGCGCAAGTCCAAAGACGGTCTGGACCTCGATAAGTATCACTCCCTCCTCAAATCCTTCTCTGCCCGCATAACTGATGCTAAAACCCACTACTTCCTGAACAAAATTAACTCTTCCTCAAACCCTCACAAACTTTTCTCTACCTTCTCCACCCTTCTTAACCCACCTCCCCCACCCTCCCCCTCCACCCTGACAGCAGATGACTTCTCCTCCTTCTTTGAGAAAAAAGTTGCTGCCACCTTTCCTACCCACTCACCTTCTATGACTGACCCAACTAAATGTCTAAACTCTTTCTCTCCCCTTTCCGTGGCAGAGATCTCTGACCTCATTCTCTCTCATTGCCCCACCACCTGGCCCCTTGATCCAGTCCCCTCCCCTCTCTTTCAAACTATCTCTCCCTCCATCATAACTCATATTCTCCATGTCCTTAACTCTTCTCTCACTTCCTGTACTTTCCCCTCTGCCTTCAAACAGGCCAGAGTTAGCCCCCTACTCAAAAAACCCTCCCTTAACCCAGCCGTCCTCCAGAACTACAGACCAGTATCACTGCTACCCTTCTTTTCAAAAACAATCGAACGCACTGTATCTAACCAACTGTCAAACTTTCTCTCTCAGAACAACCTGCTTGACCCCAACCAATTGGGCTTCAAGACTGGCCACTCCACAGAAACTGCCCTCCTGTCAGTCACCACTGCCCTCCAGTCTGCCAGAGCGGCTTCGAGGTCATCCGTCTTCATTCTGCTGGACCTTTCTGCAGCATTTGATACGGTTAAACATCAAATCCTGCTGGCCAGACTTTCTGAGATGGGCATCACTGGCACTGCACTTCAGTGGATCTCATCCTACCTGTCGGGAAGATCCTACCAGGTCTCCTGGGGAGGCAAAGTGTCAGGCCCCCGCCAGCTCTCCACTGGTGTCCCACAAGGCTCCGTCCTTGGACCCCTCCTCTTCTCCTTCTACACCACCTCGCTTGGGCCAATCATCACCTCCCATGGCTTCTCCTACCACTGCTATGCTGACGACACGCAGCTGTACCTGTCGTTCCCCCCGACTGATCCGGGGATCTCAGCTAGGATCGAGGCCTGCCTCACAGACATCTCCGCCTGGATGACCGAGCACCACCTCCAGCTGAACCTCGCCAAAACAGAACTCCTCATCATCCCGGCCAAACCCTCCTTCTCCCACGATCTCTCAATCACCCTGGGATCGGCGATGGCGACCCCTTCATCCTCTGCCAGGAACCTCGGGGTGACCATGGATGACGAGCTCTCCCTCACAGCCCACATTGCTGCGGTCTCAGGGTCATGTAGATTCACCCTTTACAACATCCGGAAGATCAGGAGATACCTGTCTGAGCATTCCACCCAGCTGCTAGTCCAAGCACTTGTCCTCTCAAAGTTGGACTACTGCAACTCGCTGCTCGCCGGTCTCCCAGCATGCGCAACCCGCCCTCTCCAGAGGATTCAGAACGCAGCGGCCCGTCTGGTCTTCAGTCTACCCAGATGCTCCCATGTTACCCCGCTCTTCATCTCCCTCCACTGGCTTCCCATCATGGCCCGTATCAGATTCAAGACTCCTTCCGAGCGGTGAACTGGACTGCACCCGACTACATCAAGTCTCTCCTCCAGCCTTACACCCCCACCCGCCACCTACGGTTTTCTTCTGACAACCGTCTGGTGGTCCCACCGCTCAAGAGCGCCCGGTCCCAACACAAGCTCTTCTCCTGTCTGGCCCCCCAATGGTGGAATCAACTCCCCACCTCCATCAGGGACACTAACTGTCTCCCCACCTTCAAGAAAAGGCTCAAGACGAACTTGTTCCGGGAGTACAACGGCACTTAGGAATGCTTGGCTGGACCTGATGTTAGTTTCCTCTAGGATCACAATGACTCTTATTGAAAGACTTGTTGCTCTTGTTGGTTAGTTGTAACAGATTTAAATTCTTGTACTCGCTGTAAAATATTCAACTGTTGATTGTTTTTCTACAGGTACACTCTTGCACTTTTTGAGTTTCATGTTGTTTAATTGTAACTTGTTTAACTGCATGCTCTTATGGTTCCTCCCTTTGGCACTTATTTGTTTTTTCACAATGTATGCTTCATGTTTTGGCTGCTCGCAATGTTTGGGGCTATCTCGTTGTTATGATCAGTGACCTATGCACTTTTGTAAAGCTCTCTCTTGGAAGTCGCTTTGGATAAAAGCGTCTGCTAAATGCATAAATGTAAATGTAAGAGCAGCCTGGTGTAATTATCTCTGTTCCACGTGTGTAAGTGTGGTGTGGAGAGCTGTGGCAATGGCATCTTCTGTAGCCCTGTTTGCTAACTGGTGGGGGTCAAAAGTGGGTGGCAGGCTTGTTGTGATGTTACTCCGGACCAGTTTCTCAAAACACTTCATGATGATAGGTGTCAGTGCCACTGGTCGGTAGTCGTTAGGGGTGCTGGCAGTGGTCTTTTTTGGTAGAGGAATGATTGTGGAGGACTTCAGGCAGGGTGGAATCAAGCACTGGGATAGGGACTGGTTGAATATGTTGGTGAACAAACCAGCCAGTTGGTCTGCACAGTCCCTCAGCACCCTCCCAGTCACACCGTCTGGTCCAGCAGCTTTTCTTGGGTTCACTGCCCGCAGAACATGCCTTAGTTCCTGTGCCTGCACTGTGAGGGTGTGGCTACTGGGGTCTAGTGGAAGTGGTGTGGTTACATCCGGTGTCTCAACCTCAAAGCGGGTGAAGAAGCAGTTTAGTCCCTCACCCAGCGAGTCATCACCGTTGCTGGACCTGTAGTTGGTATGTGTTGGACCCTTGCCACACCTGCCGTATATTGTTGCTGCTGAAGTGGTCTTCAATCCTCCTCTTGTATGCTGTCTTGGCCTCCCTGATGCTGACGTGGTTAAAATATTGTACGTCTTCAACCAATTCTCAAAGTTTGAAACAGCACTGTAACTCAAGTTTGAAGCAAAGCGTTTATTAGAATTCAGAATGACAGAGACTCCAACAAACGTGAGCAAGATCCCGGGATCAGACTGGAATTTTTCTCCGGACATTCGTCTTATATATTTTACCAATTATTTTATGAGGTTCTGCCATTGGTACAATACGTGTTGGTCACAGAATACATTATGATAGCAGGTGCCTTTTTACATAGAAAACTCGACCATTTTTTTAGGCCTGCTCTGACCAGCTGCTAGGTTCTGGGCAAAGGGGCGTGTCAAGGGAGTGGCCAGGGGTGGCACTGGCCACCACTGAAAAGTGATTGGACACCACTGGTGCCACCCCTACCATGCGATCGGCTATTTGCTGACAGTCTTGTCCATATGCATGAATACTGGCCAATGAAAAAAAATCTAAAATATGAGGGGCGGGAGTTCAGGCTGAGCGGTATGTTCAACAACTACATTGGAGAAGCATGAGAGAAGACCAGACCCCCACCCCTCGCCCCTTGACTTGAGGCAACAGCCCCGGTGGATGTAAGTGGTATTGCATTCCCGATTTGCTACCTGACTCGTCCGGTCGTTTTTATTCTATTAACTCCAGTCAACATATCTAAAACGATATCCCCCAATAATTTGTTTGATTCTTGTACCTGGCTCATACTACTAGCTTTTTAATAGAAATTTTTTTCCTGATTTTTGCTAAGTTCGAAACCAATCTGAAATGGGTAAACTAGCACCCCATTTATTTGCTTACGTCAAGAAAAGTTGCCTGTTAACGTGCTCGCGGATACGAACAGGGGACGAGCACAAAAGGGAACATCAGCAAATCGCTGATTTACCTGAGCTGAATGAGAACAAGGAGAAAGGGCTTGATAATCTACAGTTGCCTGCCTTTCTAACAAGTTTTACAAATGGTTGCACACATACATGACGGTTGTTTGTAGAGTTTATTTCCGTTATTTTAAAGCAGATTTAACGATTTTGTAATGAACCCTATTATATGCTCATGGCATGACGAACGTAATTATAGCCTAATATAATTAGTTATAATATCGTGGTATGTTACGGCGTCATTATAGATTGTTGACATGTTATTCTGGAGCAAAGACGAAGATGTATAAATCATGTCTGACAACCACAATATTGTTATGGTCGTTATATTCTTAGAATTTTATGTCAGTTAACACCACAACAATGGCATTAACAATAAGCTATTAATAGTAAGCAACACTCATCATCATTGTAATAGTAACATGCTTAATTTAGCTTGCTTTGCCGAGCTAGAACAACGACGGAGCCAGATATTCAAGTTTACAGTTTCTTTAATCCGACACAATACTTAAGCAGTCAAACTAAAAACAGAAGCAAAAAGAACAACGTATAGGCCCTGCACGTATAATACGACAGTACTAATAGTATTGAGTTCACATGTATCTGCTTCTTGATCGGACTTGTACCACATTCTGACAGTTTTCTGCAATGCCTTAGCTCCAGCCATAGAGTTAATATTACTAGAGGAAGCAACTTTTGTCTTCCATGATGGCGTCCCCATTCATTTTCAGTGGCGCAGTGAGGCAAGCGAGAGCGCGAAACCGGACCGCGCCATCTTTCCACTTCCGACTCTTCCGGTTTAGCGTTAAACAGTGGGTCGCTTTTTTCCTAGCTCCGAGCATAGAGTTAATATTACTAGAGGAAGCAACGTTTGTCTTCCAAGATGGCATCCCCATTCATTTCTATGAAAAGTGCTCAGTGGCGCAGTGAGGCAAGCGAGAGCGCGAAACCGGACCACGCCATCTTTCCACTTCCGACTCTTCCGGTTTAGCGTTAAACAGTGGCGCGCTTTTCTCCTAGCTCCGAGACTCGTCGTGCACACTTGCAACTAGCTGTACACGTCATACTTTGCGACAACCAGTCGTGAGCATAGACTTGTATGGTCGCGAGCGTGTGATCTAAGGCATTGCAGTGGCAGAATGGGGTACAGGTCTGATAAGAATCAGAGACATGATGCAAACTTTACGGAAATGTATGCTGTCACTGTATAGTATTCCTTTCACTTGTTTTTTTGAAATAGGTTATAGGGCTAAATATAGGGCTATTCTAGATGGAACTCATCACATATGTTGCTTTTTTTCTTCGTGATATGAGTATGATTTCCAACGCATTGTATCGGATTAACCCTTGTGCTGCCTTCGGGTCACATGACCCAAAGATTCATAACGAACCATCGTTGTGTTTACCCAATTCTACCCAATACAAAAACAAATGATTTTCTTTTAACCTTTGCAATGTGGGGGGTCTGAGACAGCCCAACGGTTAAAAGAAAATGCTTCACTTTGTTTTTGTATGCGGTAAAGTTGTCGCAATATGACGGTGGGTCACAATGACTGATGGGTTAGAATGACCCGAAGATAACACAAGGGTTAAATAAACTGTTAACATGAACAGCTCCGTCGTTGTTCTCGCCAGGCAAAGAAAGCTTAATAGTTATTTTGGTAACAGAAATCTTCCATAATGCAGACTTACCATAGCTTACTGTCAACTTTATATTTAAACGAAATGCCACGAAATTCACACTGCCTTCAATTTGACATCAGTGTAGAAATGTGGCCTGTGTTTTATATGTTCAAAACAAAACCAAACGCCTATTAATGGATATAACGTGATCTAACAAGACTTGGTAATAATGTAATAAATAAAAGCTTGAGAAGTGTGTCTAAAATATACTTTATTGAACATTTACCTTTGAAAGGGGCATATTAACAGAACTATATAGGCTACAAGACGTTTCCATCAGATATAAGTGTGGGTGAAACCAGTGGCGGTTCTACATTGAATTACACCCAGGGCGAGACGCCCTTCGCGCCCCCCCCCCCCCCCCCCCCATTGAAATCAAAAGGCTGTTATGGTAAGACCGATTATGTTCTATACAGCTAAAACAGCCTGGGGTCAAATTGACACCAAACATAATAGGAGGGTTACATAAACATGCCCTTACACGCTAAATGTCTGTTATTACATGCTATATTAATATAACTTTTAGGGAGGAACACTTTTAGTTATGACGTTAAACTATACTTTGTCACGAAATATAGTTGTAGCAAATAGCAAATTTTCGTCTTTGAAACTACCTACAGATTTGAAAATTCCGTTGGCTAATTACAGGGCCTAACCTAAAAAATGAAAATAAATAATAACTGAACTTGTAACAGTTTTGTTGCAAAGCACACTAATATGGTGAAATGTTATCTCGTGTTTGTTGAGTTAAAACCGAAATACTGTTGTTGCATAGCAAGCATCATAGCAGGGAGTCAGGTGGCTGAGCGGTTAGGGAAGCGGGCTTGTAATCAGAAGGTTGCCAGTTCGATTTCCGGCCATGCCAGATGACGTTGTGTCCTTGGGCAAGGCACTTCACCCTACTTGCCTCGGGGGAATGTCCCTGTACTTACTGTAAGTCGCTCTGGATAAGAGCGTCTGCTAAATGACTAAATGTAAATGTAAATAGCAAAAAGGCTAACAAACGTAAGAGTTAGCCTATACCCATTTTTTTTTCTATTCGCCATTTCACACAATAAAAAAAAACAAAAATGTGCAGGAACTTTAGGCCTATATTTATAATATTATGAATTGTCCGTTCCATTTGGGAAACCCAGTCAGATGAGCTGTCTGTCCCTCTCCCCTTTTTTCACACAGCTTCTGTGCACGGCACCTTCTCAGCTAGCAGGGGTGCCTGCAGCTGCCTGAAGGGGGCGCCAATTTGCCAATTCCCCACACAGTGAAATGATAGAAAAGAGAAAACTGCTTCGCGGCGCAGAGATTTTTATTTATTTATTTTATGCTTGTGCATAATTAATAATAAATAATTAATAAACTATATTAACAACATTTCATTTATGTGTGACAACCATTTGCTAAACTTGCTACAACAGGGCAGGCAACTCAAGCCATTTCTCCCTGTGCTCATTCAATATAAATCTATGGCTCATTCAGCTCCATGTAAATCGGCTATCTGCCCTGTTAGTATACAGCAGACTACGCCACCCCTTGAGCTAAACTTGTCTGTGCTAATGCCAGAGCAAGGGGAACTCTGAACTAATAATCTGTACAGACACAGGTTCTTAGAAAAGTATAAAAATACAATCTTTATTGGGTGTGCTTTGCCTTCGTCAAAGGCACAACCTTTGTTCTCTCACATATATATTATTGGGTGTGCTCAAGCCTTCGGCGAGAGCACAACCTTTGTTCTCTCACATATATATTTATTTATTATTATTATTTATTTTCGCCCCCCTAAGGATCAGTCAATATTTGGATACATACACAACGGCGGTGTCAAAAGGTTCGTCTTGTTAGCGATTGCGTTGGTTGTATTTTTATTTACGTTCCGTTGCATGGTTTAAGTAGAAATTGCGTTTTTGTGGTGAAAAGTGAAGCTAACGGTGGCTAATTTGCTAGCCACAGTCACTGACGTTACTAACGTCACTACGTCACTAACGTCACGAAAACACGCGTGACTACCTGTAGCAGAACATTCGTTTCGCATCTGTTAACTTGGGGGATAGCTAGGCTAACTATAGCTTTACTGCAAGGCAGCTGCAGAAACTCCACAAGCAAAGAGGCCAGGGTGATAACTATTTACTCATTTTACTTTGTGATGTGAAACACAATTGTGAAATGTAATGTACAATATTAGCTGATATTATTAAGTAAGTAGGCCCACATCTACTTTCGGAAACGGTAGTCTACTATTTCACTGAAGCATTAGCATGACATTAGCCTCTGTTGCCCGGGCAACACATACTACGGTGGTCTATGATGTATCTGTTTTCAATCGTTAAAATACACATTCCTCACATATACATTTTCGTTGTAGGATTTATTCTGACATTAGTAAACGATTTGTTGGTGAAATTACCATTACCTGTGGTTTCAAACCAGTGTAGCTCACTGCAACGCTGTAGCTTACGCGAGACACACTACAAAAACATCTACAGTACAGTACACAGCTGTTTAGGAAGTCAAACGGCGACAGAACATGTTCGGCACTCCCCTTACTTAAATCAAAAGTCTATCTAACTCCTAACCTGAACTTCATTGCCACAGCCTAAACGTTGTCAATCTGTTCATGAAAATAATTAATTTCAGCCTAAACCGTACAACGGAACGTTAAATCCAATTCAACCAACGCAATCGCTACCAAGACGAACACAGCAGTAGTCTAGTACTGGGGGGTATTCGTCGTAGCTCGCTAAGCGGTTTAGCGAGCTAATTTTCAGGCTAAGATAAAAAACGCCCCTCTTTTTGGTTCGTGGAAGGAACTTTCGATAAATCACCATAGTAACATATCAATTAGCACTAACCTGCTCCAGAGCAGGCTAACGTAAGTGTAGCTGGATAAGCTTGCCACACCCCCGGAAAATAACATGGCAGCTCCCTTTTTGAGAGACCCAGTTGACCAAGGAGCTATATTTTAGTTCGATTAGCTTTCCATACCAATAGAGTTCTTCGCGATTGCCAAGATCCTTTATTTCTCACGGATGAGTTGTTGTTTGAGCGATATCGATTTAGCGGACAAGGACTCATTTATTTGCAAGACCTTCTCGGGCCGTACATTGCAAATATCACACGCCGCAGCAAGCTTTATTATGAGCTTATGCTGCTGTATGTGAATATGTAACGCTATGTTTTAGGAAATGTCTTGTCTTATCTGTTGTGCCTGTGCTTTTTATGTTTCACTGTGGGAGAGTGGGAAACGTCATATCGATTCCATTTTACGTCTTGACATGTGAAGAAATTGACAATAAACTTTAACTGTGCTTCAGACTCTGCATAGCCTTGAGGTTTTTTGCGTCAGGTATAGGCGAAATTTTTATACAGTATAGGCGATGCAGAAAACATTGGCAAAGCCGCAGCATGCGTTGCTGTAAGAAAAGTGTACTAGGCGCTTAACCAGCTTATGAATCAATTCATCATATTCCCTGGCCATGTCCCAGTCAATTAAATCAAAGAGGGATTTACCCATAGGCCTACATGCATATACACATATATAGTACATGATATAAGCTCAGTAGCCTACATATATCCTCATAAGTGTCTATGAATTCGTATCAATTAGATACTCTTTGGCCTTGTTTTTATCTAGCCTACTTATTCTGAAAGAGTTGAGATCATTATTTTCGCTTGCAAGATCTCATTCGATTATTAATTTCCATTAAGCCTACTGCCAGCAGGCACATTTAAAGAAATGTGATCTGATTGGGCTAATGAGGCACTTAAGATGAGCCTATACATTTCCCAAAACTTTCGCATTTATAGCTTATCGGAAATTTTGCCAAGCTGCTTGTCTTGCTCTGGCAGCGGCGGTGTTTGACTTAGCCATGATAATATTCTTATTGTCTTCGCAAAGACAGACTCATTATAATAGTTTGCTCGGATGGCGAGAATAGCCTATCACCGCTCTCTCTTTCGTCTTTTCCGCCATCATACCGTTAGAAAATCACGGTTTTGGTGATCGACCTTTCCTGCCTTTTGAAGTAGGACGTGCACGTGCAATTTCCCTGATAAGTTTAGCCTGATTGAAATTAACCACATGATTTGGATGCTGATCAGCCGTTGACGAACCGATATTTGCTGTTCTCACTCATCTCGCTAATGTTAACGGGCTAAAGGGACAATTGATTAACTTAGCTTCAACCCTTACGACGAACGGGGCCCTGTACCGTAGTAGTACAATTTACCGGGGCAGCTTCTCCACACAGGGCTATATCGCATTTTGCGTTGTTACTGACAATGATCGCTACCAGTGAGATTTTTATGAATGAGCGATTTTCCACTAAATAAATGTCAAGCTTATTTACGTTTTGGGGGGCATATTTTCAGTTAGCAGATGGTACTGTTTGAATCGCGATTCCATCTTCTACTGCCGGGTAACGTCGTAGAATAATCTTCAAAGGGGGTTCTTTATTAATGAATGAATGCAATGAGTAGGCTAAATGTCTGAAAATATCATGAGAAGGGAAAAACTTAAAAGGACGTTTAAGTCATAGAGATTAGGTAAATTTTTACACCGGTCTGCCAAATTTATTCGTTTTGATTCAACGAGGCTGCCTCTTGCAGGGGGAAATGAGAAGACATCCGACGCAGGCAAGCACACCCTACAATTTCCCCAGAAATTGTACCCTCTCTAGTTGGGTGTGCTTTGCCTTTGGCAAGGGCACAACCTTTGTTCTCTCACATATATATTATTATTATTCTTTTTATTCTTTTTGCCCCCCTAAAACTCAGTCAATATTTGGCCTACATAGACAACGTAGGTGTCAACAGTTTCGTCTTGGTAGCGATTGAGTTGCTTCTATTGGAATTTACGTTCCGTTGCATGGTTTGGGCTTAAGTTAAGTTTTTGTGGCGAAAAGTGAAGCTAACGGTGGCTAATTTGCTAGCCACAGTCACTGACGTTACTAACGTCACTACGTCACTAACGTCACGAAAACACGCGTGACTACCTTTGGCAGAACATTCGTTTCGCATCTGTTAACTTGGGGGATAGCTAGGCTAACTATAGCTTTACTGCAAGGCAGCTGCAGAAACGCCACAAGCAAAGAGGCCAGGGTGATAACTATTTACTCATTTTACTTTGTGATATGACACACAATTGTGATGTGTAATGTACAATATAAGCTGATATTATTAAGGAAGTACATCTACTTTCGGAAACAGTAGTCTACTATTTCACTGAAGTATTAGCATCATGACATTAGCCTGTGTTGCCCGGGCAACATACTACAGTGGTCTATGATGTATCTGTTTTCAATCGTTAAAATAAACATTCCTCACATATACATTTTCGTTGTATGATTTATTCTGACATTAGTAAACGATTTGTTGGTGAAATTACCATTACCTGTGGTTTCAAACCAGTGTAGCTCACTGCAACGCTGTAGCCTCCCCGAGACACTAGTGTGAGTAGCTAACAAAAACTCCTCAGTACTCCTCACTACAAAAACATCTACACTACACAGCTGTTTAGGAAGTCAAACGGCGACAGAACATGTTCGGCACTCCCCTTACTCAAAAGTCTTTCAATAGTTGAAACAATCTGACTACTAACCTGAACTTCATTGCCACAGCCAAAACTTTGTCAATCTGTTCATGAAAATAATTAATTTCAGCCTAAACCGTACAACGGAACGTTAGATCGAATTCAACCAACGCAATCGCTACCAAGACGAACTCAGCAGTAGTCTAGTACTGTACTGTAGTAGTAGAATTTACCGGGGCAGCTTCTCCACACAGGGCTATATCGCATTTTGCGTTGTTACTGACAATGATCGCTACCACTGAGCTTTTTATGAATGAGCGATTTTCCACTAAATAAATGTCAAGCTTATTTACATTTTTGGGGGCATATTTTCAGTTAGCAGATGGTACTGTTTGAATCGCGATTCTATCTTCTGCCGGTAAAGTCGTAGAATAATCTTCAAAGGGGGTTCTTTATTAATGAATGAATGCAATATGAGTAGGCTAAATGCCTGAAAATATCACGAGAAGGGACAACTTAAAAGGACGTTTAAATCATAGAGATTAGGTCCATTTTAACACCGGTCTGCCAAATGTATTCGTTTTGATTCAGCCTGTCAGCTGCCTCTTGCAGGGGAAATGAGAAGACATCTTTCATTCTACACTTCACTCGTATTTTGAGTTGTAAATGAGCAGCAAAAAAAAGATGCTTTTAAATCTATGTAATCTTTATAAATAATAAGTAGGCCCGATGCATTTTTATATAAAATATACAGACCCCTGTGCAACCGACGCAAGCAAGCACACCCTACAATTTCCCCAGAAATTGTATCCTCTCTAGTTGGGTGTGCTCAAGCCTTCGGCGAGAGCACAACCTTTGTTCTCTCACATATTTATTTATTTTCGCCCCCCTAAGGATCAGTCAATATTTGGACTACATACACAACGGCGGTGTCAAAAGGTTCGTCTTGGTAGCGATTGCGTTGGTGGTATTTTTATTTACGTTCCGTTGCATGGTTTAAGTAGAAATTGCGTTTTTGTGGTGAAAAGTGAAGCTAACGGTGGCTAATTTGCTAGCCACAGTCACTGACGTTACTAACGTCACTACGTCACTAACGTCACGAAAACACTACCTGACTACCTGTAGCAGAACATTCGTTTCACATCTGTTAACTTGGGGGATAGCTAGGCTAACTATATAATACTGCAAGGCAGCTGCAGGAACGCCACAAGCAAAGAGGCCAGGGTGATAACTATTTACTCATTTTACTTTGTGATGTGAAACACAATTATGAAATGTAATGTACAATATTAGCTGATATTATTAAGGAAGTAGGCCCACATCTACTTTTGGAAACGGTAGTCTACTATTTCACTGAAGCATTAGCATCATGACATTAGCCTCTGTTGCCCGGGCAACACATACTACAGTGGTCTATGATGCATCTGTTTTCAATCTTTAAAATAAACATTCCTCACAAATACATTTTCGTTGTAGGATTTATTATGACATTACATTACAAGTAAACGATTTGTGGGTGAAATTATCATTACCTGTGGTTTCAAACCAGTGTTGCTCACTGCAATGCTGTAGCCTACGCGAGACACTACAAAAACATCTACAAAGCTGTAGGAAGTCAAACGGCGACAGAACATGTTTGGCACTCCCCTTACTTAATCAAAAGTCTATCTAACTACTAACCTGAACTTCATTGCCACAGCCTAAACGTTGTCAATCTGTTCATGAAAATAATTAATTTCAGCCTAACCCGTACAACGGAACGTTAAATCCAATTCAACCAACGCAATCGCTACCAAGACGAACACAGCAGTAGTCTACTAGTACTGTACCGTAGTAGTACAACTTACCGGGGCAGCTTCTCCACACAGGGCTATATCGCATTTTGCGTTGTTACTGACAATGATCGCTACCAGTGAGCTTTTTATGAATGAGCGATTTTCCACTAAATAAATGTCAAGCTTATTTACGTTTTGGGGGGCATATTTTCACTTAGCAGATGGGACTGTCTGAATCGCGATTCCATCTTCTACTGCCGGGTAACGTCGTAGAATAATCTTCAAAGGGGGTTCTTTATTAATGAATGAATGCAATGAGTAGGCTACATGCCTGAAAATATCACGAGAAGGGAAAAACTTATGTTTAAGTCATAGAGATTAGGTCCATTTTTACACCGGTCTGCCAAATTTATTCGTTTTGATTCAACGATGAGGCTGCCTCTTGCAGGGGAAATGAGAAGACATCTATTTCATTCTACACTTCACTCGTATTTTCAGTTGTAAATGAGCAGCAAAAAAAAATTCCTTTAAATCTATTTAATCTTTATAAATAATAAGTATGCATTTTCATATAAAATATACAGAAATCAGTTGTAAAAATTTCATTCAAAAACGGACCCCTGTGCAACCGACGCAAGCAAGCACACCCTACAATTTCCCCAGAAATTGTACCCTCTCTAGTTGTGAGAATGCTGTTAAGCATTCTCACTATTGTTTTCCTGTTTCTCTTTATTATTATTATTGTGGGAATGCTGTTAAGCATTCTCACTATTGTTTTCCTGTTTCTCTTTATTATTATTATTATTATATCAACTTCTTAGTTCTTCCGCCGTTTTTTGGCCTTTAACTAGTTCTGCATACTTTCACCGATTCCTACAATTTATGTATCAAAACGTTCAGCTCCTTCAGGAGATGTTGGCTATGACTTGGTATTTCTCACTTTTATACTTTTTAAGGCATTAAGGTTTTTGTGCAAATTATTCTCCCATTAAAAGTAATGGTAAATCCTTTCAAATCATTAAAAAGCTTCCTCCTCTTTCAAACGTAACTACTTCAGCATACTTTCAGCTAGAGACACCATTCAACCTTTAAAATGTTCACAAGACATTCAGCTATTCCCAAATGATTCAGCTTTTTCAAATATTCAGCCAATTTTGAATTATGACAGTTTGAAATACATTAAAATGTTTGCTCCTTCTTGACTTTTATGAATGAGCAGCCAGCAGAGTGGCACTCTGCTGGCTGCTCTTTTTCTGATATTCAACTAAATTGTCAAACAAATTCCTCTAACGTTCATATAGTTTAACGTACAGAAACAAGTTATACCTTAAAATATAGGAAAAATTGTCCTCTTTCAGCAAATGTAACTACTAAAGAGCTCACATTTACAGATTTTCAGCTATGGGCCTTGAAGCGAGAGTAGCCTTTCAAATTCTCTCACTAACTTCAATGGAGAGGTGGGTAAAATCCGTCAGAGAAAGCAGGAAGGAAGACGATTTCGAAACTGCCGGTAGAGACATATTTCTGACCGCACATACATATAAAGGACATCTCTAGTTTCGGCAGAGTCTTGGGTCTCGGAAAATATCCTCATTTTATTGATTGGACGTGTAGTTTTGCGTCTAGGTCAACTTGTTTGAGGTGTGGATGTTAGGTAAATGTTCGTTTTTCTCTCTGCCTAGCTCGTTAGCGATCACAGCTGCTCCATCGCCGTGGCAACCAAACAAATACGCACCAGGAAAGCAAAAGGAACACGTTTTTGAAACTGCAGGTAGAGTCGTATTTTTGACTGCACAGACATATAAAGAATATCTCTGGTTTCGGCAGAGTCTTGGGTCTCGGAAAATATCCTTATATTTTGGATTGGACGTACAGTTTTGCGTCTAGGTTATCTTGTTTGAGGTGTGGATTCTAGCTACATTAGTTATTCTCTCTGCCCAGCTCGTTAGCGATCACAGCTGCTCCATCGCAGTGGTAACCAAACAAACACGCACCAGGAAAGCAGAAGGAACACGTTTTTGAAACTGCAGGTAGAGTCGTATTTCTGACTGCACAGACATATAAAGAATATCTCTGGTTTCGGCAGAGTCTTGGGTCTCGGAAAATATCCTTATATTTTGGATTGGACGTACAGTTCTGCGTCTAGGTTATCTTGTTTGAGGTGTGGATTCTAGCTACATTTCTCTTATTATCTGCCCTCAGAGCGTTAGCAATCATAGCTGCACCATCACCGTAACGACAGACACGCACCACTCAGTCTCTCACACAAGTGATTGGTACGTTTACTTGACCATGAGAAACCCGATTACTAGCAATTGTCGGTTTATACCAATAATACGATTACTCCGTTTACATGTGTAATTAGTTATGCGATTACTCAATAAACGCGTCTACATGATTCTTTTTTATTAATCGTTGTATGCTCCACGGCCAAAACTTGCACCATCATCCTTCTGCAACAAAGTGTCGCCGTGTATTCCTGTATCGGCTCTACTGCTGTATGTTTCATTCCATCAACACATTGAATCCTACTAAGAAAGCCAAGTAAACACACTCAATGGTAGGCTACATCTGCTACTGCTATTACTATCCCAACTATAATTTCAGCTGTTAAAACGATAATATTCTTGTTACGACTAGCTAGCCTACTTCTTCTGTTTAACAGTTCAGCTTTCAGCTTCTCCCGCATTGTAGGCTATTTTAGCTGTTAGCGTTGTTAGATGATGCAGTTCAGATTCCACACTGCCTCTTTCGTGTGACTCACACATTTTTGAAATTCATTTCAGCTTGCGGGTATTTTCTCATTTATCACTTTTATACTTTTTTAAATATTAAGGTTTTTGTGCAAATTATTCTCCCTTTAAAAGTAATGGTAAATCCTTTCAAATCATTGTTGGAATGCTGCTCCAGCCCCTTTCAAAAATACCTTTCGGTTGCTTTGAAGCTTCAGCTTATAACTTTCTACAAAATTTTCACAATTTTCCGCTTTTTTAGCATGGTCAGCTATCCCCATTCAGGTTTTCAGCATTCTCACTGCTGTTTCGCAGGAACAGCCTTTTCTAGTTATTATTATTTGTTCTTTTTTTTCTTTTTGCCCCCCTAAAACTCAGTCAATATTTGGCCTACATAGACAACGTAGGTGTCAAAAGTTTCGTCTTGGTAGCGATTGAGTTGCTTCTATTGGAATTTACGTTCCGTTGCATGGTTTAGGCTTAAGTTAAGTTTTTGTGGCGAAAAGTGAAGCTAACGGTGGCTAATTTGCTAGCCACAGTCACTGACGTTACTAACGTCACGAAAACACGCGTGACTACCTTTGGCAGAACATTCGTTTCGCATCTGTTAACTTGGGGGATAGCTAGGCTAACTATAGCTTTACTGCAAGGCAGCTGCAGAAACGCCACAAGCAAAGAGGCCAGGGTGATAAATATTTACTCATTTTACTTTGTGATATGACACACAATTGTGATGTGTAATGTACAGTATAAGCTGATATTATTAAGGAAGTACATCTACTTTCGGAAACAGTAGTCTACTATTTCACTGAAGTATTAGCATCATGACATTAGCCTGTGTTGCCCGGGCAACACATACTACAGTGGTCTATGATGTAGCGTTATCTGTTTTCAATCGTTAAAATAAACATTCCTCACATATACATTTTCGTTGTAGGATTTATTCTGACATTAGTAAACGATTTGTTGGTGAAATTACCATTACCTGTGGTTTCAAACCAGTGTAGCTCACTGCAACGCTGTAGCTTACGCGAGACACTACAAAAACATCTACACTACACAGCTGTTTAAGAAGTCAAACGGCGACAGAACATGTTCGGCACTCCCCTTACTTAAATCAAAAGTCTATCTAACTACTAACCTGAACTTCATTGCCACAGCCTAAACGTTGTCAATCTGTTCATGAAAATAATTAATTTCAGCTTAAACCGTACAACGGAACGTTAAATCCAATTCAACCAACGCAATCGCTACCAAGACGAACACAGCAGTAGTCTAGTACTGTACCGTAGTAGTACAATTTACCGGGGCAGCTTCTCCACACAGGGCTATATCGCATTTTGCGTTGTTACTGACAATGATCACTACCAGTGAGCTTTTTATGAATGAGCGATTTTCCACTAAATAAATGTCAAGCTTATTTACGTTTTTGGGGGCATATTTTCAGTTAGCAGATGGTACTGTTTGAATCGCGATTCCATCTTCTATTGCCGGGTAACGTCGTAGAATAATCTTCAAAGGGGGTTCTTTATTAATGAATGCAATGAGTAGGCTAAATGCCTGAAAATATCATGACGGGAAAAACTTAAAATGACGTTTAAGTCATAGAGATTAGGTCAATTTGTACACCGGTCTGCCAAATTTATTCGTTTTGATTCAACGATGAGGCTGCCTCTTGCAGGGGAAATGAGAAGACATCTATTTCATTCTACACTTCACTCGTATTTTCAGTTGTAAATGAGCAGCAAAAAAAATGCTTTTAAATCTATAATCTTTATAAATAATAAGTATGCATTTTTATATAAAATATACAAAAATATCAGTTGTAAAAATGTAATTCAAAAACAGACCCCTGTGCAACCGACGCAAGCAAGCACACCCTACAATTTCCCCAGAAATTGTACCCTCTCTAGTTTACCTTGATATTAAGTAAGTCGCTTCGGCTCCTTCCTTTGGCTCCTTCCTTCAGTAAGGTGTCTGCTAAAATGTGTTTTCGCACATGCGCAAAGAGCAGCCCCCCCCACATTGTGAGTGGTGTACTCACAATATCAATTTCACCAGCCACTCGATTTTTTTGCATTCCATTGAACTGACTTACAAACCTGAATTTGAATACTGAAAACTCATACAAATCAGTTGAAATTGCAGAAAGCATCATGTTAAGTTGAAGTAAATTAAATAAACAAGTTACCATGACTTGGTCAAATCATTTTTTACAGTGTAGTATTATTGGTAAAAGGGATTCTTTCACATCACTCTGTAACATTCTCGCTCCCATCTCCTTGTCTGGGTGAATTTTCTATTAAAGATCATAAATGATCTTGTTAAATAAATGATATATTGTTTTTATTACTGTTGCTTGCTTTTTTCCACAGGTACACTTGCACTTATAGCGGTTCATGTTGTTTAATTGTAACTTGTTTAACTACATGCTCTTATGGTTCTTCCCTTTGGCACTTACTTTGGTTGTTCACAATGTGTGCTTCATGTTTTGGCTACTCGCGATGTTTTTTGGCTATCTTTTTGTTATGATCAGTGACCTATGCACTTTGTAAAGCTCTCTCTTGGAAGTCGCTTTGGATAAAAGCGTCTGCTAAATGAATAAATGTAAATGCAACAACAAATATATGAGAAATAGGAGGTGAAGGAACTGAGAATGAGTTATCTTACCTTTCCCAGTCTCCCTAAAGTGAAAGAACTTCATTTTAAAATGATGAATGACACATACCCATCTAAAGAATTCAAAGTTTGATATTGTTGAAAACTCTTGTCAATTTTGTGGAATTGAAATTGAAACTACGGAGCATATTTTTTCTTTTATTGTGATTCTTCACAATAACTACCTATACAATTTTGTCAAATGATGACTTATATTTTTATGAATATAAAACCTCAAACGGACACCAGAGTATTCTAACAATGTCTGGTGTAGGCCTACTTCTTCAGCCTTTACTTTTTCAATTAAGTTTCAAACAAAATTATAGAAAATCACTCATCTCTGAAAATAGCTTAATCCTCACTAATTTTAACTCGTTCAAAATGGTGTCAAAAACTCTCAAATATACACCAGATTATTCTAATAATGTCTGGCCTACTTCCACATACAATGCAAAAGAAAAAAAAAAAAAAATTCTACATAGGGCTGACGTGAACATAATATTATTGAACAATGTGAACTTTCTGAAGAACAAAGAAATGACTGACACAGGCAGCAATGAGCCCCCAACAGTGCCTGATGCAGTGTCTGCTCATCAAGGTACAGTTAGGTCAATAAGTATTTGGACATTGACACAATTTTCATCATTTTGGCTCTGTATACCACCACAATGGATTTGAAATGAAACAATCAAGATGTGCTTTAAGTGCAGACTTTCAGCTTTAATTTCAGGGTATTTACATCCAAATCAGGTGAACGGTGTAGGAATTACAATACATTTTATATGTGCCCCCCCCCCCTTTTTAAGGGACCAAAAATAATTGGACAAACTAACATAATCATAAATCTAATTGTCACTTTTAATACTTGGTTGCAAATCCTTTGCCTCTACTGCAACTGTCTTCAGTTCCTGCTTGTTCTTGGGGCATTTTCCCTTCAGTTTTGTCTTTAGCAAGTGAAATGCATGCTCAATTGGATTTAGGTCAGGTGATTGACTTGGCCATTGCAGAACATTCCACTTCTTTGCCTTAAAAAACTCTTTGGTTGCTTTGAAAATAGTGTCAATGTCCAAATACTTATGGACCTAACTGTATGTCCTCTGAACATCAGTAAGATATAATAAGTATGTAATACAGTAAAGGTATGATATCAGTTATATTGTTTGTTTGTTATTACTCTAGGAATCTATAAATAATGGTAAAATTACTGAATAAATGGTTCTAAATGTATGAGTAGGCCTGCAAATAATAAATCTGTCATTTCAAGTTTGCAGTTAGAATGTTTCTGACGTGTATGACTGGTAGAACTTACGGAATCCATCGAAGAAACTGTAGACTAATTTCTAGACTGTTGAAAATAATTATAAATACATTAGAATAAATCATAATTTGCAATAGGGAAATCCCATATGCGGGATGCTCAATTTAGATTATGGATGTGACCACTTACTAACAACTACACACAGGAGGAAAATGTTAATAGAAAATGCTTAGTTTATTGAGATATAACACGCAGTGTTTCATTACCTACAACAAAAAGGGTAGATAAAAAAATGTGAACTTGAGTCTCGTGGTTGATGGCCACCCTGCTCTGAGGCTGTGCTGGCCATCCTGTTCAAAATGTTCTAGACACGCCCCTGTCTGGACATAGGGCCATAACTATGCCTCCTGATAGCTAGGCCTTGTAGTTTTCTATGAAAGAAGCATATACACGTCTCACACTCAGACGCTAATTATCCAGATTTTCACATTTTGGGCTTAATATCTTCTACATATTATTGGTGATACTCATCAGTCAACAGCTTTGCATCTGGTTTTCGGTAATATAGCATATGCTAAAAAAAAGTGATTAAAAAGGTTCATTTTCAATCATATAAATCCATAATCATTACCCATCCTCATAATTACAAGTGTGATGTTTTTTCCACAACAATGCCTCTCCTCAGGTTGGCTCTGGCAGTCCTGTGCTGTGCCTCATCCCCAGACCTGAAGGCACCGCTCCTCTCCTTCAACAGCACTGACTTTTTTTGTCATCCAGGGCTTCTGGTTAGGATACACCCGGATGCGCCTGTCCACTGTGACAGCGTCGACACAGTGTTTGATGTAGCACAGAACAGTTGAGGTGTACACTTCCAGGTCCTGGTGCTTGAAAATATCCCAGTTGGTGTTTTCAAAACAGTCCTGCAGCTGCTGAGAGGCATGATCAGGCCAAGTCTTAACAGTCTTTGTTAAGAATAATGGCCGCCGAAAAATAATTTATATTCGTAACGGCGAACTGCGATTGGAAGCAAAATGAAACAGGAGCAAGGAGTGAGGATGGGGTCTTGGTCAGCCCACAATTTCCAGAAACGATATGTGTGTCTCGCCAAGCTCGCGCGTGTGTCAAGGGGCAGGTGTCTGCGTGTGCTGTGGAGCAATTCAATTGAATTCAATTATATTTTGACATATCAATGTGAAATTGCGTATGGTACTTCAGAATGATGTCCTCTTGAAGCCAATAAGGTTTGAAAAACCATCAGTCAAAATTATATTTGATTTATAAACACAAAGATATTGTGGCAATGTGGACATTTACATAAATAAACTTCTTTCAGCCATTTTGCATTGCATTTCTTATTCAATTTGACCCTATAGAAAGACATGTATTCTACAAATCTGTAACAAATTTCAAATCGATTGGATCGTTTTGGAGGTTGTACCAAATTTGGACAGTACAGCAAAATCTATCATGGCGGACCTTATGGGTCCTCGAGGCTTTTTTGTTCCCCATGAGAAATAAGGCATGTATACCAATTTTCAGGCATTATGGAGTAATGGGGCGCTGGGGAAATCACGTAGACTTTGGGCGTGGCTTATAGCGCCACCTATGGGCGCACATGGGCCACTAGCCATCTGGGAGTAGTGAGTGACCTGTTGCATCATTGGACCAAAAAAATCTGTTCAAGGACTTTTTGAGCTATTGAGCCATTTCATGGAGAAGTGGAAAAATAATAATAAGAATACTAACAATACAAACAATGTGTCTGTGTCATACAAACAATAGGTCAATAGGTTTACCATGTCATACAAAGATGACATGGTAAAGTTAGTTTGAAGTTCGATATTCAACAGATATTCGGACGCCCAGTATTGTGTTGTTAACCGGTGTTTAGCGCCGCTTAGCCAATGATTTTGGCTGCATAAACAACGCGTATGTTTAGGAACCATCAACAAATTACACATTTCAAAAGTCAATAGCATTTCAACCACCTTTCTAATTTTTATCACACACACACACTTCTGCCACGGGGTGCCACCCCTCAAAATCTCCTGCCACCCTCTTGACACACCATGAATATTTTTCTAGACCCGCCCCTGTTGATATGTCCCCTTCTTTGTTGATTTGAACATTCTGAATATATTCACTGCATATTGTAATCCTTTTCCCCTCAATCTGGAGGTATTATTCCAAAAATAATTACTAACACTGACCGGTACGGTATGCTACAATACAGCAGTTTACGGACTTGACGGACTAACAACGGTAACTAAGGTGGGCTTGGCTTACGCGAAAGGTTAATTACCTCTTGTGAGGCATGATTTCCTCCTTGGCATATTTTGTGATACCACTGTCAATCAAACTCAAGCTGGAGTAAAGAGTTGGAGTTCAGACAAGAATTGGGTGCACAGTTTTCATATTTTACTTATTTTTTACTTTAGTTTCCATCAGTTGACAAACAAGCAAGGTATCTCCCCCCAATGAAACTCTACAATGTTCAAAATAAAAATATACAACCAGTAACACAGAGTGAAATAATAGTGTCTATAGAAAGTGTGAAATGCACCCTTCTAAACATTAAAGGCTAGAATGTATTCCTTTTGTCACTTGGTTTTGGAATTTCTGTAGTATTTTCCCACCTTTGAGAGTGTATGGAATCTATGCTGTAAATGCAGAACACATTTGTTACATTTAGTGCCTTCACAACACTTTGGACAAACAACAGCATACATTTACACTTTAACGGTGTGGCATGCTTCAGCTGAAATTTGGTGTAAACAGGATCTTTGACGGGTGAACTGGCACTGGTTCTCAGAGACAGAACTTTGTTCAACTGAAGTTCTGAAATTTCTGGTAAAAGTTTTGTTCTTAAAATTTGTTTAGTCATATTGCCAAATATGTCATTGCACAAGCACGCTGCCACCTCACAGTGGAAAGGTAGGTAATGCAGTAAGCAACACATTTTCTAAAGATACATCTTTGCTGGTATAGTAGCGCAGACTGGATTTATATCCTTTTTGCTCCAGAAAGTGAACCCGTCCTTGGTCAATTAGCAGTTTGCAGAGGCTGCCTATGTGTTCACGATCCTCAATTGATAAGATTCTGAAAAAATTAAAGTACATTGAGATTTTTAACATGCATCTTATTTTTGCACTTACAAAGCTGAAGCATTTTAATGTAGATTTTTTCCTCTCTCTTTTCCAGACATTTTGGATCCCTTAAAATGTGACTTTGATAGTCCATCTGAGCATTGTAGTAAACTTTGTATTTTTATGCCAACATTTTACAAGGGTTTATTTGTTTTCAATAAATGTTACAATGCTCAGAGTACCAAAGTCAAGTTGTAAGATAGTGTATTGCAGTCGAAAAAACACTGAGCTATAAAACCATTAACAGTCTGTAGCTGCGTCTTAACTAGTCACTGCTATTATGGAACTGAAATCATGTCAACTATGCACAACAGTAAAATGTTGCTAAACACAAAGTCAAATTTGTAACAAGATATTGACTTCAGAAAAAAACTTCTTAAGTTTATAAACGAGTAGTTCAGTTTATTTTTTTATCAAATACATTCAACATTCTGGACACATTTTAGTATTATGGACAGCACTTTCTACAAAGAGCATATTCTCAACACTATCGTTGCACCCTATGTGAGTGCGAATTTCCTGGGACCTCCATTTCTTTCAAGGTACAGTATAGATGAAGTATATTAATCAAGTATAAAAGTCAAGACATTTATTAATCTTTTACTTGTGGCTAATATCTTGCCCAACTTTCCCTTCCCAAAAGCAGACAATGATCTAAAGCACACTGCTTCCAAAGTTTGCATTGCTAATGTGGGAATAAACTGGGCTAAGACGCAACATAATTTTATGCTTCATGTATAGAGATCCAAACAAAGTGGACTGTCTTTTCTTACCCACTTGCTTTGTATACAGTATATTCGCAAATTCCTTGCAGACTGAAAAAACCCCACTACGTTATTGATTTATCACACAAAATTATCTGATTAACCGAAAGCCAATACTTACTCCTTCAAGCTGTTTCCATCCTCTCCCTTAGTTGACTTCTCAGTAGTATGGTCACTTTGACATGGCTGCATAGGACTCTCTTTGGCCTTTCTTATACCGCAGGTAGCCCAACTTGACATGCGCTGGAAAGCATCAAATTCTGAAGCACCTAATCCTCGCTCTCTGAAGAACTCCTTTCCCACATAGTGCCTCCAGTCACAGCGATGGTGGCAGCATAAGGCAATGGCTATTCCAGATACTTTGACCTCGCCATTCAAAGCTCTGTCATCTGGTTCTAAATCCTCTATGGGTAGAGGCAGAAATTTACACATTTTTCTGGGTGGCTGGTCATCCATCCCATGATGAGTTTTTCCTGATCGCTCCAGCAGACATCTTAGAGCCAGATCTGTTTAGAGCAGCAGAGGTTTAACAGTAGAGCACAAAACACAATTCCAACAACCACTAGTAAAATCACTATAATCATAATGAAAATTATGTACTAAATGAACAACAACAAATAATCTGTATATTTTATATATTGCATATGAATATACTGACTTGACTAATTAAATGGTCAATGCGATCTTGTACACATTTCTGCAGAATATATTTGGCAGCTAAATAATATTATTAGTCTGTTTCTGCAGGTTTGTTAATCCAAAGAAGCAGTACTTAAGGTAATTTAGAAATGTTTCTGATCCCAGTGTATCCTAAATCAAAGATCTATGTGAAAAAACTATACATGTTGAGATGCTGTTGAATGCTACTTCCACTGACTAACTATAAATGTAAAGAAATATGTTTACTGGTGGATGGACAACATCTACTTCATTTAGACAGGATGACAGCACAACAAATTTGAGCAGCTTTAGCTATGACCTCAGTGATTTATTTTAAAATACCGTATTTCTTCAAATAAATGCCGCCCTCGAATAAACGCTGCACCAAAAATGAACATTGGGTAATAAACGCCGCCCTCGATTAAACGCTGCACCAAAAATGAACATTGTGTAATAAACGCCGCCCCAGAAATACGGTAGTAGCAGCATGTCATTTTAATGAACATTCTCTTGTGTTGCACTAGAGGCCCACTGCTAGCTAAATACGTTTCAAATATCACATCAACATACCTTACTTAGCAAATGACTCTAGCTAGCTAGAAACTAGCTGCTAGTCAGCATTAGAAGGGAAGCTTACGAAAGAATAGCCAGAAAACGAATAGCAGTCTAGCCTATTGCTAACACCTGTCTAGATTATGGATAGGGATGGGTATCGAGAACCGGTTCTTGTTTAGAACCGGTTCCCAGTGAATCGATTCCTTGGAATCGTTAGCAAAATTCCTTAACGATTCTGTTAACGATTCTTTGTGCCGTTAAACAATTAAAATGCTAAAATGCTATTAAAATGCTAAAACGCGAACGTCTGTCTGAATAAACTATAAAAGTTCACGCACGCATGCGCGAAGACAGACTGCAGCAAACATGGCAACTAGGAAGAAGCGTTCTAAAGTTTGGTTGTATTTCACACGACAAAATGACAACAACGCCACTTGTAACGCGTGTAAAAAGTCTATTTCGTCGAAGGGAGGAAATACTACAAATATGAAGAAGCATTTGAACACACAGCATGGAATGAAGTTACTGGAACGTTGTGTGTTCGATGCATGCAGCAGCGCAGCTAACGTTCGCGCTTCATCTCTAACTATCTAAGGTAGAGCTAAACTGCTCAAAAGTGATCACAACCACTTGTTACTGTGTGAAGCAATTTGCCTTTATTGTGTGTAGTCAATCTAGTTATCTTCTGTCCCGTCGTTTGAAGCATACATTTTAGCTCCGGCATTCGTCTCCCATTAGTATTGAAGTTATTGATCATTTCACGTTATCGGGGCGGCGTGTGTTATCAGCAAAAGTTTGCGTGTCCCATTATTAAACTGAGCATATCTATTTTTAATACATTATTAAACTTAGCATTTTAATTGTTTAACCTTTTAATAGTCCAGTTAAATGTGCATGAAAACGCCTAAACAACATACCCAAAGTACATTGAAAGCTGTTGTTGAACCATTTGGAGTACATGCATGTAAATGGTCTCTTTTGAAAGGTGACACTGAAGTTATTTCCCCTGTTGTTAGGACCCCTGTAAGTCCTACTGGTGTTGAGCAATAGAAGCTTGAACACAAGGAAACTGAAAGTTTCTATCTCCGACTAGATTTTGTTTTGAAAACAGAGGCCTGAAGAGGCCTAGAGGTGGTAGGTGTTAGCTCATTTCAGAGCCAGTCAAAGCCAGTTTGAGAAATGTGTTTAGAACGAGTGTGTGTGTGGGGGGGTGCAGGACGCACAGACCTAGTTGGCTGTAGAGGGGAACATCGATAAGGAATCGAATCGATAAGCAGGAATTGATAAGGAGTCGGAATCGTTAAAATCTTATCAATACGCATCCCTAATTATGGAGAGAGATATGTCTCAAAAGTATTCGTAAATGCAAGTACCATGATCCACAAATGTTACACGATTTACAAATGTGTTTTGCGATCCACAAAATTCTTTTTTGATTTGTAAGTTGGCATTTACATAAATGTGCTACGATTTGTACACATAGATGTCCATTTGTAAATATATCTTTTGTAATTTCTTAAAATACTTAACATTTCGTGTGTGCATTTCTCATGGTCTGTCATTTGTAAATCTACAATTCGCGTGTGAAGTGTTGAATCTGCATTTGTGGATCTATTGTATTTGTATTTCTATCTAATTATTTGCAGAGAGTGACAAGTACCTGTTGGGACGCTTTAGGCTACCAAGAGCAGTCCTCATGGATATTTGTAACAGTCATCTGTCTTATGTTTTTTTGCCTCAGATTTCAGATCAAACCATTTCTTTTTCACTTCATCAGTTCTGCGCCCTTTTCCAGATACAGCGTTCACTGCATGAGTAATTGCATTCCATGCATCGGTTTAATTTACTGCTTTGTATCCACCGCTGACACTAAATATGATGTGTCAGGTGGCTGAGCGGTGAGGGAGTCGGGCTTGTAATCAGAAGGTCGCTGGTTCGATTCCCGGCCGTGTCAAATGATGTTGTGTCCTTGGGCAAGGCACTTCACCCTACTTGCTTCGGGGAGAATGTCCCTGTACTTACTGTAAGTCGCTCTGGATAAGAGCGTCTGCTAAATGACTAAATGTAAATGTGTCGTTTGTCGCCAACTTCTTGCAGCAGTACCTCCACTTCAGAATTACTAAGGTTTTTCTTTCTTTTGGAGTCGCGGCCTCCACCGTCTTTACGACATTTCTCTGAGTGTGCACACGGCCCTGCCATCTCATGTCCTTTTATGGGAATTAACAGTGCGTTCACCTATGCTAAATTGGAGCAACGGGGCACAAGCTTTCAATTTACGACATATTGGGATTCATCATTCTAAAACCACACCTGCTAACAATTCTGATGTTTAGGAACACGTCATGAATCACACATATACTTTTCTTAGGAACCTTCTTAAGAACAAATGTAAGAAACAACTTTGGAAGATATTGGTGAATGAGGCCCAATCAGTAGATCAGATATTACCTTATCTGTTATTATCCTGTATTATGTCTTATTGTTCCATTCATGTGTGCATGAATACAAGAAACCTAAACAATCTGCAGATATTACATTTAGTCACTTAGTCATGTTTACTTAGTCAGATATACTTATAAACCCAAAGCCAAACTGAATAGTCACACCGTTCAGTGGTTTAACATTCCCAGCTGTGGAATAAACAGCAGTAAAGTACGTAAAATGTATCAAAGTTTAAAAGCATCAAGTCCCACCCTAGCGGTCCCTGGATTTACCTGTTGCTGCACCACACAAGTGTTTACCCATGCCAACCACTGGAAGTCCCTTTTCTCTGAGGATGGGAACTTTGCCTAGAAGATACAAAATCAAAGCAAACACATTTGTGACATGCTCTGGTGAAAAGGGGCCGTTGTTGGCCAAGGTAATTTCTCAGTTTTTTACATATTCTGAAAGCGCAAATTGTAAACTTTCAAATGAAGTGTCATACATTGAAATCGTAAACAATTTACATTTACATTTATTCATTTAGCAGACGCTTTTATCCAAAGCGACTTCCAAGAGAGAGCTTTACAAAGTGCATAGGTCACTGATCATAACAACAAGATAGCCAAAAAACATCGCGAGTAGCCAAAACATGAAGCACACATTGTGAACAACCAAAGTAAGTGCCAAAGGGAAGAACCATAAGAGCATGTAGTTAAAAAAGTTACAATTAAACAACATGAACCGCTATAAGTGCAAGTATACCTGTGGAAAAAAGCAAGCAACAGTAATAAAAACAATATATCACAGCGAGAAATTTTTTTTAAAACAGTTACCACTAACCACAAGAGCAACAAGTCTCGAAGCAAGAGTCATTGTGATCCTTGAGGAAACTAACATTGGGTCAAGCGAACCATTCCTAAGTACCGTTGTACTCCCGGAACAAGTGCGTCTTGAGCCTATTCTTGAAGGTGGAGAGACAGTCAGTATCTCTGATGGAGGTGGGGAGTTGATTCCACCACTGGGGGGCCAGACAGGAGAAGAGCTTGTGTTGGGACCGGGCGGTCTTGAGCGGTGGGGACCACCAGGCGGTTGTCTGAAGAAGACCGTAGGTGACGGGTGGGGGTGTAAGGCTGCAGGAGAGACTTGATGTAGACGGGTGCAGTCCCGAATTTGAAGAACATATGCGTATCTGAATGTTTCTAAACCTGGAATCCTCTAGCAGAGAAATCCCCCGTGAAAGATTCTATACCTTTTCACGCCTTCAGACAATTGTTTTTCGTGTTAATCATTAGAAGGCCAAAACGCCGGTCATTTCACCGCAGTGAAGAGAAAAGTTTTTATATCTTTGCACTCAATCAAATTCCAGGGTCCTGCCATCAGCCATTCTTTTTTTTTTATCACACTGGGAAAAGTTAGTTTAAAGCTATTTTCCTCCTGTTTTGTCAATTGCTGCCGGCTGCGCATTTGGCAATTTTTCCCCTGCATTTCAAGGCTGCGATTCACTTTTCTATCAGCAGATGTCGCAAGGGCTCCCTTACACAAGTATGTAATTCAGACAGTTATAACCTAAATAATATTTATATGTATAGCAAAATATGTATAGACTAGAGAGGGTACAACTTCTGGGGAAATTGTAAGGTGTGCTTGCATCAGTTGCATATGGGTCAGTTTTTTTTCCAGAGATTTTACAACTGATATTTCTGTATATTTTGCATACTTATTATTTATGAAGATGGCCTAGATTTAAAAAATGTAGTAGAATGAAACAGGGTTCTGTTGTAATTTCCCTTACTGCAAGAGGGAATGGTGATAGGCTGTTGCAGCCTCACATAGTTGAAACAGTTGGATCAAAATGAAGAAATTGGGCAATCCTGTGTAAATGTTTTCCTAATCTATATCCAACAACGTTGTCACTGGCAGTATCTTTGTTGGAATCGCGATTCAAACAGTACCCTCAGAAAACTGAAAAAATGACCCCAAAAACTGAGTTTGAAATGTAATTCTGGTAAAAAATGTCAAACTGGCTAATTTAACTAGTTTACTAGAAGTGATCATTGTGTCAGTACAGTAACAACGTCTGAAGACTAGGGGGCCATGTGATGTGACCGGATATCCGCGCTGTAGGGAAAACCGACCTGCCCACTCCAATCGTTTGGATATTGAATTGCATTGATTGCTCTACACAGGACTTATGATCATCATTTGATACCCCTGTCGTGGTTAATTGCTCAGTCCCACCACAATACTAGTTCAACAACGCAAATACAGGGAAAATAATGCTCAAGTATTAGCTAACTGGCTAACACAGCTGGTAACATCCTGTGCTTTGGAGAACTGGATTATCTGCTACAGAAGAGCACAGCCTAGCAGGCATAATATACAATTGTCCTCACCTGGAGAAGCCGGCTGTGCTCAAGTCTTTATGCAGACCTGATCCCAGGATGGATAAGTAAGTTTTACAGCTAAGTTAACTACTACACTACCGATGTGTGGGAATCACAAGAGCTAACCAGTCGAAGGGCGTACAAAAATACAGGGTGTTGATATCACAGCCTGGAAACAGCTAGCTACATGTTATCACAATGGCATTTGCTTGTGGTGTTTCTGCAGTTGTCTTGCTTTTTAGTTTTTAGTTAGCTAGCTATCTACCAGAAGTTAACAAGCTACTAAACTAATGTTCTACTAGGTAATCGCGCGTGAGTTTGTGACTAGCTAGTTAGCTTCACTTTTTTCCACAAAAACGTAATGATGCCTAAACCATCATACGGAAAGTTCACATGGACACAAGAAACACAATCTGGACTAAGATAAACTTTTGACACTGACATTGTGTATGTAGTGCAAAAATTTTGTGATGAGTTAGGGTGGGAAAATAATAAAGAAATAATATCAATGAGAGAGAATATAGGTTGTGCCTTGTCAAAGGCAGACACACAAATATGCACAATTATGACAACAATTTAATAGATTTATATGAAGTGCATTTGCTTCACTAGATAGCCATTTGTGTGTAGACAAGCGCAATTGTTATGTTATGACATTAGCGGTAACAATAATTGTAATGGTAAAATGTTTTGTAAAGCGGACATACATAAATAAATGCATTTCTGAAATATCAAGAGGTATAAATGAGTCGAGTTACAATAAATTTGTAATTTAGTATTCTACAACATCTTAGAAAGCTAAAGGAAATGTAGCCCTATTCTTGAGGTGATGAGCGCTGTTTAAGCATTGGAACGATTGGAATTTTGACGGTAACTTGACAGGAGTAGACTGCATCAAAGTAAATTAGAATATCATCAAAAAGTTCTTTTATTTAGATAATTCAATTCAAAAGGTGAATCTCATTATATAGTCATTTCCTACAGAGTGAAATATTTCAAGCGTTTATTTCTTTTAATTTGGATGATTATGGCTTACAGCTAAAGAAAACCCAAAATGCAGTACCTCAGAACATTTGAATATTGTGAAAAAAATCAATATTGTAGACTTGTTATGTCCCACTCTAATCAGCTAATTAACAACACCTGCAAAGGTTTCCTGAGCCTTAAAATGGTCTCTAAGGCTGGTTCAGTAGGCTACACAATCATGGGGAAGACCCTGACCTGACAATTGTCCAGAAGACAGTCATTGACACCCTCCACAAGGAGGGTTAGCCACAAAAGGTCATTGCTAAAGACGCTGGCTGTTCACAGAGTGGTGTATCCAAGCATATTCATAGAAAGTTGAGTGGAAGGGAAAAGTGTGGTAGAAAAAGGTGCACAAGCAACAGGGATAACCACAGCCTTGAGAGGATTGTGAAGCTACGGCCATTCAAGAATTTGGGGGAGATTCACAAGGAGTGGACTGAGGCTAACCACTCCTAAACCAGAAACAACGTCAGAAGCGTCTTACCTGGGTTAAGGAGAAAAGGGAAAGGACTGTTGCTCGGTGGTTCAAAGTCCTCTTTTCTGTATTGGGTATTGTCAAGAGGAAGATGAGACACCAGACCCAAAAATGCAGACGAGCTGAAGGCCGCTATCAAAGCAACCTGGGCTTCCATAACACTCAGCAGTGCCACAGGCTGATCGCCTCCATGCCACGCCGCATTGCTACAGTAATTCATGCAAATGGAGCCCGACCAAGTACTGAGTGCATATATATATGAACATACTTTTCAGTAGGCTGACATTTCTGTATAAAAAATCCAATATTACATAAATTTGTTTTATGTAATATTCTAATTTTATGAGATACAGAACGTGGTTTTCAATAGCTGTAAGCCATAATCATCAAAATTAAAAGAAATAAACGCTTGAAATATTTCACTGTGTGTAATGACTATATACAGGGTGTCTACAGGTATAAACAAGTTCACGGTCTTAAGTTCAAGACTTAAGACATCGTTGCTAGCGGTGGAAATGGTGGAACAGAAACTAGCAATTGCAGGCTGCTGGCATGCCTTTACGTAGGCTAGTCTATTTTGTTTTTTGGTCTGCACATGCGATTCCACCGCTCTTCTTCCGACACAACGCAGTTCGTTTCATAAGCATTTCCAGGCACCGACCTTAACCAAGAATACTTCTTCTTTACAAGCCATTTGTTATTAAACTTGCATTTCCCCATGTTTCTAAGTTGAGTGGCTATCAACCTGTAATATCTCTATTGCCGATGCTTTACGTCATCAAAAGCTGCACAGTCGGCTACGCTCTGACCTAACCATGGACAACGCAGCGCATAGCCTACTGGAAAAAAATATTCAACCTGGCAGAACAGATTGCCTGCATTTTCGCAGTGACATGAAAAAATTAAATGAAGACCCATCCAATCTGAATTTAAGACAATTTAATACTTTTTAAGGCCTTATTTTTAGGAGAAGTGATTTAAGACTTTTTAAGGACCCGCGACCACCCTGTATATATAATACGAGTTTCACTTAAATTTAATTATCGAAATAAATGAACTTTTCCATGATATTCAAATGTATTAAACACGCAGAAAGCATGCTTGAAAGTTGACAAAACTACTTGTGAAAGGTTATATTTAAGGGTTTTTTGATTAGGAGGGGGGGTGGGATATCGCACTGTGTACAGACAAACACAGCCTACATACGAAACATTACAACTATTATAGTCCAACTTCTATGGGAACTACGCTAGAAAGATAGCCAACTGAATGGATTTGGGAAATGGGGGTAGAGTTCACTCCTGTTATGACATAATGTTCACTTGTCTATTAACTGTCCTTCTCGTTGTAGATTCTAGAAACTTTAGAATTTTCAAATAAATTATACTTGCCTCTCATATTTGCAATAGGCCTACTTGAACCGTGCCCTGACAATTGTAGCACAGAGTAAACCTTAAACACGGTCATAATCTGATCACCTCAGTAAGACATGGTACTACATTAGCACAAGAACGCCCGACTTTACATTTTAAGACGCCACATACAATACCACTATCTTTCTGGATGAAGGGTTGATACCAGACCTGGTGTCATGGGAGGGAGAAGGGCCAGACAAGTGGCCCATCTTCATCAGCCTCTCCGTACTCCATACAATGGATCAAACAAATTAACATCAAAACTGACCTTTTAATGGATGTACCAACATTTCTGAAGGACTACACTGTTTGTTGACATTACAACGATTATTGGAATTTGTGTGCGACAATTTATGCTTTTCCCCTTTATGCTGTGTTGATTTAATTTGATGTTTTAATGCAACTTCCTGTCATGTTATGATAAGCTTGGTATCAATGTTGTATCCAGATTATGAAGTATATGCAAGATATAACCCTTAAGGCCACAATCCTGAAATTGTATTCCAGTTCACACAACTGTAAACCACCTCGGATAACACCCCAACCAAGGAACTGCCCAATGGAAGTGCCTTACTTGCATGAAGACACTCCCCTTTATTCAGAGTATAAATAAGTCGCTCTGGATAAGAGCGTCTACTAAAAATGACTAAATGTAAATACCAACCGCAAATCTCTCACTGAGTTAATTGATACCGCAAGTCCAGAAAATGGATAAGCATTCAAAAAGGATCTCGCCAAGCTCCTGAGATTCAACATTACAGGTATTGCAACACTTTCTGGACGATTCTGCAGAAGTAACCAAACGCAATTCTAATCAATGCAAATCTGAGATAACCCAACTCCACCGCTGAATATTTTCACGAAATAACCATTTGATCGGATAACACAGATTTATTTACTTAAGCCAAGACTACTCTGTCTTACCCCTACCCATTAGTTTTGCGCGTTCGCGTGAGAGTAAGTGGCAGTGTTGTGCATGAACGCAACTTAATGACAAATAATGAATTGAATGGTGTACACGTTCATATTATCTGAGGTCTAGCTAAAACGTTACGGAATGTTTTCCTTCTCCTGAGGAGAGACGCTGTCTAAATGGAATGCTTGCACAATGTCGTTGCTCAGTGCCCGTAAAATGTTCGCAAGGTAGCCTAACCTAAACCAACTAACTCGACTTTGCACTACGTTACCCATGATTCATTGCACACACATGTAGACCAAACAAGCATCGTATTCCAAGACAACAGGTGTGTTCGACTTCATGCAGCGCTGGCGTCGCCTGCAGCTGCCTGCAGCCAGGCTGACTTGAAGTAGCCAATGGCATTCTCAGCTTCAAGGCAGCCAGCTTCAGCCGTCTGTCGGCGCCGTCGTTGCATGAAGTCGAACACACCTATTAGCTCTCGGTCTCATAAAAATGGCAAGTGGAAGCAGAGACGCAGACTCTGACTCAGTGACAACCTCTGGTGATGCACCTTATTATTTTTTGCAGGATTTCTACACACAGTGTCAGTCTGATAAAGATTCCGACAGTAAAAATCTCACCTTTCTGTGTAAATTGTATCCTCCTGCGCTGAAAAAGCAAGTCCGGACATCAGCCTCATCTGCATCTAATTTAAAACGGCATGTGGAGCTGAAGCATCCAGCTAGCCTAAAACGTTATCTGCAAGTATATGAAAGTCAAAAAAAGACCAAGACCCCCTGCCAACAGACCCAAACCACATTGTCTGCAGCCTTCAAGGGTATGATTTCCCAGCAACAGGTAGACAAACTCGTAATTGACTACATAATTGGAGATTTACAGCCTCTGAGTAAAGTGGAAAAGCCCTCCTTCATCAGGCTAGTGAATGGTTTGCAACCAGGCAGACGTGTGCCTTCAAGAAGGCAGGTTCAGGGACTGTTAAATAAAGAATTTAGTGAGGTTATCAGTAACCTTAAAGCTGAACTTGCTGATATTTACCATGTTTGCAGCAGCAGATTGTTGGTCAGCTGTCAACAAAGGATTTATGGGCATTACCATTCATTGGCTGGACAAAAATGATACATCACAGAGAAGGTCAACAGTCCTTACATGCCGCCGTGTCAGAGGAGCACACACACATGATGTGCTGGCAAAAGTGTTGGCAGATGTGTATAAGGAGTTTAAAATTCAAAACAAAATTGTGTGCACTGTGATGGACAACGCTTCAAACTTTGTTAAAGCATTCAATTGTTTTGGAGAGAGTGTTGCCATTACTGATGCAACTGATGAACCAACTGAAGATGATGCATCAGAAGAATCTGGCCCTGCTAGTGAGAGCTCAGATGAGGATGATGGGATTGAGCCTGCACCTCTCTCAGATTTAGAGGATCCTTGCCTTCCACCTCACAGAAGGTGCATGGCTCACACCTTAAAGATCCTGTAAAGTGGACCTGGAAACGAGTTTTGAGTTTGCCACACCACAGAATAATGTGTTATTAACTACCCATCCAAATTCGAATGAAAAAATAACACCGACAAGTATGTTAAATTAGGCTTTGAAATTGCGAAAAAATCAGCAGTCTTCTCTGCTTGAGACTGGGGGGGACGTGTCGCCTGAAGGAGCTGAAGCTCCGCCCCTCACTGCCTAGTGCCTACCTCCAACCCAGATAATGGACGCTATGTCAAGCCGAACAAAACCGTATAGAATTAGAATTTATTTGTTCAATGAGTGAAACATACAGATGCATATAAATGAAATGTTCCCCTGAGCTGTAACAGTAAAAATGGACACCAGAGACAGCAGACAGGAGCTCTCCAACTAGGCTACTTCTAACACATTAGCTACCATATCACCAAGACACCATCATTCTACACCGAGTAGCCTAATATCAATTTAGCGGTTTGCACTAACTCATAGCAGAGATACCTCTGGAAAAGTTATCTAGTATAATTATAACAAGCACACAGAACTGAGTGATGAACTGCTGGCGGCGGTGGATGGTCCAGGTGCGACCGGAGGATGAACGGCCGGAGGGGCGATGCTCAGTACGGCTCCGCGCTGCAAGAGAAGCCGTGTGTTGGTGAACCCCGTCTGTCTCTGGTCCATGTTAAAACTGTCCGCCGTGAAATGGTCAGTGCAGAGGCGGCTGTTGGAGTTTATCCGAAGCTTTCCATGAGCGTGGCTCTTCACAAAATCTATCCACCTATTTTTCCTTTCATTATCAATAGGGAACTTAAATGGTGTTGCAGTGCAGCTGGAGTTCTTGCATCCAGGGAAGATGCAGTTGCGGGTGGTGGGAGACATCATGAAGCTAGCTAGCTAGCTGATGTAGGCTACAATAACAGTACAGCAGGAGGAGCCATTCAGTGATCTGACGTAGATAGGGCGAAATGACGTAGATAGGGCATTTTTTGGCTCCGCCCATTAAAAGGTGATCTGGAAACGGAAGAGAAACTGTCCTTCGGTTTAACTCCACATTTCAGTGTGACAAACTTTTAGCGCTTTGCACATGCTTTCAGGAACTCATTTCACACGTATACAATGTACTTAGAAGCAAAACATGGAATTTACTTTACAGGATCTTTAAATCTGGTTGCCAAAGACACAGAAAAGGTATCTGATACAGTACAAAACGCGAGCGAGGCCCGTCTTTTCAAAGGCATCTGCTCTATGGAACAGAGTGAAAAGAAGTCCAAAAGCCTCCGATTTTGTTGAGGAAAAGCTTGTGATTGGCTTTGTAACACCAAATGATACACGTTGGAACTCTATGTTACTCTCCATGCAGCGACTGTCTAAAATAGCAACTACGACTCCCAGGCCAGTCTGTCTACGGATCCTGAATATGACAGACTCCTCCTGCACACTGTCTGTGATGAGATTGGCCTACGTCGATTTACTCCAGAAGAAATCGACTTCATACACAAGTTTGTGAATGTGATGAGCCCCCTAGCCTCTGCCCTGAACATCCTTCAGGGAGAGAAAAACACATTCCTTGGGTTCCTGGCTCCCACTATTGTCCAGCTGAATGGCCTATTGGATGAGAGTTTCGAGCCTACGGCTACGCAAGGTTTAATTGCATGTCATCCCCTTATCCAGAACATGATACAGTCACTCTCTACAAGAGTGGAAGGCATGCTCAAAAACAGAGAAAACATACTGGCAGCTATTCTACTGGCAGCCTTCAAGATGGACTGGGTGGAGGATAAGATGAAGCGCTTGCAGTATCGCATGATGTTGAAGCAAGAATTTCAATCTGTTGACACAGCAAATGACTCTAATCAAGCCCAGTCATCTGGTGGCTCTGAGAGCAAAAGGTCAACCTTTTTCAAATTTAACCGCCCATCAAGTGTCAACAAGTCTGAGGTGGACATCTACCTGGATGCACAGATCAATGATGACTTCACGGAGTACATAGTCTTACCAAAACTGACAAAGCATTTTGTCAAATACAACACAGCACTCCCTTCGAGCGCTCCAGTAGAGAGGCTATTCAGCATTGGTGGCCAGATGTTTAGGCCCAGGAGAAGCAGGTTGGGAGATGCCAACTTTGAAAAGCAATTGCTTTTAAATGCTAACAAAAAGCAGTAACGTCACTGTGTCCAATCCCGACCACTGTAAACTACTATTGTCCAAACCCGAACGGGGTTTGGACACTCAGTTTCCAGTCTTTTTGCCAGCATTTTCTTTTGCTATGGCCAGCAAAGTGTAAGTATTATTATTTTAGGCATACCAAACAATCTACGTGTAAAATTTCATGAACATATATGGACGTTTACATGTCTAAATAATATAGGAAAGTTACTTTGGCCGAAAGACCACTCTGCGACACTCGGGCGACGATCTTTACTCTGACAAGTGTGTCTGTGTTGTCATCGTACTGCTACTATGGGTTAGCATATGAGTGTATTTCAATGCTAGCTTAACACTACTTTGTCTTGCCAATGAAAATACACGATCATGTGTGACGTGATCTGTAGTAGAGGGGAGGAAGGATGGGGGCTAGCAAACTTTGAGAAGAGTTCAACAAAACATCCAGCAGGTGGTGGTATACAGTCAAATTGAGATTTTATCGCATAGTTTGGAGATGTTGAAGCGTGATATCTTATTGTGGAGGACATAACTACGTCCCTGGATATGTTGACAGCATTGATGGTCAGTTTGGGGACCCTGGATCAAGTTAATATCCCCGGATATCGGTTAGCTCGAAAGGTAAGAAGTTAAAGCTTAACGTGAAATCAGTTAATCAGCTGAAAACGTGATACGATTATTTTTATCAATATTTGAAGTGGCATTTAATCAGAATGTTAGCTATAAACCGGTCGGGATTGGACACAGTGACGGTAGTCTAGTCTGTAGACTAAGCAAGCTTGTGTGATTACTTGATAAGAACCTTGTTTACATGTTTACTCAGAGTGTACTACAGCAGATTCATCTAGGATTCAAATTGTTACAGAAATGATGCATTAAGTTGAAAATAATGAAAGATTTTACCTCAAGAATTATAGCTGAAAGTGTGAGAGAGCAGGAAGCACATTGAACTGCGATATCACATGTTTTCTGTTTTTATAAAATGCTTCCTGGTTTTATAGCTGTTTTGTGGTTGGTGAAAAAACACGGGTCTTGCTGGAGTAGGCTGTACAGAACAGTCACAAAGAGGATGATCATAAGTACATAATAAGATTAGTACCAAAGAAAGCTTCAAAGTGAATGATTAATTATGTGTGTTTAATGTTAATGGTTTGTTCATTAGATCATAATGGAGATCAAGTAGTCCCTGGACCAGCTTGGGAAGCAGGGTATTAGAAGGTGTGAACTGTGTGCATGTTTTCATATCAAACACACTTAGGCAAAATACATCCTCATGCAAATACAGTGACCTTCCAGGAACGAGGATCAAATCTAAACTGCTGTAGGCAAAAGAGGGAAGGATGACGAGTCATTCATCATTAAGTGAAACTTCAACAGAACTGTGGACAGTTATAGGTTGTATAACTTTGAAGGGTCAGACTAGGATTAGTCAAGGCTCTCAATTGCTTTTAAATGCTAACAAAAAGCAGTAGTCCAGTCTGTAGACTAAGCAAGCTTGTGTTTTTATTTGATAAGAACATTGTTTACATGTTTGTTTACTCAGAGTTTTGAGTGTCAGTCCCATAACAGAGGGGCACCTGAGTTCTACAGGTCTGCAGTTTACAGTATAAAGAGTTAAAAATTAGATTTTGATGTTCAAATGCATGTCATCAGTACTTGTTAAGCTGTCCAAGTAATATTTCAGGACTTTGTCTGAAAAGTTAACAACCTACCTCTCTTGAGCTGTTTGATAAAAATTGACATCTTGATTTTCATGTTTCATTTCATTTAATTTTCATTTCATGTTTTTTTTACAATATTACAAAGCCTACATTATTTAACTTAAGCCATTTTCTAAAGGCTGGTACATACAAATAAAACAAACCCCCAACAAAACTTTTTGTCCTCTGTCCACAAATGTATTTTATACATGTAAATTATATTTAAGGTCTAATCTAATATTTGGTTTCATAGCAAGGCATAGCACTATGATTTGTTGTGCCTTTTGTTTGCAGGGTATGAATAAATAAACAGGCAAAATTAGCAATAATTGGGTGTGCTTGCCTTCGGCAAGGGCACAACCTTTGTTCTCACATATATATTTATTTATTATTGTTTATTTTCGCACCCCTAACGATCCCTCAATATTTGGACTACATAGACAAAGTCGGTGTCAAAAGGTTTGTCTTGGTAGCGATTGCGTTGGTTGTATTTTTATTTACGTTCCGTTGGATGGTTTAAGTTCAAATTATGTTTTTGTGGCAAAAAGTGAAGCTAACGGTGGATAACTTGCTAGTCATAGTCACTGACCTTACTAACGTCACTACGTCACTAACGTCACGAAAACACGCATGACTACCTGTAGCAGAACATTCGTTTCGCATCTGTTAACTTGGGGGATAGCTAGGCTAACTATAGCTTTACTGCAAGGCAGCTGCAGAAACGCCACAAGCAAAGAGGCCAGGGTGATAAATATTTACTCATTTTACTTTGTGATATGACACACAATTGTGATGTGTAATGTACAATATAAGCTGATATTATTAAGGAAGTACATCTACTTTCGGAAACAGTAGTCTACTATGTCACTGACATATTAGCATCATGACATTAGCCTGTGTTGCCCGGGCAACACATACTACAGTGGTCTATGATGTATCTGTTTTCAATCGTTAAAATAAACATTCCTCACATATAAATTTTCGTTGTAGGATTTATTCTGACATTAGTAAACGATTTGTTGGTGAAATTACCATTACCTGTGGTTTCAAACCAGTGTAGCTCACTGCAACGCTGTAGCCTACTGTACCCGAGACACTAGTGTGAGTAGCTAACAACAACTCCTCAGCTGTTTAAGTCAAACGGCAACAGAACATGTTCGGCACTCCCCTTACTCAAAAGTCTTTCAGTAGGGAAACTATCTGACTACTAACCTGAACTTCATTGCCACAGCCTAAACTTTGTCAATCTGTTCATGAAAATAATTAATTTCAGCCTAAACCGTACAACGGAACGTTTAATCGAATTCAACCAACGCAATCGCTATCAAGACGAACACAGCAGTAGTCTAGTACTGTACTGTAGTAGTACAATTTACCGGGGCAGCTTCTCCACACAGGGCTATATCGCATTTTGAGTTGTTACTGACAATGATCGCTACCAGTGAGCTTTTTATGAATGAGCTATTTTCCACTAAATAAATGTCAAGCTTATTTACGTTTTTGGGGGCATATTTTCAGTTAGCAGATGGTACTGTTTGAATCGCGATTCTATCTTCTGCCGGTAAAGTCGTAGAATAATCTTAAAAGGGGGTTCTTTATTAATGAATGAATGCAATATGAGTAGTCTAAATGCCTGAAAATATCACGAGAAGGGACAACTTAAAAGGACGTTTAAGTCATAGAGATTAGGTCCATTTGTACACCGGTCTGCCAAATGTATTCGTTTTGATTCAGCCTGTCAGCTGCCTCTTGCAGGGGAAATGAGAAGACATCATATTTCATTCTACACTTCACTCATATTTTGAGTTGTAAATGAGCAGCAAAAAAAAGATGCTTTTAACCCTATCTAGCCGGCCCATTCAAATATGGGTCGAAAAAGACCCATAAGACCCGCCTTAATATCTTTGCCGTCCAATCACCGATTTTATTTCTGAAAACTGCCAGATACTCATGACAAGTTAAGCTCAAAGTACATATCATTGGTTAAGGGGTTACTGGGAGGGGGAAATAAATGTATCGTCTGCAACGGCAGCCATTGTTTTTCGAGGCGGAGCCAGAGCGGAGACCATGGGAGATTGCCTACAGTGTTAGATTTACAGCTTCGAATTGAAATCTGAGACGATATTCTGAGTAAAGACAAGTTTATTAATATGTGTTGTCAATATTGTCAATTAAAAGTCTAAACTTTTTACATACGAAGAATTTGTTTGTGGGAGTGATGCGAGTTTTTTCCAGAAAAAAACTCGCGTTCTGCCGTGTCCGGCAGGACAGGCAGTAATGACGTTAGTAGCACTGTTTAGCCTCGATTTGAGCAGATTTCTAAAAAACTTAGAAAAACAACATTAACTAGCTAGATTATATACACTGTAAGCTAAATGTACATGCCTTGTTTGGCCAATTCGGTCGATTGTGGAAGAAACTCCAACGTTTTTTAGTTATCGAGAGGAGTATCCAGCCATAGCGCTAGCTACTTTTGGGGCAGAGAAATGTAGGTTTCCCCCATGTTTCCACGTGTTTCCATGTAGTCACTAGAATGGTCATAACTTTTAATCAAAATATGATATTTCTAATCTGTCTTCTGTTCCACATTGCCCACAGATGTGTGGATATTCCACCTGCTCAAAGTTTTCCTCCATCTTGTAATTAAAGTGGTTAAAAATGAAGTTGTCTGATGAGGTATGGTGGATGGAGAAGTTTTTGTAAAAAATGGCTGCCTGAAATCACCTTGATAAAATATGATTTGCCTTAAGTAATCATATATTTATTCACATCATAAAAATCCCCTAGTTCTGTTCTTCAATATGGTGTCAACAGTTAAGGTGTATGATTTAATATGAAAATGCATAAAATTTGCATATTAATATGAATATCATATTTCAACAGCATATGGAATGTTTGGAATGTTGGCTTAGGCAGTAAAAGGTTAAATCTATGTAATCTTTATAAATAATAAGTAGGCCCGATGCATTTTTATATAAAATATACAGACCCCTGTGCAACCGACGCAAGCAAGCACACCCTACAATTTCCCCAGAAATTGTATCCTCTCTAGTTTATCATTGTTACAACAAAACCAAAGACTTATAAGTTGTTATTCTGTTAACATGTTTAACCATGTATTAAACATATCTTGGATATAAAAAGAACAAGAATGACAAACATTTGTAGTGATAAAAAATAAAAATTTAATAGTCAGCAAAACAATTGACTTTTAACCTCAAACATGACGTGCTCTCTCCCCTGCTGACAGCCATCTCAGCACAACTCTGTCTGGCTGAAACTGTGAAACCTCTGGTCCCTCAATGCTAATATATAAAACCTTCCATAGCATTTCATCAGTATGATACTGAGTACCCAAGTCGACATCATTGTTCTGATGCAGTTCAATAGCCCGGGGGAACAAGGCGAACGGCTGGTCCGTCTTAATTAAGTGATATGCCATTGTTATAAGTCGTGCAATAACATGATGGTCATCTGCATTTTAATTCCTGACTAGCATGGTCAACGGCCCGGAAGATGGATTGTCAACCACCCGCTGAGCTGTCACGCAAACCAGGTGCTGTCTGCTATTAGCATGGCTTGTCAGGGATTGTTTTTGAAAATTGTCGGTGCCTGTTTAAAAAGATCCACTTTTGTCTGCTTTAGACGGGAACATATGAGAGACGACACGGTGCATCTTAGTTCCATTAAAAAAGTTGCTTCCGTTTGAGCTCGTAGCTCTCCTTTGCTGCAATCTTCACTTCAGTGTCTCGTGCCGGTTGTTAAAAAATGTATTGAGATTAGAGAATTACAATTTGACAACCACTCGTCACTCACTACTCAACTCTTGATTGGCCAACGGTGCGCCCCACGAGCTTCAAAGTTATTTATGCATTTAGCAGATATCAAAACATGCAGGATGTTAAGTTTTACAATGCTTTTTTTCCCAATCAATGCTTTGCAGTGGCCCGATCGGGACAGTGAGTTGTTAGTTTAACTTTCCCAACGTTACTTTTTACTGGCCCCGGGCCATCGTTATTGTCGAGTCCTGTACACAATGATTTATTGAAATAAATGGAAATGTAATGAACTGTAATGGAGATATGTTATTGGCTTGGGGTTTGATGGGCTAACGCATAAAACCAAATATACAATGGGTCAGATGGAAAGAGCGGGAATGGGGGAGGAGAAAGAATCAAGGCCTTTGCCTAATAACAGGAATGTCTAGTGGTAAACTAACGGGAGTTAGGTTTACATGTAGTCTAATCGAAACACACCATCAATTACTTCATGCCAATGTTACAAGTAAGAAATTTGGCTAGTCACATTTACGGTCACTGGTGTGTTGAAGTTGAGTCAAAAGCAGAGCCAAACCTCTTAGCGGTCCAGGCCCGAGGACGGGCTCAGAAACACTATTTTTCGTCTGTAGCCTATAGTCTTGCAAATCTTTTACAAAGTCAAACTCGCTACTATTAAAAGTAATATAATAAGTAATAATATTACTTTGTACAGAAAGTAATAATGTAACTTAATCACACTACTCCTACTGCACAATAAGTAATGACTAATATATTACTTTTGAGTAACTTTCCCCAACACTGGTTCTAAGTACGACCTTTCATTAGAGATAACAATTATGAAAAATAATACCTTTTTATCTTCAGTATTTGACCTTGGTTACCAAGGGTCCTTTTGGAGTCTCCAAAAGGCCCTTTTAGAAAACCCCTGGACGTACTCTTAGAAAAACATGTGCCAAATATGAATATATTGTGGTATTATATTTGACTTTTGAATTGAATTATGTAAGGCTTCATGCTGTGGTCCAATTCTGTCTTCCAGCTAATACCTACCACCTCTAGGCCTCTTCAGGCCTCTGTTTTCATAACAAAATCCAGGCGGAAATAAATACTTTCAATGTCCTTGTGTTCAAGTTTCTATTATTCAACACCAGTAGGACTTTCAGGGGTCCTGACAACAGGGGAAAGAACCTCAAAGTGTCACCTTTCAAAAGAGATCACAATCATGCATATACTCCAAATGGTTCAAGAACAGCTTTCAATTTACTTTGGGTATGTCCTTTTTAGGTATTTATTTGAATTTGACAGGATTGGCCGAATCCCAATACTCTTACCCCTACCCCTTAAGGACGATTTATACTTCTCCGTTTTTACGGAGACTGACACAGGGAACGCCCTCTCCGACGAAGAATTCCCTCTCCGTGCCCTCTCCGAGCCCCTCGGAGAGCTCTACGTGCACCTCCTGATTTTCCTGACTATCCGTCTGTCCGTCCGTCATTTTACGGATACCCCTTGGCTGTGATTGGTCTGTATTAAGAACCGCTTGCATCAGCGGCGGGGTTGCCGTGATAAACAGGACTAACAGAATCCTTTGACCGCCATTGCTGTAAGTTTTTACAATTCATATTTCAGCTAAACAGTACATGTAAATCAGCATCTGAATTAAAATGTGACGAGAAATGGGCAGTGTAGTTGCTGAAAATGTGCGTATTTTATTGATGAAACGGCTAATTTGTACATTTGCTCCGACTTCTCGATAACCTAGGTAAATAAACACTCGACGACGACTTACAAAAAAACGTTGCGCCACCTACTCTTCTGGCGGTAAATTGTTTCCCCTTCGTCTTAGCCCTACCCCTCGATCAAAAAGAGTATTGGGACACCACTTACCACTGGTAAAGGCCGATATATGCTTCTGCGTTTTTCGAAAAACGGACACATGGGAACGCCCTCCTCTACGGGGAACGCCCTCCTCTACGGGGAACGCCCTCTCTGAGCTCTCCGAGAGCCCTCAGAGAGCCCCGGAGAGCTCAACGTGCACCTCCTGAATTTTCTAACTATCCGTCGTAATTTCGGATAGTTACGGATACCCCCTTGGCTGTGATTGGTCAGTATTAAGAACCGCTTGCGTCAGGGGCGGGGTTGCCGTGATAAACAGGACGAACAGAATCCTTTGACCGCCATTGCTGTAAGTTTTTACAATTCATATTTCAGCTAAACAGTACATGTAAATCAGCATCTGAATTAAAATGTGACGAGAAATGATAACCTAGGTAAATAAACACTCCACGACGACTTACAAAAAAACGTTGCGCCACCTACTCTTCTGGTGGTGAATTGTTTTCAGCACCCACAGCCTACGGAGAACCATAAACGAAGTCTATCCGTCCGTATCCGTGCGCCCGCCCATCCGTAAACGCAGAAGCATATTTCGGCCTTAAGTACCAGTGTTGTGCCCGTTCATACCTCTCATGAACTCGTTCACGTTCATAGTTCACCATTTAAATTCTGAACTCGTTCATAGTTCAGTTCATTTCATAGTTTTAAGGTGGTAAGTGAGAATGAAAGACTTAACTTGTTTTTTTAACCCTTAAATGCGTGAGTTCTAAATATTTCTGACGCTCCCACCAGAGTGAGTTATTTTTCCGAAACGGAAGCTAGCCAGCTTTAGTTAGCTTCCGTTACCTAGCAACCTAGAATAATACTCGTAGAAATGCTACTACTAGGGTTACTTGTTAGCTTCCTCATTGTAAAATTTGAAGCCATAGTATAGCGTTAGTCATATAATAATCACACGTGCGACGCTACTGTGGGACCCGCTTTCGAATGATCACATATGTGCGACGCTACTCCTTATAAAGAGAACTTTATCCATCACTACCCCTTGCCTCAAACTGTAGTTCTTATGTATCAATTCCTAAAATAAACTAGAGAGGGTACAATTTCTGGGGAAATTGTAGGGTGTGCTTGCTTGCGTCAGTTGCAGGTGGGTCCGTCCCCTTAAGTTTTTCCCTTCTAGTGATATTTTCAAGCATTTAACCTACTCATATTGCATAATTCATTAAGAACCCCCTTTGAAACAAGCTACTGTAACAACTTTGTCACTGGCAGTATTTCAGATGGAATCGCGATTCAAACAGTACCGTCTGCTAACTGAAAATATGCCCCCCAAAACGTAAATCAGTTTGACATTAATTTAGGGGAAAATAGCTAATTCAAAAGAAGTTTGCTAGAGGCAAGCTAGTTGCTGTTGCTAGCCACACTTCACTGATTGTTTGAAAGCGCCGGAAATTAGAATGTTTCTTTTGACAAAGTTGTCTGAGGCTAACATCAAAACAAGACGCGGTCTCACTCAAATTCCAAGTTTTACACAAATCACAAAAATATGCAGACCCACTGGCTGTCTTTGCAATTGCCATATCCTAACACTGCCCTCCTTATGATTTTTGGTGTAGAATTGATCCTGGTACGAAATTAAGAAAATACTCATCAGACGCAGATCGACAATAGCTGCCGCAATCGTCAACGGAGGCTGACGGGGCTCTCACGTAGCAAACAAATCAAAGTTTTTACAGCAACCTACATTAAAATCTCACCACCTGGCAGTCTTCACAATACTGCCCTGCAAAAGCTAACCGCAGTAACTACGCAAACAGTGAAACTGAGAAAAATGACTTAAAAGTTCTTTGACTATCCAGGCAGATGTGTTGTAGGTAGATTAGTGGTAGTGCACTGATTGAAAATATATTAATGAAGTAATACTTATGAATTAAAAAACATGGCCACAGATTTGACCCATGACCCCAAAAATGCAGATACTTCACTCTGCCTTTTCATTTCCGTAAATAGCTATACAGGTAATGCCGAAGCTAAGTGCAGTAACTACAAAGTTGTTTTCCAGTTTTCTTTATATTTTCAGGACGTATTTTGACTATTTTTATATTTTGTAAATGTATAACATTGTTGTTAACTGCCAAGTTGTTTATTTTCATCATTGTCTTCAGTATTTTACACAATTCATGCAAAAGTACACTGAATAACATAAAACTTTTTTATTATGTTACAATATATTAAAATGTTTCATTCAAATTCTTATAAATAACACAAATGTGCTTTATTTAAATTAAAGGCAGTTTAAAAGCAGACTATTTCATTAAATGTTCATTCAGTTTCTTTTAAAAGAAAATACAGTTACATTAACAACAAGAGATTGACATTTGAAATAAGTTACACATTTAAGAACTCACATTAAATTATTACTGAGTAAAAAAACCTCATCTAATACTTGCACATTTATGTAAACAAAAGTTGGCCTATCAAATCAAAGTGTTAAAGTTTCTGATATCAAAATTGTATGGCCATTGATAAAAAGACCAGATTCAGTTTCATTCTTCCTCAGCAAGATTTCTCCAAAACACTTGGCGGTTTGGGGGCATCAGTGGGCAGAGCTTGGTGATTGTCTCCTTTGTTTTGCTTCTCAACCCCTTTCTCTCCAGGTCTTAATTTTTCAGGGAAGTCAAGGGTTGCCTTCTTCATGAGAAAGTCCAACTGCATAAACTCCTCCTGATCGTGGGAGAGTTTCAACCACATCTCTCTCGATCCCCTTCGGAACAGGATTGCTGCAATCTCGGATAGATATGGTGCCTTTTTCAGTTTAGCTACTGAGTGACACACTCGCCATGCCAGTATGTCTCCACTCCCCAACTCCACCACATCCACTTTACCTGAGTTGAAGGAAGCAATAACGTTTTTGAAGTCCTCGAAATCCAGGACAACACCTCCAGGCCACCTCTTCATTTCTTGCTCCACCCCATGGTGGAAGCTGTCGGCACTCATAAATGTGTACTTCAGGGTCACATCATTTATCGCAGTGGTTTTGTCATTGACAATTGAGACCAGGGTCGTCAACGGGCACCAATTTTTATTCTGCCCCGTGCAGTTGTCCACCCAGAAGATGATGTGAGGGACATCCCGCTCCCTCTTCAGTGCACTGATGTAGGCAGATGCCACCTCCTCGGCCTTCCTCCCAGCGATCCCCTCATGCCAGATTACAGAGATGCTTTTTGTCTTTGTCCCGGACTTGTTGCCAACCGTGGCAAAGGTCTCATGGAAGATGGAGATTCGCTTAGTGAAAACTCCTGGCATGCATGATAACCTTTTGAAGGTCCACACTTCTAATTGAGATGTCATCCGTTTGCTCTTTTGCTGCATCAACTTTGTATTGGTGCCTTCCTCTCCCCGCTCTTAGCTTGTGGTTCGTCTTGATCTGGATAGTTACCTTCCACGTTGGCGTTGGCTTGGTGTTCGGCCTTTGTGTGGACGTCGTGCAGCAGGCAGAGCTCACACTGCTCCTCTCCCAACTTGGTGAAGCTGATGTTTTTTTGCTTCACCTCCTTTCTGTAGGTCTCATACGAGCATTTGATTTTGTGCTTTTCTTTGAAGTCAGTGTACATCAGCTTGACAGTGATGTCACTTGGGAGGTACCTGCGCATGGGGGCGTGCTCTCATCGGTAATGGCTAATTGTGGGTTTAAAGGATTCAAAATGTTCATCGATTGGGGCCATATCAAGTTTATTTGGGGGTGTTTGCTTGCCTCTGCGTTCTTGGGGGGTATCAGGCTTGAGGGGGTGCTGTTGCCAATTACAGTCTGTATAAGTCTGTCATTTTTGGGGTGGTAGCCAATTGTTGTAAGATAAAATGTTTTGCACACATCTTGTGCCTGGCCAAGGTTATCAATTAATTGGTATGTCAGTGACTTCTTACGTCTGCTGGGACCAGCTGGTGTTTGCCTCTTGGTTTCTCGTTGTGACACTGTGTGAAAGATGAATGACCTTTTCTCCATGTAGGTGATGTTCCAGTAAGACTGAAACAACTCCTTCCTTCGGTCTTCGGGTATTCTATCCCAGCACTTTTTCCTGCATGTTGGGCCGCAGGGCTTTCCCATCCATGGGGTTTGCATATCCCGGGTTTCCTCCTCTCCAACATCAGTGGTGTGGTTGCAGGTGTTGGTGTGATTGGTGACGGCATCATCATCATCATCATCATCTTCTTCAGGGCCAGGCACATAGTCATTGTCATCATCCTCCTCATTCTCTATCTCTTGATAACTAAATTCTGCCTCCAGTGCTGCAAATAACTCATCCAGTGTTTGTGGTGGGACTACTGGAATTTTTGCAGGAGAACTTTGTACTTACTGAAATTACAAACATGGCTGTAATGTCTACATTCAAAAACATGAATACATTTTCTAATGAAAATATAAACTATTAATTTATCTGCTCATTTATTTATGTTTGTTGTATATGTATTGATTTTGTCGTGAGCTCTCTCATAACATTTAAAAAGTGTTTCATAATTGGACATTGGATTGTGATTCTATCTGCTCCCAGAAGGCTGTAAATTTCTATGCATGTGAGCGAGAGCGAGATCAGGCTCATCATCAGCAACTCCGGTGCAAGTGCACCGTCTCGCCAGATGTGCGTAAAAAGTTTAGGTTTTATTATGGTTGGATTAGCGCATGATGCACAGAGGAAGAAGTCCCAATCAAGAATACATAAATGCCATTTGGATTATCGTTATCGTGGAGATAGGAGTGCAGGAGAGTTCCCAGTGTCACTTAACGCTAGCTGCAGCGCTGAGTTGAACGCTACGTTACTATTCGTTAGCTAACTGCTCGTGACACAACTATAGGATTTATTGTATGATGAGGAAGGAAATGAATATGACATTTGAATGATTGTGAAATTACAAAGGGTCCTTCAGGGAGCAGGTAAAATTTGATTGACTGGGTTTTCCAGTCAATCATTTGTTTTAATGTGTGAGGGATAGCTCAAGCTAGCTAGCCTATGCGCTAGTCATCAGCTGATTGACTGGCTATCTTGAGTCAAGGTCACGGTAACTAGCTTAGCACTGGTGTGTTTAACTGAAGGTTTTGCGCAGTTATTACGCAGTTAGTTTCGTAGGTCATTAGCATAAAAATACTTACCATTATCTGGATATTTTCTTTTAAGTGCGAGTTCCACCATTCTTTTTCCTCTGGATGCCATTTCATTCAGTTGAGTGGTGTTAAAGAGCGCGAAATAAGGATCAGTAGAATTATATGAAGACCGCAGTAAGTGCATCAGATGTAGGGCCATACAGATACAGAGCGCAGTAACTACATTTACTGTGGTTTGCTTCGGTTTTAATTGCGTCCGATGTATGGGGAAACAGATACAGAGCGCAGTAACTAGACTTACTGCGGTTTGCCTTGGTTTTAAGCGCCTGGATGCGCTGCGCAGCGCCACGATCGGCTACGACTGAGCAAAAGCTGTTCACACCAGACGCGCATTTCTCCGCCCCGGTCACCAAGCCTTTCAGCTACTCTGAGCTTTCCTTTACGCTGACATGGTACAGGCTATATTTAGGAAACGTGTTATTCCAACAGCCGCCCCAACAGCATCCCAACATTGATCCTTCTCTACGTTGTCCTTGTAAAATTGGTGCTGGGGGTCATACAACTCCCTATGCTTGTCAACTTCAAGAAATAATTTAATGTCCATCTCCGTGAATTTCTCGCTGATTTTCAAAATCGACTTGGGGGTTCTCTCTCGGTAGACTATGTCTGCACGTGTGTGTGTTGTGTGCAACGCGTGATAACTCGTTTCTCTCAAACAAACAAAACAACTACAGGCATGCTAGCTCAACAGATCAATCCATTCATGCAAAGGCCGTTCGTTACCAACATTTTGTAGTTAGGTTTAATATAGGGTGAATATTGGTAAAGTAGGCCTCCAAGTAAAAAAATCATTAAAGTCTACAACTTTGTTCACCGTAGTCTACAATTAATGGAGTAAAATCTTAATAACATGTTTTTTTATTCAAATATATCAACTAATATGGTGTCTTTTAAGATTCCTGCAACCGATTTCACAAGCGTCTTGCGAAAAAATTCGACCAGCTGCCGAAACGATTGCTGCAGATCGCAGGCAATCGCGGTGCTTCGCAGCACTTCGCAGCCAGTGTGGTCGGTCCCATTTGTTAACATGGGCGCCGAAAGAAAAAAGGCGGCGCTTCCAGGCGCATCGCAGCAGATCGCAGGCAGTGATTCCCAGGCGTAAGACTAGGCGGTCTCTTGGGCGACCCGCACTAGCTCAAATTACAAAGACTTTCATGACCTAAATCAAAATTCCTAGATTGCAGTTCCACTCAAAATCGCTTTCTCAACAAAGCCCAATGGTTGGGGATTTTTTGGGGTGGCATTTTTCACTCAATCCAAGCTCCAGCTCAAACTTGTGTGCTAGAATGTCTCTATCACGTTGTATCCATGCGTCGTTGCTAACGTGTGCTGATGTTGTGACGTAGGCTAGCACTGAGTACCCTTTGTTGACAGAAGGCACTTTTTGCCAGAAAAACGTAATTTCAACTTAAACCATGTAATGGAACGTAAATAAAAATACAAGCAACTCAATTGCTAGCAAGACGAAACTTTTGACATCAACGTTGTCTATGTAGTCCAAATATTGACAGATCCTTAGGGGTGGGAAAATAAATAATAATATGTGAGAGAACAAAGGTTTTGCTCGCCGAAGGCGTGAGCACACCCAATTACAACAATGAGTGACTTCAATAGCCTATTTCTTGTAACGTAACCTATATTTGGAAAATTTTACTTTTCAGAATTTAATGTCAATATGCCCTGTTCAAGGTTAAATACACCCCCAAGTGGCCCAAAAATAACATTACAGCAGTAACGCTAAACGTGACAAACATTTGCATATGTGTGGTCTCGATTTAACATTATGAAGAGTTATTTAATAACTAAACTACCGCTATATTTATAGCATAAGGTAGGCTACCGGACACGCTCGCAATGTCGGCTACAATGTACATGATGCTGCTTTTAATTACACACTTCAAAAATGTAAAGATGGTACAACATGGAAGGTGAAAGAAATATGCTGCTCCATCTCTATAATTTATTTACCAGTTTAGTTAGTGTACTTCAGGTACAAGTATTATCCCTTAATAGATACGGGTTACTCCTACGCAGAAGGCGAGCAGTGTACTCGGTGTGCCTGAACGATAGGGGGACAAGGCAGAGAAGACGGTTTAAACCAAACATACAGAGCCGATTCTGGGTGAGACCTGGCTGAACAGCTAGCTGTTGGGACAATTTTACAACACTAAATAGTATTGCCCGAGGAGGATGTAAACAGAGCAGCGTGGCGGGAGGGAGGGGCAGGAGTGGCGTAACCATGACAACGATTGTCATGTACCCGTGTTAGTGTGGGCGGCAAACATTTGGAAAACGATATGAAAACGCTAGTGTGGACGGAGATCGTTTTCAATTCGAATACGCGTATTTGTATTTACCCGGGCTAGTGTGGACGGGGCCTAAGCGGTGGAAGGCAAAACTGACATTTTTGGTCTGTCCACCCTACCGAAAGTAGATCTAATATCAGCGTACACATTTCACAATTGTGTTTCATGTTTACTTGTTATGTAATGTCATAATAAATCGAAAAACAAAAATTTATTTGTGAGGAATGTTTATTTCATAGACCATTGTAGTATGTGTTGCCCGGGCAACAGAGGCTAATGTCATGACGCTAATGCTTCAGTGAAATAGTAGACTACCATTTCCGAAAGTAGATGTGGGCCTACTTCCTTAATAATATCAGCTAATATTGTACATTACATCTCACAATTGTGTTTCACATCACAAAGTAAAATGAGTAAATAGTTATCACCCTGGCCACTTTGCTTGTGGCGTTCCTGCAGCTGCCTTGCAGTATTATATAGTTAGCCTAGCTATCCCCCAAGTTAACAGATGTGAAACGAATGTTCTGCTACAGGTAGTCAGGTAGTGTTTTCGTGACGTTAGTGACGTAGTGACGTTAGTAACGTCAGTGACTGTGGCCATTTCAAGATCGAGTCACAACAACAAGTTTAGTCAACGTCTTTGTCCAGTCACCACTTTGGTGATGTTTACAAAGCCAAACGTCTCTACTTACCCTCAAAGGTTCTGTGTCGTCCAGGTATGCAAACAACACATCAAAACTTGATCTGCGTACATTCCCAAGGGTTCAAAGTATCTAACCATGTAAAGTAATTCTCCAAATACAATGTTTTACGTTCATGAATAGCCATTATCCTTTGTTTCATTATGCAAGTTAGCCGACGGAAGAAACAACTTGTTCAAATAAAAGTGCACATTCCTCCGGTTAGAAACGGAGAAAATACGATATGGAGGGATCAAAATGTCCGTTGAACCCTCCCCTTTTGATTGACACCTTGTTTGACCCAATAGGAGCTTCCATGCCCCGTTGACAGCCCTCTAAAGCCAATTAGGTCTGTGCGTCCTGCCCCCCCCCCGCCCCCCCCCCCCACACTCTTTCTAAACAAATTTCTCGAACTGGCTTCGACTGGCTCTGAAATGAGCTCGTTAGCCTTGTAGCTGAAAGCTAGCTGAAAATGCCAATACCTCATTTGTATGTGTCTGTGGAGCCGTCAAAATAAAAGTCGATTGCGCAATATGGTATTGCGCAATCAGTTTTCTTTGTGCGCCAATCCTGGGAATCAGATAAAGCACTCCAATGTGTTCATGCTTCAATTTTTGTGTTTCAGTAATACTAATTAGGGATTTAGCTATTATATATGATAGTTCTAAGTACCACCTTTCATTAGAGATAACAATTATGAAAAATTATACCTTTTATCCTGAGTATTTGACCTTGGTTACAAAGGGTCATTTTGGAGTCTCCAAAAGGCCCTTTTAGAAAATGAATGGATGTACTCTTATAAAAACATGTGTCAAATATGAATATATTGTGGTATTATGTTTGACTTTTGATTTGAATTGGGTAAGGCTTCAACCTGTGGTCCAATTTAGTCTTCCAGCTAATACCTACCACCTCTAGGCCTCTTCAGGCCTCTGTTTTCAAAACAAAATCTAGACGGAAATAGACATTTTTACTTTCCTTGTGTTCAAGCTTCTATTACTAGTAGGACTGACAGGGGTCCTGACAACAGGGGACATAACTTCAGAGTGTCAGCTTTCAAAAGAGATCATTTACATGCATGTACTCCAAATGGTTCAAGAACAGCTTCCAATTTACTTTGGGTATGCTGTTTAGGCGTTTTCAGGCAAATTTAACAGGATTCTGAAGAGGTTAAACAGCTGAGGAGTTGTTGTTAGCTACTCACACTAGTGTCTCGGGTACAGTAGGCTACAGCGTTGCAGTGAGCTACACTGGTTTGAAACCACAGGTAATGGTAATTTCACCAAAAAATCGTTTACTAATGTCAGAATAAATCCTACAACGAAAATTTATATGTGAGGAATGTTTATTTTAACGATTGAAAACAGATACATCATAGACCACTGTAGTATGTGTTGCCCGGGCAACACAGGCTAATGTCATGATGCTAATATGTCAGTGACATAGTAGACTACTGTTTCCGAAAGTAGATGTACTTCCTTAATAATATCAGCTTATATTGTACATTACACATCACAATTGTGTGTCATATCACAAAGTAAAATGAGTAAATATTTATCACCCTGGCCTCTTTGCTTGTGGCGTTTCTGCAGCTGCCTTGCAGTAAAGCTATAGTTAGCCTAGCTATCCCCCAAGTTAACAGATGCGAAACGAATGTTCTGCCAAAGGTAGTCACGCGTGTTTTCGTGACATTATTGCAGACCGGTGTAAAAATTGACCTAATCTCTATGATTTAAACGTCATTTTAAGTTTTTCTCTTCTCATGATATTTTCAGGCATTTAGCCTACTCATATTGCATTCATTCATGAATAAACAACCCCTTTGAAGATTATTCTACGACGTTACCCGGCAGTAGAAGATGGAATCGCAATTCAAACGGTACCATCTGCTAACTGAAAATATGCCCCCCAAAACTTAAATAAGCTTGACATTTATTTAGTGGAAAATTGCTCATTCATAAAAAGCTCACTGGTAGCGATCATTGTCAGTAACAACGCAAAATGCGATATAGCTCTGTGTGGAGAAGCTGCCCCGGTAAATTGTACTACTACGGTACAGTACTAGACTACTGCTGTGTTCATCTTGGTAGCGATTGCGTTGGTTGAATTGGATTTAACGTTCCGTTGTACGGTTTAGGCTGAAATTAATTATTTTCATGAACAGATTGACAACGTTTAGGCTGTGGCAATGAAGTTCAGGTTAGTAGTTAGATAGACTTTTGATTTAAGTAAGGGGAGTGCCGAACATTTTCTGTCGCCGTTTGACTTCCTAAACAGCTGTGTACTGTAGCTAGATGTTTTTGTAGTGTGTCTCGCGTAAGCTACAGCGTTGCAGTGAGCTACACTGGTTTGAAACCACAGGTAATGGTAATTTCACCAACAAATCGTTTTCTAATGTCAGAATAAATCCTACAACGAAAATGTATATGTGAGGAATGTTTATTTTAACGATTGAAAACAGATAACGCTACATCATAGACCACTGTAGTATGTGTTGCCCGGGAAACACAGGCTAATGTCATGATGCTAATACTTCAGTGAAATAGTAGACTACTGTTTCCGAAAGTAGATGTACTTTCTTAATAATATCATCTTATATTGTACATTACACATCACAATTGTGTGTCATATCACAAAGTAAAATGAGTAAATAGTTATCACCCTGGCCTCTTTTCTTGTGGCGTTTCTGCAGCTGCCTTGCAGTAAAGCTATAGTTAGCCTAGCTATCCCCCAAGTTAACAGATGTGAAACGAATGTTCTGGCAAAGGTAGTCACGCGTGTTTTCGTGACGTTAGTAACGTCAGTGACTGTGGCTAGCAAATTAGCCACCGTTAGCTTCACTTTTCGCCACAAAAACTTAACTTACGCTTAAACCATGCAACGGAACGTAAATTCCAATAGAAGCAACTCAATCGCTACCAAGACGAAACTTTTGACACCTACGTTGTCTATGTAGGCCAAGTATTTACTGAGTTTTAGGGGGGCAAAAAGAAATAAAAAAAATAATAATAATATATATGTGAGAGAACAAAGGTTGTGCTCTCGCCGAAGGCTTGAGCACACCCAATTACAACTTTTGGAGGAGGGGCCAGTAAAAATGGTCTTGGGGCCGGTAAGTTTCAAACCCACTGGAAAAAGGTTTTTACGTTGAGCCTGGTGTATCATTTTAAATCGCGTAATCTATTCCCTCACGTTATTTGATCTGCTCAACACAGAACAAATTCATTCCTTCAGAAGAGACTCATTATTACATATCACACCTAGGTTTCCTTGATGTCCTAACTCAATATCAAGGTGGTGTACCCTGTAACTAAATAACTGATTATAGATCAAGTATATTTATTCTTAAACGAGCAAACCCCGCTACACAATAAATGAAGAACATTACATGTTTTGGCAGTGTAACTGGATTTAATTAGACAATTGAATGTTTATGATGTCCCTGTGTGTTTATACTTTTGAATGGGGACAACAACGCAATCTTGTCAGCCGACTATAAAATGTTGATAATGTCGAGCTACTAAAGACCAACTGCAGTCTAACCTGCAATGTGTTTTAACATCCTTTCACCAATAAATTAACTTTTGCTGAATGATTGAAGGGCTAGACAACAAACGCTCTAATGAAATAATCACTGACTACCAACACGGAAATTTCCTGCATTTGGGTCCACCGGTTCAGGAACACTAGACCAGGGGTTTTCAAACTTTATAATCTGCGTAGTGCATACCCCATTATAAGTAATATAGTCCACCACGTACCCCCATCCGATAGTCATTTTATAGAACAATAATGTAATAAACAACAAAACAATGATCTAACTGTGAAACATTTAAAAACTCTTCAGCTTTACATCAGGCATACAGTGCATAGCGGCTTGTAAAAACAAATCTTTAAATTAGTCTGCAAGACAGAACTTCGGCTTTTCATGTGTTGTGTATTTTGAAATGAACCAATAATTGGGTAATTGCAAAAACAAGACTTCACAATTGGCTGGTACAAACACACAGGAGAAGGTATTATACCTCCAAGTCGGCCTACCCAGTTGTTACGTATCATATCTAAATATTGCTTCTGTTAAAGGGGTGATTGACTGGGTTTTTTGAGTATTTCACACTGTTCCTTAAGGTCTCCGAATAGGGTATGTAACATTGGTTGGGCTGAAAATGGCCCGGGTGCTGTTCTATGCCCCCTGATACATCCTCTGAATTTTTCCCGGGAAAAAGCGCTAGGTTTTCTCCTTTTATGGTATGCTCATGAATATATAGATGAGCTGCGCGCTGATTGGTTGGTTTACAACGAGTGAAGCTGTGGAGCAAAGACGCAACACGGCCAACACTCACTGAAACAACGAAGGGGGAGACTTGAAATAAAAACGTACAAATAAATCTATTGTGTCTACACAACACTGTTTTCAACAGATTGACTATATATCATTTGAAATGATTACGTTAGTTGTTTCCCCTTCTGTTGTCGAAGCAAACTGGATCGACTTAGGTTGGTAGAACGTTACAGCTTAGCAACCAAACTATATCGTGATTCAACTCGGCTTCAGTTAGCTAGATAAAAAATAACCTGCCAAAGATCTGGACAAACATGCATCGTGAATTGTAGATTTACATGTATGGGTTATTTATTTGAATGAAACACAGTCAGGGGCATGAAATAACGCGTTAGCCCCATTGCCAATAAACTAAATCATCACACATTACCTATGCTCTTGAGTTAGCAAGCTAAACTAGTTTACATGCCTACTCTAGTCTCTAGGTGTTTTCGCTATCTAGCTGTTCTTGCATTCTTTGCAAATCAGCGTTAATAAAAAGCAGATGAGCTAGAGTCTAGCTAACATTGACTCGACGGGCATGGCAGATGTTTGTCTATAACATAGCTCTAGCGTTGAAGATCCCTGTGCAAGCAAACAGGATCGACACGGGTTATTTATTTGAATGAAACACAGTCAGGAACAAGAAATAACATTAGCCCCATTGCCAATAAACTAAATCATTACACATTCTACCGATGCTAGATACAGGCAGGATACGTTAGCATTGCTAATAACTGTTAGCGACAAAATCACACAGCTTGCGGTGGTGGAGAACCTAAGGTCGGAACAGCACCTCTTTTCAGCAACAGCTTCATAGCAAATCCTGCTTTACATTGTCCCAGGTTTTCAAAACTCTCCTCGGTGACATGGTCCGAGCAAATTAATACTTTAGCGTCGTACTTGATAGGGATATTCCCATAGATAAACATCAGCCATGTCTGTCTAGTGTCTTGTTATTTGGGAAGATAGTGAAGTGTCAGGATTCCCGGTACAGCCTGGAACAATGCATTTACGGCGCTCCATTTTCAATATCTTGAAAACGTTCTTATTTGTAATTCCTGTGGAAGTACCGAGCAGCGCGCATGCAGTTAGCTAAAAAAGTGTCGGAGATCTACGCAACCTCCGTTTATGTTCCTGAACCAGAAAACCAGAGGCCGGTTAAATGTACATTTTGGGGCGTGACAAAGTTGATGCTGCAAGTTGTGACGTCACAACTTGCACTGTTTCAAAAGCTAGCGTTTGCAGGTTGCAGTTTCAAAAAGTGAAATTTTGATAGGAAGAGGTTTCAATGGACTTTGAGGTTCACTATATGTCTATTTTACACACCAAACTGTCATTTTTCAACTATGACAAGGTAAAATCGGTTTTGCAATCAATCGGCCCTTTAAAAACAATACATATGTAAATTAGCCATGTTAACTCAACTGAAGTTTATAGAAAAGACAGATTATTTATTAGATCAGCAAATTATTGTAACTACAATTCATTGGGCGCCATCACAGATTTTTTTTGCACGTTTGAAGAGAGTTTGCGTAACCCAAGGGGTACGCGTACCCCAGTTTGAAAACCGATGCTCTAGACCAGGGGTGTCAAACTCATTTTCACCGAGGGCCACATCAGCATTATGGTTGCTCTCAAAGGGCCAGTTGTAACTACGATGTAACAATGTCAAAACACAGTGTTTTAGTTATAGCTTTTGTGAACATAGGGCCTATTCTGCTGCAATTGCAGTCCGCCTTTTAATTCTTGGACAATCTGCTGTTTTTCTTGGAGGATAAACTTGGCATATTTATCTCCGTGCTTGTTGTCAAAATGCCAACGGAGATTGTACTCTTTAACGACCGACATCGCCTTATAACACAAAATACATCGTTTTTTCCTCCTTGTAGCACAAACATTCACTTTCCCATCTTTATTGAAACTGCCTTCCATCAAGGGCCGGATGCAGCCTGCTTTGACTGGGGGTGCAGTGAAATCTTTTTGGGGGCATCATGATTACGGAAGGGGATCGTATTATTTTTGATATTGATAGGCCTACCATTTTTGAGACTGCTTATCGATCCGAGTGTTAATCAGGCGTGGAGCCAGGCGTTGTAAACATTCGGGGATTAGCCCAAACCTAGGATGTATTCTGGGTTTGTTGTGATGCTAGATGGGGATTTCCACACTTAATGCGAGCGCACACAGTGCGAGAGCGAATGTTTTTGCCCTTCATTTGAGCTTTATGTAAAATAACATTGCCGTTTTCCAAGTGGTAAAACATTGTCTAGTGAATAGGGATGGGTATCGAGAACCGGTTCTTGTTTAGAACCGGTTCCCAGTGAATCGATTCCTTGGAATCATTAGCAAAATTCCTTAACGATTCTCTGTGCCGTTGCGCATGCGCAAACTTTTATAGTTTATTCAGACAGACTGCAGCAAACATGGCAACTAGGAAGAACACAACAAAATGACAACAACGCCACTTGTAACGCGTGTAAAAAGTCTATTTAGTTGAAGGGAGGAAATACTACAAATATGAAGAAGCATTTGAACACACAGCATGGAATGAAGTTACTGGAACGTCATGTTTTCGATGCATGCAGCATCGCAGCTAACGTTCGCGCTTCTTCTCTTCTCTAACTATCTAAGGTAGAGCTAAACTGCTCAAAAGTGATCACAACCACTTGTTACTGTGTGAAGCAATTTGCCTTTATTGTGTGTAGTCGATCTAGTTATCTTCTGTCCCGTCGTTTGAAGCATACATTTTAGCTCCGGCATTCGTCTCCCATTAGTATTGATCTTATTGATCATTTCACGTCATCGGGGCGGCGTGTGTTATCAGCAAACGTTCACGTGTCCCATTATTAAACTGAGCATATCCATTTTTAATCCATTTTTAAACTTAGCATTTTAATTGTTTAACCTTTTAATAGTCCTGTTAAATGTGCCTGAAAACGCCTAAACAACATACCCAAAGTACATTGAAAGCTGTTGTTGAACCATTTGGAGTACATGCATGTAAATGGTCTCTTGAAAGGTGACACTGAAGTTATTTCCCCTGTTGTTAGGACCCCTGTAAGTCCTACTGGTGTTGAGTAATAGAAGCTTGAACACAACGAAACAGAAAGTTTCTATCTCCGACTAGATTTTGTTTTGAAAACAGAGGCCTGAAGAGACCTAGAGGTGGTAGGCATTAGCTCATTTCAGAGCCAGTCAAAGCCAGTTTGAGAAATTCATTGTGGGGGGGGGGGGGGGGGGGGGGGAAGAATCAATAAGAGAATCGACAAGGAATCAAATCGATAAGCAGGAATTGATAAGGAGTCGGAATCGTTACAATCTTATCAATACGCATCCCTGCTAGTGAAGGTGATGTCTAGCATTTCTGGCTCCAAATTGTCGACAGGGGATTCAGAAACATGCTAGCTTGGCTGAGTACTCTAACCAAGTTCGAGAGCGATACCAACTTGGGTTGAATGCCCGAGGAGCTTGGCTGAAAATGTGCATGGGGTACGTTTGCAGAACCGGCTGCATTGGAGTGCTGTCATTCAAAGTGTGCTCGCCTTCACCCAGTTAAAGTTTGCGTTAAACACTGATGTGTACACACTGCTTTCTAGAGGCGGGATGTTGTCCCTTTGCCGTAACATAACCGAAATGCATTGTGAGAGATGTAGTTTATGGTCAATGCACGCTGTAAAGAAGCGTAGACTTATTTCAATACACCATTTAAGTAGTGCTGTCAGTTAAACGCGTTATTAACAGTGTTAACGCAAACCCATTTTAACGGTGTCATTTTTTTAATCGCGAGATTAATGTTCTTTTTGGCCTAGCAAGTAGTTTTTTTACATGCTGTTGCAACAACTACTGACGTTAGAAAAACTACAACACCACACCGGATCTAGCTAGACCGGAAACAAAACAACAGGCACGCCGCACACACTTGTTTGGGTTTGCGGAGCCGGCTGACCTTCTGAGCAGTGAACGGGACTGCTCCCGACTACATCAAGTCTCTCCTCCAGCCTTAAACCCCCACCCGCCACCGACGGTCATCTTCTGAAAACCGTCTGGTGGTCCCACCTCTCAAGAGCGCCCGCTCCCAACCCAAGCTCTTCTCCTGGCTGGCCCACCAATGGTGGAATCAACTCCCCACCTCCATCAGAGACACTGACTGTCTCCCCACCTTCAAGAAAAGGCTTAAGATACTTGTTCCGGAAGTACAACGGTACTTAGGAATGATTTGCTGGACCTGATGTTAGCTTCCTCCAGGAACACAATGACTGAGGGACTTGTTGCTCTTGTTGGTTAGTTGTAACTGATTTAACTTCTTGTACTCACTGTGAATTATATTATATTATTGTTGCTTGCTTTTTTCTACAGGTACACTCTTGCACTTTTGAGGTTCATGTTGTTTGTCGCAATTTTTTGGGGCTAGCTCGTTGTTATGATCAGTGACCTATGCTCTTTTGTAAAGCTCTCTCTTGGAAGTCGCTTTGGATAAAAGCGTCTGCTAACTGAATAAATGTAAATGTAAAGAGTAGTAGGCTAACGTTACATTTAGTCATTTAGCAGACGCTCTTATCCAGAGCGACTTACAGTAAGTACAGGGACATTCCCCCCGAAGCTAGTAGGGTGAAGTGCCTTGCCCAAGGACACAACGTCATTTGGCACAGCTGGGAATCAAACTGGAAACCTTCAGATTACTAGACCGACTCCCTCACCGCTCAGCCATCTGACTCCCTACCACTCCCATCCACTCAAAACGTTATGTTTTGAGTGGATGGCGAGCACGAGACGCCAAAATGGATGCCAATAAGATTCTGAATGGAAAGTTTACTTTTAAAAAGTTGCCAAATGGTTCCATTGACAAGACCAAAGTGATCTGTGTGTTTTGTCGTTGTGAACTGAGCTATCATTGCAGCACTTCCAGTCTTAAATACCACTTGATGGCCAAGCAGCTGATGCAAATTCTCCGCCCCCTCGTCAAAGCCAGCCGATTGCAATGTTGTTTTCAATTTAAAAAAAAACATTTGCACTAAGCAATCCAATCCACTTTTCCATGTTGATAAGAGTTAACTATGTCATTAATGCGATTAAATCTTCGTAGACAGTACTTGTCCTCTTGCTCAGTTGTGTTCTGGGCCTCCCTTAACGATTAATTTTCCTTTTAAAATGATAAACTTGAATTAGCAAAAACTCAAATGCCCTACCAGAGAAGGAAACACCTTGGATCACTGCTACTCTACAATCATCAAAGCATACCATGCGGTCCCCCGAGCAGCACTGGGTCCCTCTGACCACGCCATGGTCCACCTGAATCCTGCATACAGGCAGAAGCTAAAGCGCTGTAAGCCTGCTGTGAGGACATCAAAACAGTGGACCAGTGAAGCTATGGAGGATCTGCAGGCGTGCTTGGACTGCACTGACTGGGACATGTTCACGACTGCTACCAATAGTCTGGATGAGGCTGTGACATCATACATCAGCTTCTGTGAGGACTGCTTTATACCAACACGGACCAGGGTGAGCTACAACAACGACAAAGAGAGGGAGCTCAGGCAGGTTACCAACTTCAAGCCGCGAGCCCCCCACTCCACTAACGACTCCCGCCTGGCCAACAACCTGAATGAGTTCTACTGCAGATTTGAAAGACAATTGGACAGTCCTGAACTACCCCTTCCCACCCAGGATGCCTCCCACCTCCCCCCCTCTACAGTGACGACTCTCTCCATTCAGGAGGGTGAAGTTAACAGAATTTTCAGACCGTCTCTCCAGCCACCCTCAAGCACTGCGCTGACCAGCTGTCTCCGGTGTTAACCTACATCTTTAACACCTCCCTTGAGACATGCCATGTGCCAGCCTGTCTCAAGTCCTCCACCATCCTCCCTGTGCCCAAAAAGCCCAACAGGACATAATGACGCCCTGACCTCTGTGGTAATGAAGTCTTTTGAGCGCCTTGTGCTGGCACACCTCAAATCTATCTCAGACCCTTTCCTGGACCCACTGCAGTTTGCCTACAGAGCCAACAGGTCTGTGGATGATGCTGTTAACATGTCCCTCCACTTCACCCTACAGCACCTGGACTCCCCAGCATCCTACGCCAGGATCCTGTATGTGGATTTCAGCTCTGCCTTCAACACCATCATCCCCACCCTGCTTCAGGACAAGCTCTACCAGCTGAATGTGCCCGACTCCACCTGCAGGTGGATCACAGACTTCCTGTCTGACAGGAAGCAGTGCGTTAAGCTGGGAACACAAGTCTCTGACTCCCGATCCATCAGCACCGGATCTCCTCAGGGCTACGTCCTTTCCCCACTGCTCTTCTCCCTGTACACCAACAGCTGCACCTCCAGTCCTCTGTCTGTCAAACTTCTGAAGTTTGCGGACAACACCACCCTCATTGGGCTCATCTCTGACAGGGATCTGGTGTAGCCAGAACAACTTAGAGCTCAATGCTCTTAAGACAGTGGAGATGGTTGTGGACTTCAGGAAGAATACAGCCCCACTCACCCCCATCACCCTGTGCGACTCCCCAGTCAACACTGTGGAGTCCTTCCGCTTCCTGGGCACCATCCTCTCCCAGGTCCTCAAATGGGAACTGAACATCAGCTCCCTCACCAAAAAAGCACAACAGAGGATGTACTTCCTACGGCAGCTGAAGAAATTCAACCTGCCAAAGACAATGATGGTGCACTTCTACACAGCCATCGAGTCCATCCTCACCTCCTCCATCACCATCTGGTACGCTGCTGCCACTGCCAAGGACAAGAGCAGGCTGCAGCATATCATCTGCACTGCTGAGAAGGTGATTGGCTGCAATCTGCCTGCCCTCGAGGACCTGCACACCTCGAGGACCCTGAGGCGAGTGAGGAAGATTGTGGCCGACTCCTCCCACCCTGGTCACTCCCTGTTTCAGTCACTTCACTCCGGCAGAAGGCGGCGGTCCATCAGGACCAATACCACACGCCAAAATACGCCAGCTACAGTTGTCATTTTGCACATTAACAATTGCAACATTAACAATGTCTACACTATTTTTGATCAATTTGATTAATCCCAATGGACACAATTAGCTTTTCTTTCGAAAACAAGAACATTTCTAAGTTACATCAACGCTTTAAATCAGGGGTGGGGAACCTTTTTTCTGCCAAGGGCCATTTAGATATTTATAAAATCATTCGGGGGCCGTACAGAATTATCAACTTAAAAATGTGTCTGCTATATTTGGTCAAACATTTAATTAACTCACCCCTAATGTGATGGCTGGAACTGCTTCTCTTTGGTGAAGTTTGTGATGTTAGCTGGCACGGGTGCAGCCTGCTTTGACTAGGGGTGCATCGAAAATTTCTTGGGGGGTATCATGATTACGGAAAGGGATCGTATTATTTTTTATATTGCTACCATTTTTGAGACTGCTTATCGATCTGAGTGTTAATCAGGCGCGGAGCCATACGTTGTAAACATTCGGCGCGACGGCCCAAACCAACAACGTATTCTGGGTTTGATTTGCTAGAAAGGAATTCCACACTTAATGCGAGCGCGCAAGCGACATTTTTTGGTACATTGGTACACAACGCTGCGCGCCTCCACGGTCCTCTTCCACATATTAAAATAGTGCTGCTGCCAACGAATAATGCACCTTATAATATGGTTACTGCAGTGCCATGGCGGGCTGGACCAAATGATTTCGCAGGCCGCATACGGCGGACGTTCCCCACCCCTGCTTTAAATGGTAGTATATGTACAGTCATGTGATCTTTAACATTTGTCAACAAAACACAAGAAACATTACTGATGTGACGCAGGCCTTTGTGTCTTGAGTGGCTGTGCAGTTGTAACCATTGTAAAGCTTGTTGTATAAATACATGCATATGATTCCAGGATAAAATATAAATAAGGATGACATACTTAAATCCAGGTGTCGAATATCGACTTGTAGTCTTTGGAATTTTGCATCAGTACTTTGGTGTTTGCCGTCAACCTAAAAAGAATAGAACCATTATTTTTTACATTACCATTAAAGGTGTAGGTCAGGATATTAACTATTGTTCAGTCATAAAAACACCCATTGCAATTTTATCTACAGAAGTTTCTCATTACATCTGTGGACAATTTGCGGCACATTTTACAAGGCATTTTGAGTCCTGGAGTGTGTCTGTAGGAATGTGGGAAGTGGTTCAGACCAATCAGTGTCCTATGAGGCATTACTAACTGCTTCGAGTGCGGTTAAAGTTAGCTTGTGATAAACGGTGAAAGACGGTTCATCCAATTAGCAAGTATTTTTTGAAAATGCCTGGCCTTTTCAAAACAGTTTCCAAGGATGGCTTTCCAGGTGGACATATGTAACAATCCATCTGGTGAATCTGGTTAAGGGATCTGTGCAGGCCAGTGAAGTTTTTCCTCACCAAACTTGACAAAACATTTCTGTATGGATCTCACTTTGTGCAGCAAGGGTATTTCCAAGCCAACTGAAAACTGCCTTTTTTCATGGTTTTTGGCTACAGTGCTTGGTTCCACTGTTGGAAATATGAACGCTAAAACAACAAACTCTTCAAACTCTGTGGCAACAACTTGGGGAAGGCCCTTTTCTGTTTCAGCTTGATAATGCCGCCCATGCGAGGTCCATACAGAAATGTTTGCAGTGCAGTGAGTGCGGTCTGACTGTGGGCCATGCGCCATCAGCCAAGCAGAGTAATCATAAACTCAAGTGATGTGCAACAAATTAGCTTAATACTTTACATGCCTTGAAACGAGAACTTGATCTCTCAACAAGTAAAAAATGAATATTGTCATTTGCTTTCAAGGCCACATGTATCCAGTGGGACAGCTTTCCTTTTCCAGCTCCGAACTCGACAAAACACTGGTTGGGTCCAAGTAGGTTTAAGGCCTCCATGTTTCCTAAAAGGGATGCCTTTTAACAGCAAACATAATACATCAATCCACTATATATATTCAGTATAAAGGGCAAAGAGATTTTATAAATACTTTATATAAAATAATTTTTCACTACCTGCTGCTTGAGGTGTTTGCATGCAAAGTCACCATTATTTGGATCATTCAAAGCTTCAATGAGAGAAGGGTGAGACTGTATGCTATCCTGATGTTCCAATTTTAATCCTATAAAAAATTTGTAAATTCAGGATTAAACAGAACCTTTTTTTACATTTTCTGAAGTTATACATAGTTCTTGTTATACACAAAGTGTATTTCAGCTTACCTTTCACTGCACTCCTCAATTTTTTCAAAAGCAAGTCCAACTCCGTGTTACTGCGATCCGTTAAAGGCACCTAAACAAAAGTTGCTTTATGTAGTTACCCTCAGCCTCACAACCCCATTACAGATTTGTTTTCCCATATCTTATTGCTAAACACTATTTGCAGTTTACAGCGACAATTCGTGCTTTTTATGCCGCATTCACACTTTTGTACACTGTGCAGTGTGTTTCAATTAAAGATGCACCGATCGTGACATTCCGGTCCATAATCAATTACAATGTTGACAGTTTTGACAATAGCCAATGCCAATTGTTCACACCCCAATTGATTTGATTTTTTTGGGGGGCTGCTGTTACATTTGTGAAAGATGGAGGGGTCGATAGCACAAAACACCTTTGGTTTTCCCCTTAAGTATGACACTTAATTTCTCCTTCGCTAAGGGATTTACTTAAGGGTGTTGCACAGAATCCCTTAAAATGTTAAGGGATTAAATGTGATTTTACGGCAGTAAAATTCTACAGTTTGTGTGCTTGCAGTAGCGCTTGTGAAAACCTGTTTCACCTAATCTAGCTGTAACTTGCCTTGTAAAAAATGGAAGGCAAGAAAATCCAATGTTGTTAACATATTTATATTTTGAGAGAAGAAAAAAAAGAATACTGGATAACAAATTGCCTAATGTTTCATGATGAGGCAACTTGCTCATAAAATGCTGAAAAAATGTAGTTGTCAGAGCCACTGGTGATAACCTTACAAGGTTAGGCTAGCAGCTGGCTATGTCACTTGACTTACTGAGGACAGTAACATTTTCCGCTAACGAGTCAACATGGGAGTTAGAGATGCTTTGCAATGGCGCAAAACAGAGATCTTTGTTTTGAGATGTGTAAATAAACATTTTCGCTTCATTATGAAACTGTGGCAGGCTGGCACCTTACGTATTTAATGAGAAACATTGGGTTAAGGTAGAGTCTGACGTACCTTAACACTAGAAGCGCCAAGCCATTTTTCCTTAATTATAGTGCCGTTAGGGGTCAGTTGGCCCATGAGTCCACAGACAGGGACGTTGTTACTGACACGTTATGGTCGCTAGATGGTGCATCTTGCACAGAGCTAAAGGCAAGGTCGAAAAATGAACGTGCCTTCTTGGTGATCTGTCATTTATTTCCGTGTTGTTAGTTTCATTATTTCATTAGAGCATTTGTTGTCTAGCCCTTCAATCGTTCAGCAAAATGTAATTTATTGACTGAAGTATGTCAAACACATTGCGGGTTAGGCTAGACTGCAGTTGGTATATAGTAGCATGACATTATTAACATTTTATAGTCGGCTGACAAGATTGCGTTGTTGTCCCCAGTCAAAAGTATACCGTATTTTACAGAAAATAAGCCGCGGCTTGTACTTTTTACAGTTGTCTTGTGCGGAGCGGCTTATACTCCGGTTTTAGAACAAAAAAGTGGCTTCTCTCAAGATCTCTACTGACCGTGCTGCTAATTTTATGCTCAACACTTGAACGGGGGCTTATTACTTGAAAGAGGAATTATTTACTGTTTTCTCAGTTACACTATCAGGGCTTGGAAATACAGTGACTTGCTAAAGTAGGCAAATGGCTAGTAGAACATAACATTTCATAATAATTTCAGTTAATCAAACAGCTGCAAACCCAGTGAAATGTTGTAGGCTAGGCTAGCTAGCAAAATAACGCTAGCATCGCTAACAACATTACTAATTCAACTTTGGTAGTCTAACCGAGCTCTTTGTAAATTCGTTTTAGATATAATTGTATATGATAGTGTGGACAATAAGACACGGACGCGGTCTCTTTTCATAACTTGTATTTTACCACTGCTCTTCTTGACATCGCCATTCGAACAGCCCTCACTGATTTCACGTAATGCTTTCAGCATCAAGCCTACGGCAATTGAAAGCATTGGTTCCGCCTAATATTAGCCGGCGCACCGGTAACGTTGTGTGCTTTCAAAGTGCGGCTTATATTCCGGTGCGGCTTATACTTCGATTTACAAACACAAAGTGCTCATTCTGGGGAGGTGCGGCTTATACACGATGCGGCTTATTTACCGTAAAATACGGTAAACACACAGGGACATCATGAACATTCAAATCAATCAGCCGAATTAGATCCAGTTATACTGGCAAAACATGTAATGTTCTTCATTTATTGTCGGGACACGGACAAAGTATTGTAAAAATGAGAACGACGTATAATTTGTTTGGAAATTCTAGGCTATTGACTTACTTGATTTTAGCCTGTTGATGCTTAACCTGTTCAATTGAACAACTTTCGGCATGACAAGACGGGTTAATATGTCCAAAACAATATCATACTGGTTGAGAATGTGTATTTTGGTTTTATGTAGGCTATTACTGTAACATTAGGACTCCAGTTTCAAGAGTAGATGGTAAAGAATATATTGTGCTTATTAAAGTTATGTCTTATGATCTGAGAAGTGTGCTCAGGCTTAAACATGGTGTCTCACACAGGGTGTGGGAAGCAGGCTGTTCTTTGTGTCTCTATATCTTCATTTTCAGAAACAACCTTGAAACCGGGTGGAGATGGCACCCGAGCAGGTGGGACGCGTAGGCAAGAACAACTCCCTGATGCACGAGAGAACAAGCTCAACCCTCTTCATCTTTTTGTTTTAATTGCACTGTATAAATACAGTGCAATTTTTTACCAGCACGTGTCACATTTGAATTTCCCTTCAGGGATTACTTATCTTTGAATGATAAAGACACAAATTCAATTATTCCAACATGTCAAACCACACATGTGCATGTCACATGTTGCCTTTGTTGATTTACCATCAGTGAACATTATCTTATTTGCTTATAGGCCGATGGCAGTCAACAAGGGAAGTATCAGCCATGTACGTCCGATAGACCGGTGCATCCCTATTTTCAATGCAATCCTGTAAAAATGCGTTTGACGCCATCTTTTTTCAAATGTTGTGAAATGCAACAAATACGAGCACAAAAGTCCTGTACAGTAGCCTATCTGTATTAGCACAAGTGATTAGTATGCCCACCCTATGGAGACATTTGTTGAAAATATACTGTAGTGAGAACATAGCATGAGCATGCACCCCTAGGTGGAAATCTTGTATTACTGAACTCTTGATAGTACAATACATTTACATTTACATTTAGTCATTTAGCAGACGCTCTTATCCAGAGCGACTTACAGTAAGTACAGGGACATTCCCCCGAGGCAAGTAGGGTGAAGTGCCTTGCCCAAGGACACAACGTCAGTTGGTTGACCGGGAATCGAACTGGCAACCATCGGATTACCACCCCGATTCCCTCACCGCTCAGCCACCTGACTCCAATACATACATTACAAATGTCAAAATTCTAATGTACTAGAATTTGTGATATTCTTCTACACTTTTTGTTTAATTGAAAGAACTTTATTCTCTCAATCATCTATCATGTTGAAAATTGTGTTGTATCTTACCTCACAACTGGAACTGCCTTCATCACATGCTGGTCCTGCATTAATATCTTGCGCATAATAAACCTGATTTGGTTAGAGAATACAAAATATTAACAGAAATATGGGAGTGACATGTATGCACTAGTGCAGCACCCATGGAAGGACACCATATTGGAGTGATCCATGTTGGTTATATTTATTTATTGCAAGATGCATGCATTGCTTAGTGGAGATCAACATTTATATTTGTTCCAAACCATTCATCTAAACAACTTGCAACAAACACACTTGACACTTCACACCTGCCACATCATACAATGCACGGTTATTAAGATAAATCAAGGCATAAAAATTTGCAAAAGCCCCACCCACCTTCGTTACTGTTGCTAGCCCGTCAAGCAAAAAACAAAAGTTCAAATTAAAAGATTGGGACAACACTAGCCCAACTCGGTTATATTTATTTATTGCAAGACACATGGTTCCATTGCTTAGTGCAGCGATACATTTAGATTTTTATAGACTTAATTATATTTCCAAGTGAACTGCTCATCCAAACAACATCACAAACGGCACTGCAAGTCCATGATTTCTGAGCAAGACACCCGCAGACTTTGAGATAATCGAGAGACAGAAAATAATCTTGCAATTATAGTTCTATATTTTAAATTTACTCACAGGTCTGGGCTTCTCTCTAGAGTTGCACTTTTTCAGATGTTTTTCCAAAAGGTCTTCAAATACAGTACTGTATAAAAAAGGTAAAAAGAAAGCAACATTTGTTACCCACGCAGTTAATAATAGCATCAGTTTCACCCATAGGTTTGACTTACATATATATATTAGTGGTGGGCCGTTATCGGCGTTAACGCGCTGCATTAACGTGAGACTCTTATCGGGCGATAAAAAAAATATTGCTGTTAATCTATTCTCAAAGTTGGGTTGGGAGCTGGGTCTATACTACGCAAGCTATGATGACTTTCACCTTGATATTTTAGCGCGGATGTATACCTAGCCGAATTGCACTGTAGGGGGCGAGAACGAGTCTTCGAACCTGTGTGTATGCCTTGTGTATGAAATTATCACATCAAATGTGACGTGCTAACAGGGCTCGAAATTGGCACCCGCCAAGCGCCAATGTCGTGTAGATTTTTGTGCTGGCGACTAAATTGTGTCCGATGCTCCGCCATTTGGCAAGTGAAATTGCGGAGTACAGCTCCCGACTACCGCGCCCGTCATGGTAAAAAAGAAAGCTTGCAACGCCAACACGAACAGTTGTGCGTGCATCTAGGTGGCAGAAAACCGGGAAGATAACCTTTATAAAAGCTAGAGAATTACACGGATAATACAAATAGTTAGATTTAAAAAGACAAAAAAGGTCGAGGATGGTAGCATTTAAGAGAGAAAGCAATTCCCCATTGATCTGTCGCATCAGAATTTTGATTTGGGTCACGAAAGTCTTGAAATTTGAGTGAGTGCGTCACCAGATAGACCACATAGTCTTATGAGGCGGCAGCCATGTCTCTTTCTTGGTCGCGTCATGTCACAAAGTTCATAATTTTACAGTTCGGTCAATTCTACAACAAAACTTTTACACCAAAAAAGTCAAGCAGGGCATTTCAACAGATATGGGAATTCTGCTTTGAGCTCCTGGTCTAATGCGCCACCTGGCTTGAAAAACCCGTTCTCAAAGACTTACTTTTAGTCATTATTTGGGTAGCACACATATTCTGAATGCCTTCGGCATTCAAATGAGCCATTTTAATCTAGATTAATCTAGATTAACACCAAGATTACAGTGAGATTAATCTAGATTTAAAAAATAGTGGTGGGCATAGATTAATTTTTTAAATCTAGATTAATTAACCCAAATAATTACTAAAAGTAAGTCTTTGAGAACGGGTTTCTCAAGCCAGGTGGCGCATAGACCAGGAGCTCATCTCCTGTTTCCAAAATGCATCACAAACTGCTTGATAAAGCTGTTCTACTATGATAATTGTTGATGAAAATAAATTATGTTCAATAAGATGTACTTTTGTTTATTAACTGTTTATTAGATTAGTTAACTTGGCTGATAGAGCTGTGCTGACGGGCTTGCCTCGGTTGCACTCAAACATCGTAGTTTGACGACGACTCTTCCCCTGCGCTACATCAGTACTTGGCCCGGCATCTTCCGCATTAGCTAAGGGATGCTTTGCGTTTAGGTGGTATTTGAGACTGGAAGAACTCCTACAGTAAACTAATTCCGCATAGCACAAGGTGCAAACAACCTTAGTCTTGTCAAGGTTTCCATTGGGAAGCTTCTTAAAAATACATTTTCCCTGAAGCAAACCAGGCGGCTTCATAGCTGCATCCATGTTAGCACGTCACGTTTGATGTGATAATTTCATACACAAGGCATACACACAGGTTCGAAGACTCGTTCTCGCCCCCTACAGTGCAATTCGGCTAGGTATAGATCCGCGCCAAAATATCAAGGTGAAAGTCATCATAGCTTGCGTAGTATAGACCCAGCTCCCAACCCAACTTTGAGAATAGATTAACGGCAATATTTTTTTTATCGCCGATAAGAGTCGCAGCGCGTTAACGCGCGTTAACGGCCCACCACAAAAAAATATATATATATACACATTGTGTGTGTGTCTTTAGCAGTGTTGGGGGTAACGCGTTACTGTAATCAGATTACATTTGTCTGTAACGCAGTAATGTAACGCATTACTGTTGATAACTTCAGTAATCGCATTACAGTTACTAATACAAAAATGTTGTTACTTGCGTTACTTGCATTACTGCGATCTGCATATCGGGAGGAGAAAAAAACAAATCAAACTTCCCTTTACAGTAGGCTACGTGTGTTTGCTTCACACTCGTCAGTTGAATTAGCCCCAGAGTTCAGGAGGCGAAACAAGAATGGCAGAGGACGTCTTTTGAGGGATGGAGGTATGCACATTACTTCGTATTAGTTGCGCGAAAGGACAAAACCATAACTGTACAATGTACATTGTGCCCACGCCAAAAACACCTCTCCACCGCCGCGAACACAACCTCTAATCTGTCAAAGCATCTTCAACGGCAACATGCTAACTCAAGACTATAGCTAAGGATCCCCGAACCCTGAGTGACACTGATGCCGATAAAAGGTTGCCGTTGCCATTGTTGCCGACACCAGCCAAGCAGCCACGACTTGACTTTCAACATCAGAAGGTTACCAAAGCAGAGATAAACAGGCTTGTAGCAGCATACATAGTAGAGGAAATGTTGCCATTTAAAGTTTTAAGCATTATTTTATTTTGAGACATTTTGCTTACTGCCAGTACTGTAGCCTTGTTTTGCTTGACAACTTTTAGGTTGATGTTCACAACTTCTTTGTCAGCTTTGTGGTATTAAAATGCATAAAAGAGAGATCTGTCCTCATTATAATAACTATGAGTTGATTTGGGCATATATATTGTTATTTGGCAAGTGCATCTCGGGTGATGTCACGGAGTAATCCAAAAGTAACGTAACTAGTAGTGTAACTATTTACTTTCAGCAGTGAGTAATCTAGTAAAGCATTACTTTTTCTAAGTAACTAGTAATGTGTACTCAATTACTTTTTTTGAGTAACTACCCCAACACTGGTCTTTAGTCACACAAGGTTGCAGGAGCAAGAGTGTGAATCCTTTGCAATTACCTGTATTTCAGCATTTATTGGGTGTGCATGCCTTTGCATAGGCACAAGTGTGCTTGTGTCATCTCACACATATTTAGTAAGAGTGGGGGGGGAAATCGATTCACGTATGAATCGCGATTCAGTCTTCTAGCGATTCACATCGAATCACATTTTTATTTTTTATTTTTGTACGAACTAGTTATTCTATTTGTCTCAGGGCTGCCTTGCTTATAAAAACAGAATACTATCATATGTTGAATGGTTGCAGTCAGCTTAAATTCAAATGCATTTGTTTTATAACAATGAGTTTACTAAACTGTAAGAAAAGCAATACATTTCAAGGTTTTGATGCAGTGGGATTTTTTTCTTCACTTAACTGCCTATCACAGTCAAATAGAAACAAGTGACACTAAACAGCAAACTGGAATCAAATGTAAGCATATATTGAATCGAAATTTGATTAAAAATCTAATCATGACCCCAAGAATCGATTCGAATCTAATCATGAGGTACCAAAAGATTCCCACCCCTACTAAGTACTTCCAGTAAAACTGTCTGTTCCCCATTCTAATTATTGTGCAGGTTACATAGTACAGGCTCATACTAAGTGTCTGAAATAAATAACCACAACAACAGGGACGGAGTCAAAGTCTCTGTTTACAATTTTGAAAGACTTTCGAAAACAAGCTAACATGTAATTACAACAATAAGTGACTTCAATATTTCTTTTAACCTATTAGGAAAATTTAACTTTTCTGAATTTACTGTGTCAGTGTCACGTAACCGCTCCTCTCACATCCCATTCGCTATTCACCTCGCTAGTCTAGTCAATCTATTTCAGACTGGCTGCGGCCTACACGACATGCCGATTATTTTGTTCGAAAAAATCTTGATTTGGGGACAATGACATGGCTGGATAGCTGGCTGGTCTTGTTGTCTGGCTGGCTGGTCTTGTTGTCAAATTATAATTACCGTTTGGAGAATATGCCAACTTTGATGCTTTCATCTCACATCCATTTGCTATTCAACTAGCTACACAGGCTGCGGCCGTACTGCAGCCTAGTACAGTACTAGTATATGGCCAATACTTTGTCTGTGAAAATCTTGATATTGATTTGGGGACAATGGCATAGCTGGCCAGCTAGAAAGTCTTCTTGTCAAACATGCTGTCAAATTATATTTACTGTTTGTCAACCGTACACAATGTTGTTGCCTTTAACGCTTTCTGGCATAACGTTAGCTTTCTGGCTAATAGCTCAGCCAAAGGAAAGACGGTATGAGTTCTATTAGCGCACTACAGATATCTGAGTTGGCCAATGTTGATTTCTATTGCAAAACGCATAAAAACATAAATTAATGTTTGTAAAACAAATTCGTTGGTAAGTGACCATGGTATAAGCAGGATATAATGCCCTTTGAGGTGTCCAATATCATCCAATAATGGACTCCACTGCGTGTCGGATATCGAAGCAAATCAGTGACATGTTTTGAATTGTAGGCATTGAATACTTAATATTGAAATTTAAACACCACCGAATTCACACAAATTTATTTCAGTGAAAAAAATTCTGATCTACAAATTCAGGTTGCTCAAATACGAAAAAGTATATTTTTTTCGAATGGTGAAATTATATAGGTAGAGTAGTCAAGCCTCAATGCCAGCAGATTATTTGCACTGTCCTAGCACAATTTTCCTCATGCCTGTTGTCATTTGTGTATTGAATGAGATTCCAGATGAGATCTACTCAGGCAGAGTTGCCACATTTGCGATTTTTTTGCTAAATTGGGGAACTTTCAAATCAGTTTCGCGGGTGAAAATGTACTGATCGCGGGTGGCATGTTTTTGGGCTACTTCTAAACCTCATGCAGCCATGGCATTTCTGCCTTAAGTGACCTGCACTGGGAGAGAGGGAAATAGCACGGATGGGGAAAGTGTGTGGGGAAAGCGAACATTAAGAGTTCATAACCTACACACACTTCCTTTAGTAATGTTTCTCCTCACTTTAATAAAGTAATTGTTGCTCTGTGTTTCAGTTTGGTGGTGATAGGAAGCGGCATGATAACATAACTTGTTGTAATGAATTGGATAAATGTGGTAACTCCTCAGTTGTACGCCCAAAAGATTTTGGGCTAGTCTTAAGGCATTTTGAGCACTCGTTGGGCTGGAAATTTTCGGTTAGTCCTGAGTCAAAGATTTTAAAGCATGGATCTCTACATGATGGGCCTGATTACAGCACAGGTGGCCTTACAGAACACGCTTCAAAGATGCCACTTTCAAAAGGGTGGAATTTTGACCCTATCAGGCCAAGATATCTGAAGGTTGGTATGCATGCCTTACTACTCATGGGGAACAAAAGTCTCAAGAACTCATATTGTCGGCAGCATGGATTTTTCGCTACAGTGACGAATTTGTGAAGAATTTCAAAATATGACTTAAAATCAGTCATTGCTCCAATTGAAATGTTGAAATGTTGTGTACATGTATTAAATACATGTTTGTATCATGTCAATTTTGCAAAAGTTTGCAATGTTGAGGAGGTGAAGTGGAATAATATCACACTGTTGTAATTATGAAAGATTATATGATTGAAATATGCCTTTTAATCACTTTTATACCTTTATATGTTACACTACTGAAAAAGCCTGATGCAAAGCCATTGACTTTAGTATTTCCCCTAAGATATAGAAGGAAAAATTAAGCCCAAAAAGGTTCATCTGGATGATTGGGGCTGGGTGCGAGAGAAGGCTATGTGATCAGGCTTCTACCATAGAAAAACTAAAACCCAGCAGTAATGAGGCGATTTTACAACCCACGGCCCGGAGCCCAGTGTGACTGGCCGTCAAGGTCAGAGCGGGTCTACAAAAAATAGATGATTTCTCTATGCACCTGTAATCTGAAGCCTTTAGAGAGAGAGACCAATAGAGTATAAAATGAATTATGCATTTGTGATAAACAATATTGTACCAATAGCAAATTTACAGAACTGATAAGGTTTTGATATAAAAGAATATGTCCGGAGAAGATTTCTCAGTCTGATTCTGCAGAATCTGGCTCACGTTTGAAAGGAATTCACCCTGTTGTATTGGATTCTGATTAAACACTTTGCATCAAACTCGGGAAGTTTTTGTGCTGTTTCAAACTTAGAGAAATTAACCCAAGGACTTAGTACTTTGATTTTCTTCATCAGAGGAACCCCCCATTGCTGCCTGCAGCTATATTTATTATTATTATTATTATTTTCCCACCCCAACTAGTCCCTCAGTTTTTGCACTACATAGTCAAAATGTTCGTCTTGGTCACGATTGCGTTGCTTGTATTGGATTTTACTTTCCGTCGCACGGTTTAGGTTTAATTTAAGTTTTTCTGGCAAAAAGTGAAGATAACAGTGGCTAACGAGTTAGCCAGTCACTGAAGTCACAAACCCGTGCGCTCGTTAACTTCTGGGAGATAGCTAGCAACTTAAAACTGCAAGACAGCGGCAGAAACGCCACAGGCAAAGGCCAGGGTGATAACCATTTGCTCATTTAACGTTGTGAAATGTAAAGTACAATACGATAGATGCTGATATTATTAGTACATCTACTTTCGGAAACAATAGTCTGCAATTTCAGTGAGGTGTGAGCATCATGACATTAGCATCTGATGTACAACACATATGACAGCCGTCTATTTCCAATCGTTAAAGGGGTCATTGATTGCAAAACCGATTTTACCTTGTCATAGTTGAATAACGACTGTTCGGTGGGTAAAATGGACATACAGTGAACCTCAAAGTCCATTGACACTTCTTTCCTATCTAAATCTCATGTCTCTATCTAAACTTGAAACTGCAGCTGTATAACGATCGGTTTCGAAAAAGCTGAATTTGTGACGTCACAAATGTAGCATCACCTTTGTCACGCACCAACATTTACATACAAACCAGCCCTCTGGTGTTCTGGTCCAGGATCTCAGACACTAGTTTAGCTGCACGCTGCTCTGTGTACTTCCACAGGAATTACAAAGGAGAAAGTTTGGAAGTTTTTAAAGGATATTGAAAATGGACCATCGTAAATGCAGTGTTCCAGGCTGTACAGGGAATGCTGACACTTTTCAGAGTCTTCCTAACAGTGCGTTCACACCGCAGCGACGCGATGCGAGCGACAACATGTTTTCCATTCATTTTCTATGCAGCCAGGCGAATCGCTTGCGTGGTGCATTGTGGGTAGCGATGCGACGCGACCGAGTTGAGATTGTCTCAACTTTATGCAAATGAGGAGAGATTTTCGCTAGCGATGGCCAATCGGAGTGTTTTCTTGTTCCGCGTAACGTAGCAACCATGGTAAACATTTCTAGCTTTCTAGGTGGAGGAGAAACTAATCGTTTGTGTGGCTGCTTACCCAGTCCTGTACGATACATAGCTGTATTCGTACAGAGATGTTAATTAAAAAAAAACGATGCATGGCGCAAGGTTGCCGAAGTTGTTGGTGCTTGTACTTTCAAATTCAGTGTAGTCACATTACGTAACTTCATTCTGTGGTAACTAGCTAGCTAGCTAGCCCGGCTGAAACTATCGTATCGACAGATAAGCAGAGACTTTGAGTAATATAATAAAACGTTTTTTACACGTCAACGTGTATGTCTATTAAACAGTTTTGTATTTTGTATACAAGTTGTATTTTGATCGATGTTGCAAGTACGTAAACCCAAGTCTGCACACTTGGCGATGACAACTACAACAGTGACTAGGGATGCGTATTGATAAGATTTTAACGATTCCGACTCCTCATCAATTCCTGCTTATAGATTCCTTATCGATTCTCTTATCGATGTTCCCCTCTACAGCCAACTAGGTCTGTGCGTCCTGCATCCCCCCCCCCACACACACACTCGTTCTAAACAAATTTCTCAAACTGGCTTTGACTGGCTCTGAAATGAGCTAATACCTACCACCTCTAGGCCTCTTCAGGCCTCTGTTTTCAAAACAAAATCTAGTCGGAGATAGAAACTTTCAGTTTCGTTGTGTTCAAGCTTCTATTACTCAACACCAGTAGGACGTACAGGGGTCCTAACAACAGGGGAAATAACTTCAGTGTCACCTTTCAAAAGAGACCATTTACATGCATGTACTCCAAATGGTTCAACAACAGCTTTCAATGTACTTTGGGTATGTTGTTTAGGCGTTTTCAGGCACATTTAACAGGACTATTAAAAGGTTAAACAATTAAAATGCTAAGTTTAATAATGGATTAAAAATTGATATGCTCAGTTTAATAATGCGACACGCGAACGTTTGCTGATAACACACGCCGCCCCGATAACGTGAAATGATCAATAAGATCAATACTAATGGGAGACGAATGCCGGAGCTAAAATGTATACTTCAAACGACGGGACAGAAAATAACTAGATCGACTACACACAAAGGCAAATTGCTTCACACAGTAACAAGTGGTTGTGATCACTTTTGAGCAGTTTAGCTCTACCTTAGATAGTTAGAGATGAAGCGCGAACGTTAGCTGCGCTGCTGCATGAATCGAACACATGACGTTCCAGTAACTTCATTCCATGCTGTGTGTTCAAATGTTTCTTCATATTTGTAGTATTTCCTCCCTTCGACGAAATAGACTTTTTACACGCGTTACAAGTGGCGTTGTTGTCATTTTGTTGTGTGAAATACAACCAAACTTTAGAACGCTTCTTCCTAGTTGCCATGTTTGCTGCATTCTTGAACTTTTATAGTTTATTCAGACAGACGTTCGCGTGTCCCATTATTAAACTGAGCATATCGATTTTTAATCCATTATTAAACTTAGCATTTTAATTGTTTAACGGCACAGAGAATCGTTAACAGAATCGTTAAGGAATTTTGCTTACGATTCCAAGGAATCGATTCACTGGGAACCGGTTCTAAACAAGAACCGGTTCTCGATATCCATCCCTAACAGTGACTTTAGAGAACTACATTCTACATTAATAATGTGTGATGATTTAGTTTATTGGCAATGGGGGCAACGTTATTTCATGTTCCTGACTGGCAACAGAAGTGGAAACAACTAACGTTATCATTTCAAATGATATCTAGTCAATCTGTTGACAACAGTGTTGTGTAGACTAGGGGTGGAACGGTACACTGAAGTCACGGTTTGGTTCATACCTCGGTTCAGACATCACGGTTCGGTACAATGGAGGGAAAAGAAAATCAAACCAGGTTCCTATACGAGTGAATACGGGCGCATTGAAGATGACATGTAAATTCCGATTGCGTCTGATTTTTTTGGCCCTATTTGTATGTGTATCTAAAGGCTGGTTAAGCACTGTTGGGAGGAAAAATGTGACCTTTTTTTTGGTCTTGTTCCAGTGATTGGCGCACCTGGGTGATGGCGTCAGACATTTTGTAATTTAGCATACGCTCTTATCCAGATGCGTTAAATGTGTTAGCGTGTTAGATGTATTTCCACTCACATACCCCACAACTGCTGAACAACGCCGACACACAGTGCTTGTCTTATCCACCACTCTCTCACCTGTACTACTGTAACTGAATGGGAAAACCGAAGTTTTCCCAAAGTTGCGATCTTAAAGAGGCCGGCGGGTCCTCTATCTCTTGTAGATCGCCACCACTCGCCATACTCGTCCTTATTGCTGCTAGCTATCTCTGACTCACGCCGGCGCCAATCAGACCTTCAGAGCTAAAGTGGGGTAACAGATTAGGTGTCCCTAAAGAACACGAGTATCTATCAGTAGTTCCGCATTACATTAATTCATTTGCACGCAAGTTTAATTAATTTTTATACCGTGTATTCTCCGTGTAATTTCATGCACCGAACTGTGACGCCCGTACCGTTTTGGTTCAATACGAATACATGTACCGTTCCACCCCTAGTGTAGACACAATAGATTTATTTGTACGTTTTTATTTCAAGTCTCCACCTTCGATGTTTCAGTGAGTGCTGTTGGCCGTGTTGCGTCTTTGCTCCACAGCTTCGCTCGTTGTAAACCAACCAAATCAGCGCGCAGCTCATCTATGTATTCATGAGCATCCCATAAAAGGAGAAAACCTACCGTTTCATTCTAGGGCTATTTCACAGGATGCATCAGGGGGCAAAGAACAGCACCCGGGCCATTTTCAGCCCAACCAATGTTACATACCCTATTTTGAGACTTTAAGGAACAGTGTGAAATACCCCAAAAATGACCCCTTTAAAATAATAAACATGCCTCACAAATAAATGTTTGTTTTAGGATTTATTATGACATTACTGTAAAAGTCAACGATTCGTTGGTGAGATAATCATTATATACCTGTATGTGTAGCTCACGATAACACTGGTAAGATTATTATTTATTTATTTTTACCACCGTTTAGGAAGCCAAACCAAACGGCTACAGTGCATTTTCGGCACTCCCCTTATCAAAAGTCCCAGATTGTTTCACCAATTGAAAAACGAATCTGATTCCTGACCTGAAATTCAATGCCACAGCTTAAATTGTATGTCAATCTTTTCACAAAGGTCTCCTCTACAGTGCTGTGAAAACAGCCAACATCTTCCAGTTGGGAATTTTGTTTTGAGATATTTGAGCTTATGTCCGACGAATGCCCCCGTTTTAGAGCTACATTCTGAGCATTACATAGAGCATTCGCTCTATTTAGCTAGTTAGCTTGCCACGGGCATTTCAATATAGACAGATGAGGGAAAATTGTGCCTCGTTTTCGCTCATTTCATCCGATCGACCTCATAATCCGTTTTGATATAGTTGAAACATAGGCCTACATCTACAAATGTGTGGTCTCAAATATAAGCCTACATAAACATTTTTCAATTACTGCGCATTCAAACAATCCCCTCAGTGAAGGTTGGCTAGCAAACAGCAGTGACTGACCTACAGCAGGGCTCCAGACTAACTTTTTCCCTTGGTTGCACTGGTGCGCCTAACTTTTTTATTTAGGTGCACCAGCACAAAATTTTGGTGCACCCAAATTTTTCCTTGCGTCGCCACAATTTCAAGGTCACCTTTTTATCACGCTCCATATACATTCATATAGATTATGTAAATTACCTTAAACAAGAATAAGGTGTAGGTAAATATTGGTTTTATTTGACGCACAATTAAACTGTATATAAAAATATTTTAAGTGCTTCACTGAGCTGCCAAACTAAAACATTGCAAGCAAAATAAAACATTTTAAAATAGAAAGTGCTACTGTTTAAAAGTGCTTCCCTGAACTGAGACCTAACATTTCATGGCTCAAAGTCTTATAGCGGGTCCCCCCTTGCTGTTGCATGCCCTTCAGATGGCCAACACCTGTAATTTGGCTTTCTTGCCCTTTGGCCTTGGCTAAACCAGCTTGCCACACTCTCCCTAGCATCAACATCCTAGATCCATGGGTTAGCTCCATGGCCCAGCTCCGTAACTCAGGGGTGGGCAATTAATTTTGACAAGGTGCCACATGAGAAACCTGAAATGTGTTGGAGGGCCGCATCAATGATAACTTGAACTTAATTCAGCTCACTATTCATTTTCCCCCATTGTAAAAAGCAGTAAAGTATATATTTTTATTAGCTGCTACTGGTTATCAGAAGAATAAGGATATTCTGTGAATATTTATATAAATATTGTTGGTCAACTAGGAAAAGACTATCGAAGTAACAGTAAAAACTAAAATAATCATTACATCAGTGTTTCATTTTCTAGTTAATCTTCACCAACACTGAAAAGTTGTTTTGCAGTATGTTAAAGATATGCAATTGATCAACTTTATACAAAAAGCAATACGTTTTTGCAGTTCATTTTGTTACGTGAGAGGAATCCAGTGGGCTTGGATCCAGTGGATATGCGAAGGACAGCTGACAGGTGATGATCCGAGTGTGCAATTTAACTAGCAAACCATCAGCCCGCGCCCACTGAATCAGTCAAGTTCTTATTATGTCCGCGTTCGTTTTTTTCTTGAGTCCCTTAGTGCCGATTCAATTTGTAATCCTTCAACACAGCGACCTGTTCTCCAAAACTAAGAATACAGCTTTGACTTTGACCTCAGTAAACAGATACTTAGAAGTCCATGTCTTGTTAAAAACTCTACATTCTGTATCAACCTTTCGTTTTTCATTTTCGAGGGCTAACCACCTAACTCTCCTGTCGGTGAGGTTGCGCAAGCGCACATATGTAAATTGCCTGATCACAAGTGTTTCAGGACTACATATTTACAACCCCTCAACACATTTATTTATTTTTAATTTTTGATTTACCTCACGCAGGCCGGATTGGAACAGCCTGTGGGCCGGTTGTGGCCCGCGGGCCGTACAATGCCCAGGTCTGCCATAACTGATTCTCTGGTGCTCAGGTCGTAATTTCAATCACACAGCACGGAGCAGTGTAGACCTACAGGAATATCTGGACCACAGCCAATCAGAGGCAAAGACCCGCCCCATCTCTGTCTCTGATTAGTTTAGACCACGATATGATCCAACCATGAGTGCGAGTTCCGTCAAAGAAGAAACAAACGCTTCGTTCTTGGAGAGGCAGCGGATGCGAGGAGGTTAGGTGCACCGGTGTGACCTAGTAAAAATGTTTGTCGCACCCGCACTCTAGAGCCCTGTACAGTGACAGGTGGGGGGAGGTGCAGGACACACTATGTGGTATCTTGCTTCCAACTTTTGTTTTGACAACCCAGTCATTTGGAGCAAATAAACCTCTAAAAACATGCAGGACTACAGTAGGCCCAAGGACCAGGATCAATGACCAGGATTGACAGTATATGTAGAGGGAGTATTAGAGAAGCTGACAAAGTTCAATGCGCTTTTCCCTACTTACAACGTGAATAGCCGATCACATGAGCCCCGAGTCTTCAGAAAATAATCGCTTCCAGTAAACTTGTTATAGTAGCCAGTGTTCCCAAAAAAAATTGAAAGGGTATTTATGTTTTTGGGGGCATATTTTCAGTTTGCAGATGGTAGTGTTTGAATGGCGATTTTGATACTGACAAATTGTTTGAATCAGCTTGTTTCAGAGGGGGTTCTAATGAATGAATACAATAGAGCAGTGTTTCTCAAACTTTTTACACCCTCATACACTGACAACACACACACACTCATACACTGACAACACACACACACTTAAACAGTTTTGTATTTTGTACAAAACAAGCGATTCGCGTCGCTGCAGTGTAAACGCACTGTAACAGTGCGTGTCCACTGCAGCGACGCGAATTGCTTGCCATCGCTCGCCTTCCCACAGTTCACCACGCTCGGGGGCGTTTCAAACAGATTCATGTAAAATGTAGTTCTCTAAAGTCACTGTTGTAGTTGTCATGGCCAAGTGTGCAGAATTGGGTTTACGTACTCGCAACATCAGTCAAAATACAACTTGTATACAAAATACAAAACTGTTTAATAGACATAAAAGTTGACATGTGTAAAAAACGTTTTATTATATTACTCAAAGTCTGCTAATCTGTCGATACGATAGGGAGTTCCAGCCGGGCTAGCTAGCTACTGTAGTTACCACAGAACGAAGTTAAGTAATGTGACTAGACTGAATTTGAAAGTACAAGCACCAACAACTTCGGCAACCTTGCGCCATGCATCGTTTTTTATTAACATCTCTGTACGAATACAGCTATGTATCGTACAGGACTGGTTAAGCAGCCACACAAACAATTAGTTTTTCCTCCACCTTGAAACCTAGAAAGCTAGAAATGTTCACCATGGTTGCTATGTTACGAGAAACAAGAAAACACTCCGATTGGCCATCGCTAGCGAAAATCGCTCCTCTTTTGTATAAAGTTGAGAAAATCTCAACTCGGTCGCGTCGCTACCCACAATACACCACGCAAGTGATTCGCCTGGCTCCATTGAAAATGAATGGAAAACATGTTGTCGCTCGCATCGCGTCGCTGCAGTGGACACGCACTGTTACAGTAAGTACAGGGACATGCTACACTTCACTTTTTGTATTTTGAATTGTACATGAGCAGCAACAAATGTGGGCTATGCTTTTAAATCTATGCGATCTTCATAAATAATAAGTAGGCATTTTTATATAAAATGTACAAAAATATCAGTTGTAAAAATAGCATGAACGGACCCATCTGCAAGCAAACACACACTACAATTTCCCCAGAAATTTTACCCTCTCGAGTTTCTTATGTACTTACTGTTTTGGATCAAGAGGACATGATATTCTTCTTTTCTTGCTTTCCTTTTCCTAGAAAAAAAATAGAAGTTCTCAAGTTTGACTGAAGACCTATAATGGGGTTTAGTTAACCACTAAACTTTACTGTGAGGTAACATTGTGTACTTGCTGCACTGCAATGTGTGGTAGTCGATTACATTGTGGATAATTCCGCAATAGTTTTATTGGTGCAAGTTATTCATACCTACAGACTAGGGATGTCACGAGAACCAATACTACCAGAAAAAGGTGTGCAATGTTGTGAGAGATATGTTCATCTAGCACTGTTGTTGTTTTTGCACAGTACCTTTTGAAAAGATGTCTGGAATGTGTCTGGGGACACTAGTTGTTGCACTAAGAGCATTACTTGCACTTTATTATGTTGTTCTATGCTATATTGCACCTGTGTTTATGTCTTATGACATTTTTATTTTTTTCAAGTATTTTAATAAAGAAGTTCATACAAACGTGTAGTGCTTCACATAATAAAGACAATATGATGGCAATACATGAGCAGGGCTCAACATTAACATTTTTGGTTTAAAACTTACTGGCCCCAAGACCATTTTTACTGGCCCCCCCTCCAAAAGTTGTAATTTATCATTGTTACAACAAAAACAAAGACTTATAAGTTATGTTATTCTGTAAACATGTTTAACCATTTATTAAACACATCCTGGATATAAAAACAAACAAAAATGAAATCACATTTCTAGTGATAAAAAATTAAAAGGTAATAGTCAGCAAAACAATTGACTTAACCTCAAACATGACGTGCTCTCTTCCCTGCTGACAGCCAACTCTGCACAACTGTCTGGCTGAAACTGAAACCTCTGGTCCCTCAATGCTAATATATAAAAGCTTCCATAGCATTTCATCAGTATGATACTAAGTACCCAAGTCGACACCATTCTTCTGCTGCAGTTCAATAGCCCGGGGGGAACGAGGCGACCGGCTAGCACGTCTTAATTACGTGATATGCCGTTGGTTTAAGTCGTGCAATAACACGATGGGCATCTGCATTTAAATTCCTGACCAGCATGGTCAACGGCCTGGAAGATGGATTGTCAACCATCCGCTTAGCTGTCACGCAAACCAGGTGCTGTCTGCTAGCATGGCTGGTCAGAGATTGTTTTCGAAAATTGTCGGTGCCTGTGTAAAAAGATCCACTTTTGTCTGCTTTAGACGGGAACATACGACAGTGCATCTTAGTTCCATAAAAAAAGTTGCTTCCGTTTGAGCTCCTAGCTCTACTTTGCTGCCATCTTCACTTTATTGTCTCGCGCCAATTTATCGATATTAGAGAATTACAATTTGACAACCACTCGTCACTCACTACTCAACTCATGATTTGCCAACTGTGCGCCCCGCGAGCTGCAAAGTTATTTATGCATTTAGCAGATAGTAAAACATTTGAAGGATGTTAACTTTTACAATGCGATTTTTTTTTTTTCAATCAATAATTTGCAGTGGCCCAATCGGGCCAGTGAGTTGGTTTAACTGTCCCGACGTTACTTTTTACTGGCCCCGGGCCATCGTTATTGTCGAGCCCTGTAAGTGTTAATGATGTGGTATACCTACTATTGGCTAATTATAATTACATATGTCATTGACTCATGTTATTATTATATGTTTAGGCGACACACACTTAAAACAATACTGTACATTTATTTGAACAATGTTCTGCACATTTCATTATCACTTAACTGTTAACTTGCTCTGAAGACTAATAGCAGCGCAATAATATAACAAATATGCTCGTTTAAGTGGAATGTTGCAATGTTTCTTTAGAGAATACCTTAATTACCCATTTGTTTTACTTTTTCCATACATTTGAAGCCCAGTCACCCACTAACAATATACTGGCTCACCAAAATGCACATGTGAATGTTTACTCGCGTGTACTTTACTTGGCTTGAATATCGGGGTAACGCTATACGATTGGCGGATTTTATGAAGGTTCATGTATATGAGCTCTTATCGGATGCGGACCATAGTTGTCCGGAAACTGCCTGTGTCGATAAAGAAACTAAATGTTTGTTTCTTGAAAAATGTGCAAGAACTGGACATGCCAACAATTCTTTTAAGGGGTGTAGAAAGGTTTTAAAGCGATACAGAAAAATCCAGCTCCTCCATCGCCAGGGATCGTTCAAATGCACGGTTTTTAGCTTCGGCCCACCACCTATGAGGAATTCTATTAATTTTGCCATTGCGGGCAGCTTTGACTACACGTTGCCAACTTTCTTTGATGTAGCTAGCTAGAGCTAACTATCTACAGAGCACTACATTTACAGGATATTACAGCGGATTTTGCAGTTCGCCTAAAGCTTCTTACCGCATGTGCGTGCTCCCCACAAAACCTTCTTCCACTTCCAACTTGCATTTTACAGAATCGTTTTTTCCTTTCCACATAAAATGCACATCTTTCAGGATGTGGGGCTGACACGCCTGGTGTTGTGGCGTCCGCCATGTTTCTTCTGGAGATGACCAGTGTTGCCAACTCCTCAGTGAGGAGAGTAGCTATTGGCTGTCCCAAAAGTAGCTAAAAGTCGCTAAATGACGTCATCGCCTAATGCATATTTGTAACGGCTACTGTGTGGGAGAGAAATAGCTTTGTTGGAGAGACAAAAGGTGGGTAACAACACCCGAAATATGTTTATAACTACATTCTTCTGTTGATTGTTGAGCTTTTTTGGATGTTTTGGCATTGACAAAGGCCATCAAATCTCTAAATAACTTGATGACTTTAATGCTTTGTCTATACCCACATTAGGCATAGCCTAAATCAATTTAATCCTTTTAAAACAAAAGACTGCTATGTGGGGTGGAATTGCTAGCTCCAACCCTTTACTTATTACCCTCCTCTTTTATCCAGGCTTGGGACTGGCAAAGTGAGCACAAAAAGACACTTTGGCACTTTTTTGTGTTAAAAAAAAAAAATGTATATATATATATATACTGTATATATATTTTTTTTTTTTTTGCGTTTTAGCGTTTAAGTAAGGGACCCTAGAACAAGTGATGATAAAACATGAATTTTCTTTTCCATAACTATAAAACATCTTTTAAACCTTTTTTGGTATAAATGGTTTTAACCTTAACAACACTAACATCTAAATGGACCAAAAATAGACAACAACACAAAATTGTCTTTGTGTTAATAGATTCTTAATGATCTTTTTTTAATTATTATTCTTTAATCTAAATGCATACTTTTATAACCCGTATTGTACTTATTAAATGTATTTTCACATCCTTATAATTGTCATCATATTCTGTAAGTTTATGAATAAACTATTGTATAACAAGACTGTCAATCTGGCCTTAATTCAGGTTCGTTGTTCTTTTTTTCAGACCCCTTTCCACACACACACGCTGTGCTGGCTCACAGAAAGGGTACATCCTCTTCATGTTGGTCAAGGCTTTCTATGGCAGGTACAGCAACTGAGGGAGTTGTGTGGAAGAAATTGGGATTTCCTGTGTGCTTACATTAATCACTAATCAATAGAACTAGTCATTGGATACTAGTTAGTACGTTTATCATGTAAGCTTGCTATTAATAACAGTATATTGTGTCTATGTGTCAGGTTAATAGATGTTCGGGGTCAGGAGAAAGTACTGGCTAAACGGTCCTTGTCATGACTACAAGGAGAGCTCCAACTATGAACTCTCTAGTGTGAGAGTTATCATGTGTTGGGAGCAGTGAATCTTTTTCTCTGAGACTGTTGTAACGTCATTCCTGCCTGACTGTCACAATCTATGTTTACATTCTTGTGCCCTATAAAAGATGGTCCTCCGGCTTTCGGAGCGGAGAGAGACCTGGTTGAGACTTAAGCTTGGTGTTGTGTTGTCATTTATGGTCAGAAGACTGGTTTTCTCTCCCAATCTGCAGATTGATAAATACGTATTAAAATCCAGAACTTAACTGAACTTAGTCACTCCGTTTATGAAGAGACGGACAAAACACTTTCTTCATCAGTTGACTTAAAGGAGTAAGCAGCTGATGTGCCAAAAATCTGCAAAACATTATCAGGCAGTCACCTGACAGCTTCAGACCATATCGAATATACAGAATGGAGTTAAGGGTCTGCAAGGACATCCGATTTCTGAGTTTGCTTTTTACCACACTCATCTGGCTAAATAATCTCTCAACTTCAGCATTTGAGTGTGGCAAGGACAACACAGACACAGCAGCCATGGCAAGTTCCTGAAACAAGTTGATATCAGCTGCATCCCTGAACTTCCAAACCTTACTCCAGAAGCCCACTGTGTTTTTTGTTTCATTCCACTTGCTGAGATGGATGGCACGCCATTGCTGGACAATCTTGTCTATCTCTACAGGAGAGTAGCCATGGAGCTTGGCTATTTTTTCTATTTCACCCAGGTTCTTATTGTGCTTTAGAGTTTCCTTTACATTGAACACTGACATGTACTGCAATGTTTCAGTGTTGTCCGGCAGTCTCACCCTCAACTCCTTAGTGAGGGAGATGGTGAAGGCTAAACACCGCTTTTGGACATCCTCCTCAGGCGCAACGTGGAGCTCAGCTGCCTTCGACTCGAAAAGCTAACCAAGGTACGGTTTGGGACTGATGTATCCATCAATTGGCTCTTTGAGTACATCAATTTTTGCCAGTGGATTCAACACCCTGCTACTTACAGACTTAATCAGTCTCATTAAGCTTTCAAGTAGTTTAAGAGGATCTATCTGCTCTCCCTCAAAAGCCTTGATGGCCAACTGTACCTCACCCAACACTGACTTCAAAAAAGTCAGGTACAAAATGTTCTGAGGATCACTGTACATGGAGTACAAAACCTCAGCCATGCAGCAGTGTTCACTGTATTTGGTGTCTGCAAAATGCAGTTTAAGCGCATCCCACTGGTCTAAAATGCGTGAAACTGCAGATTCAATGGAGAGCCAAGGTGTGGCACACACCTTGCAAGGGTTTCTCCCCACAGTTGATGGTCTCATATATGGCCTTGTAGACCTCCCTGCGCTTTGGTGACACTGAAAACCAGTTATAAGTCTCCCTTACCAAGTACTCCACACTACGGGGGATGGTGTCATTGGAAGCATGCCTTACAGCAAGCTGCAGAGAGTGACAGACACAGCGAATAAGGACAAGATCTTTGAGGTTATACTCTTCCTTGAGCACTTTATGGACCCCATTGTTAATCCCTGTCATAACGGAAGCATTGTCAGTCCCTATCCCCAGGAGTGTTCTTTTCTCAAGGCAACACTTCTCCAGGAAAGCCACAACAGCTCTGGCTATAGATCTGGCATCTCCTCCCTCCAACTCAACAAGCCCCAGAAATGTTGATACAATTGTCTGCTTGGTGTCACTAAAGTACCTTATCACAACCCCCAGGTACTTGGAAACACTGATGTCTGTGGACTCATCCAGAAGGAGACTGAAACGCTGGTCACCCACATCTGCGACAAATTTTTTAGAAAGTGAAGGACTGAAATTCTTTGTGTCTATTCCAATATGGAATGATGGTATTCAATGACACAAGTCTGTGTTCTAGAAAGAGTGGTTTGGAGTCGCAGAGGTCCGATAATATCAGCTTTAATGCAGCAGTTGGAAATCAACAAGTACAGAACTCTGGGGTTGTCTACGTTTTCCTACCCGCAACAGAGTTTGGGTTGGTTCACGAAGTCCAACTGGCTATCTGTCCCTGCCCCAGCATATATTATACAGTGCAATTAAAACGAAAAAAGAGGGTTGAGCTTGTTCTCTCGTGCATCAGGGAGTTGTTCTTGCCGACGCATCCCACCTCATCGGGTGCCGTCTCAGCCCGGTTTCAAGGTTGCTTCTGAAATGGAGAGATTAAGACACAAGGTACAGCCTGCTTCCCACACCCTGTGTGAGACACAATGTTTAAGCCTGAGCACACTTCTAAGTTCATAAGACATAACTTTAATAAGCACAATACATAACTTTAAGACATCCATCCTTTATAAAGTTGACGAACATTGTTCCTGTTGCTATATTCACTAGTGCACAGTGCCCGTGATGCATTCGGTGATTAAGATGCCACAAATATTAATGACTGGAATTATAGATAGTGCTGTGCCCGTGATGCAGCTTGTGATGACAGTTCAAGAATTGTACTGTAATGTATTATACATTCTTTAGTACACAATACCCAAACCCAGATATTATAATTTATGTAATTCTTCAATATTAAATCAAACCACTACCACTAGACTCGTTTTGATGACCAGTCAGTGACAAAACGGGGTCGGCTGTTCAGGTTTGTGCCAATACAGCACAACACTAGCTAGCTGAAATGGCCACACTGATGTAGTCCTTTTATTGTTTTTCCAGCTAGCTACTTAACCTACAGTTGCAGTGGGGGCAGATCTGTCCGACCCCCCCCTCCCCGCCAAAACAAAGTTCTAACCCTAACCCTAAATTTCAGGGCAGGTTAATGTAATTGTCTAATAGCTAATGTTTTCGTCCTATTTCCCCTAAAGCAATAAGGTTAGGCTACTTAAAGACACCTTCCACTCATAAAGTATGTTCTAAATGGCATAAATGCTGCCAATTAATAATTGCCGTAACAACTGATTGTAAATGGTCAGTAGCCTAGCCGATCGATTAAGGTAGCCTACTCGAAAGCATGTACACTGTCTGCTTCATTTGATCTTGATAGGCTAAGCATTCTGTAGCAAATAATACAAATAAACCCACTATTTATTAATTAAAACTACTTCAGCATAATTATACACCTAAAATACAAACGTCAGTGAGGGCAGCAATCGCTATCGAACCACAGACGTGCAATTTAGCTAGCAGTGGAAGAATACAAAACAAAAAAAATCACCAGTTAACTTAATTTAAATTTGCAAGAACTATAGACTAATACAATAACAGGCTTAAATGAACTGACAACATAAGTTATCCGACTTACATGCTATTCAGATAACTACAGGCACAAGGCAAGGATGTCCCCTATCCCCATCACTATTTGCCTTGGCTATAGAGCCGTTGGCATTCGGAGGGGAATGCTATAAACTCGGTTTGTATGCTGATGATTTGATGTTGTATCTAACTAATATAGAAAAATCTATTCCATATCTGATGAAAATTATTGAGCAGTATTCAAAAATATCCAGTTACAAAATGAATATAGAAAAGACAGAACTTTTATCAACAACAGGGCTCTTACCCAAAACTGAGAACTTATTAAAATACAATTTCAAATGGCAAAAGGAAAGGATTAAATACCTAGGGTGTTATATCAGTTTAGATAAAACAAAACTATATAAAGACAATCTCTCTCCATTAATAAAGGATCTTAAGGCTAGTCTAGATAAATGGACAGACTTACCAATTAATTTAATAGGCAGAATTAATTTGCTTAAAATGATATGGCTCCCCAAATTTCTGTTCATCTTTCAGACAATACCAATGACCCCTCCTAAAAAGTTTTTTGAAACAGTTAATAAACCTTTTAGCTCTTTTATCTGGTCAAATAAGGCACATAGACTGAGTAGAAAACTACTTCAGAATAATAGAAAAAAGGGAGGGCTAAATTTCCCAAACCTTGAGTTATATTATTATTCTGCTCAGGCCTATTATATTAATAAAATTATTAACAGATCAGAGGAGGATACTTGGGTAAACATAGAGGATCATCAAATTAGGGGTAAAAAAACTGTTTATAGCCTTATTTACAAAGGGGAAGATTAAAAATGGTCTCAAATAGCACATTAAGAGCTTGGAAGAGAATAAAACCTATTTTGGGTATGGAAATCATGGTTCCAAAGACCACATGCCTGTGGAATAACCCATCCATCATCATTCAAAAACAGGAGCTAAAGTGGAGATCATGGAGTGACAAAGGAATAACAAAGATTGGGGATATTACTTCTGATACGAACGTAAAGCCTTTCAAACAATTGGTAATAGAATTCAATTGAACTAATAAGGAACTTTTTAGATACTTTCAACTGAAGAGCTGGATAACAGATAACTTTGAACTGTTAACCAGCTCTACAGATCCTCCAGCTATTCAGAGACTATTCTTGAATCAAGATGAAAACAAGAAATTAATAGGGAAAGTGTATAAACACCTTGTTGAGGCACAGGAAAACAATTATTCATTACAAAAAATATATGAGAGTTGGAACAAAGATCTTAACATAACTAACTCTGACAGTATATGGAAGGAATGTCTAAGTACAACCAACACGATCACCACTAATGAAAATCTGCGGCTCATACAATACAAGCTCATGACAAGAATATACTAGAGAGGGTACAATTTCTGGGGAAATTGTAGGGTGTGCTTGCTTGCTTGCGTCAGTTGCACGGGGTCCGTTTTTTAATGACATTTTTACAACTGATATTTGGTATATTTTATATAAAAATGTATAGGGCCTACTTATAATTTATAAAGATTACATAGATTTAAAAGCATCTTTTTTTGATGCTCAGAACTGCTCTTTTTCAGAGCTCCTATCAAATTGGGAGCCTATCAATTCGACGTGTGAGCGTATTCTTTTGTTTTCTGATTGATTATTTACAACTCAAAATACGAGTGAAGTGTAGAATGAAATATGATGTCTTCTCATTTCCCCTGCAAGAGGCAGCCTCATAGCTGAATCAACGAATACATTTGGCACACCGGTGTAAAAATTTACCTAATCTCTATGACTTAAACGTCCTTTTGAGTTTTCCCTTCTCGTGATATTGCAGGCATGTAGCCTACTCATATTGCATTCATTCATGAATAAAGAACCCCCTTTGAAGATTATTCTACGACGTTACCGGGAGTAGAAGATGGAATCGCGATTCAAACAGTACCATCTGCTAACTGAAAATATGCCCCCAAAAACGTAAATAAGCTTGACATTTATTTAGTGGAAAATCGCTCATTCATAAAAAAAGCTCACTGGTAGCGATCATTGTCAGTAACAAAGCAAAATGCGATATAGCCCTGTGTGAAGAAGCTGCCCCGGTAAATTCTACTACAGTACAGTACTAGACTACTGCTGTGTTCGTCTTGGTAGCGATTGCGTTGGTTG